>NW_022146313.1:0-177505 GCF_002938485.1 Sitophilus oryzae | reverse complement strand
TGGTTAAAAATTATAATATTATTTTCATTAATTTAAAAGATATATATGGGCTAGTAAACCTATAAACATTATAATCACAATTTTCTGATTATGATATTCTTATTATTAGAGGTGTTAATGTACGAAGCTAAAATAAATATATATTTAAAAAAAAAAAAAAAAAAAAAAAAAAAAAAAAAAAACCTTTGAAAATTTGAAAATTCGTTTTTTTTTTTTTTTTTTTTTTTTTTTTATTTTTTATTGTTACCAAAAAAAAGTTACAGTCGATTTGTTTAAAAGAGTACATATGTATTTTTGAAAAACCCCCCGTAACTCCGAAACGGTACAGATATTCGAGTATTGCGGTTTCACACAAGTTTTTTTGACAAAATTAGCTCCAGACACCGATATTGTTTTCGTCTATCTCCTATAGAGAAAGGGTGTTTTCCATTTAAAAAGCGTCGGAATTTGACCGACCCTGTACTTAGGACCTCTCAGAGGTTAGAAGTTAGATGAAAGGTCGCAAGGTAAAAGTCCGCCGGTTTCATAGTTTCATAATGCCTACTCGCGAATTCTTATTTAAATTGAGACCCAAGACTAAAACAATCTATTTGGCTTATTACCGAAAATGAACATTATTTTGTCTGAGAAATCAAGGAATTTAAATTCGCAAGGTCGATTGTAAATGAAACAATACCTCTAAGTTTCGTATGACTAAATTACAGACGCTGGCGCCTAGGCAACTGTGCCTGAATGGAATAGTACATGAGTCTTCTTAAATAAAATAGGACTAGATTACGGACAACCGACGTTGCGGAGGCACTACGACAAGTTCATAAACCTGAATTTGCAGAAAGAAAACAGACATAATACCTACCATTTAAGCCCTTTCAAATATACTCGCAAGAATTGCCATTTTTTTTTTTAATTGATCATTAGTAGTAATTTTCATATTTTTTACGCGAAAAATTAAATTTGGTTGACTATCGGACACAAAATTCAGCAATTCGCGAGTGTAATGAAACAAGATTTGAAATAGAGAAATTATGCCGAAATAGGTAAACATTTTTTTTCAATCACAAAATATATCTGAAAGTACATGTTCAAAAGTTAACACTAACAGAACAAAAAATTACATATAAACATAAGTTGCAAAAAACGGAATTTCATCCACTCCAGAATTTCCAAATTACATTAAATCGATGGACCAATCAGTGCTGTTCAATACTGAATTGAAATCAGAACGAAATTCTGGATAATCGTGATAATTCACTGGCAACTCTAAGATACAAGAACATGTGTGTGATGTTGGAACCATGTCTAGACCATATCTTTGATTGAAGTTGACTTGTATACGTCTTCCTATAATGACGTCAGCTCCAGTACAAAATCTCAGCAATTGTTTTAATGTTAGCACAGAACTTTCCCTGATAAATTTTCTCAGGTAGTTAAAGATGGTGGTTTTTTCTGCATCAAGATCACTAGGAGATAATAGGGACAAAAGATTTTTTGAATTGATCTGTTTTGAGTTCCATGATGTACTGGACTTTTCTTCGGAGATAAAGTTTCTAAGCACTTTTTGCCAGGCATTAATGACGAACATTCCCCTTTGTATCAATTCTTTGTGAGCTAACTCTTCTAGTAGTGTAGAAATATTTCTCTCAGTAGCCTGTGTCTTACATCCCAAATCTGACAAGATGTCTAAAAGAGCTTCTTGATCGACATTTTCAAGTTTTGAACATTGCTTGGTATCTAAGAGAAATTTGTCATCGGAACTAACATATGATAAAAATGACTCAATTAGGTCACTCAATCGTCTGTCAAAAAGTTACCATTATCACAATAAAAACTTTGAGCAATTTCGATTGGAAAAGTAATTGGTTTCTTTATAGCCCCTATATAGAATGAGGGCAATAGCTTCCCACTTCTCAGCATTGAAATCGTGGCGTATGTATGGGATCTTCACATTTGCCCCCACTGTACATCTGTCCATAAAACAGGACCAAAAGGCTGATAAGGAATCGCGAAACACACCTCCTATATCTTCTCCAAGCTCCTCTACCCCATTATATCCTTTCATTTTTATTTTGAATGGTAGTCCGTCCTTATCCAAGGTCATGAATTTCTGAAGAAGGTCTTCAAAAAGTGACCCACGTCGAAGAGTGATGAGATTGTATTCCAAGCGTTCCGGAGCTATGGGACTCAAAGCCGGTTCCGGAGCGTAGATAGTTGAGTCGCGCATTATTGATATGTATGTAATGTACTATGTATTTCGGTTATGTCGTTCTGAAGATTACTGTGATACTGAAGAAAGTAAATGGTTTCTAACATTCGTCACTTAGCGAGAGGTACTGTGAGGGAGGAGGAATTATAAATCTCACCATGACCATCATTTGTGAGCGAATATGCGAAGTCTATCATACCAGCACGGAGACTGCATCAATCTACAAGGGGGCGAGTGCAGTATGTATGTATCTCTGTATAACTTAGCTGCGCTTAAATGCGACGTGTATGACGATTGAGCATATCCAGCCTTCATTTTCGATCTCTAATAACAGGATAAAGCTCTGGTGTATAGCAACAGATAGGTACCGAGAAAAGGATAACGGACTGAATTGTTGGGAGAAATTTTTTCTGGATTGGTAATGATGATCCGGACTGTTGTTATGGCTGGAGGTTGTCCTGCACTCTACACGTCGAGTACCGATTGTGAGATAATGTTTCTTTATTAGTAGCTAGATAAACTCTCACTTTTGATTTAGAAAACTTGGTTGCTCGAAACATATCCTCGACAGTCACATTATCTTCGATGGTAGACAACTTAAAATCCATTAAATCAACGGAAAATTCTTCTAATTTGCCCATTTTGGAAATATTCCCCGGAATTTTCATTCTTTTTGATAAGGTCAACTTTTTTCATGGTCGCTCCAAAGCAGCAGACTTTTACAATCGCTACCGCTCCACTCAGGGTCTAGGATCGTATTTTGCTTATTATTTCTCACCAAATTCTAACAATCCATCCACCTGATTCACTGACGAAGTAGATCTCCAGTTTCCAGATTTTTTTCTCTTTCCAGATTCGTCTTCTTCATTCCCGGAAGATGCACCGTTGGAAGCCTCTGATTTTCGTTTTATCTTATTTTGCAACTTTTTTTTTTATTTTAAAATGAGGCAATTTTTTCGATTTGGCTTCTCTCGGTTGTTACAAAACTGTTTAGCCGCCATTCTGTCTCCATAAAGGGGAATGTATTGTCTCAAATCCTCTTCAGGCATATTTAATAACTTCTTCGTCTATCTGTAAATAAATGCATTATAAATTATTTCTAACTGGATGCATCTCTTTTATACAGGTTGTTTCACAAATGAGGTTACAAACTCTGCTAGCAGTTAGACTATACGAAATTAAGAAAAAAGACATCATACGGTATATTCCAACTACTAAACATTTTGAAATACTATAAATAAAAAAAAAATGTTCATTAATTTTATATACATTTTTCAACTATTGTTTCAAAAAATTGGTACACTGGGGCTTTGTATATGCGAAATCCGTTTATGGACTTATCTAAATTTACTAAACTATTCGAATGAATTAGCACACTGAGACTTTTTTCTGTAATATCTGTTGTATCCCCTCTCTTCTTGCTCCGAATAAAATAACGCCCTCTTTTATTTCGGATTCTTTTATTTCTGTGGCGTGTTCTGAATACAACCGTTATAATAATTTTGAAAAGGTTTCCAGATGTTTTAACACGTTTTTTGAATTTTCATATAAAGTTTTTTAAAAACTATGTATGAATCATATGAAATATCCTCTTAACGAAATGTGACTTATGAAATATCGGGAATATCCCCTTTACTTCGAAGCCTACCGAGCCTCCACGACTTCATGCCAGATTTCGCGTAAGCCCCGCCTTAATACGATTCAACTCCGACTTACGTCGCGTCGCTCCCGCACGATGAGTTAGACAAAGAGAGGAAAACTGCCTTACGTCGTGCATCGACTCACAAACAAAGACGTTTGCAGTACTCCAACCCAACTGTCAAAATTATTTTGTTTTCTAACGCCAGAATATTTTAATACACAAAACCACAAATCTAATTAAATAATATTGATTATTACAACACCCTACGTGTATTAACTATAATATTACCGAAAGTCGTAGAGAACCGCCACTATTTTAAAAAGTTAGATCATTGTCGATAACCCAAATTTTCATGACCCTATCATTTATAGTTTCCCATTTAAGGCTAATTGTCCCGTTAAAAAAACACCCTGTACAGTTAGTAATAGTAATAATGTCCTTTAATAAGTAAATCAATATTATCAACTTACCTTCTCAGTCCTTAACTTGTCTATGACATCTTGTCCTAGTCCCCGTTCTATCAGGAATGTTTCCAAATCCATCTCAAATGTTATAAATCAGACAATGTTCACCACAAAGAAATATATTATTGAATGGTTTTTTTTTTTCAAACACTATCACAAACACGGAGCGTATTATCATGCGACCAGACACCAAATACTCCAGACAGGTTAAAAAATTACGCCGACCGACAGGGCGTTCTGGACTTCCCAGAATTACCAAAAGTGTTTCTATTGGCTCGAGCCAATTATTATCTGGCTCGAGCCAATTATTATCTGGCTCGAGCCAATTATTATCTGGCTAGAGCCAATTATTATCTGGCTCGAGCCAATTATTATCTGGCTAGAGCCAATTATTATTTGGCTCGAGCCATATAAAAAAAATCTCGACTGGCCCCACAGCGCTTCCGTAATTTTTTGTCAATAATGACATGTATTGACTATTTTCATTCTAAATATCTTGAGAACGGTTGCTCGTAGTGATTTTTACCAATAGACATTTTTTACGTAGAAAGAAACGGAAATGTATATTTTTTTACTCAATAGTTTTATACAGGTACGGGCAAAAAGTGATTACTCTTCACATGTAAGTGGCGCCCCCTACAAATAATAGTCATATTGACATCAAAATCAAAGTTTTCATGTCAAGAAACTCCCACACACCAATTTTCACCCAAATATTGACGGTACTTCAGAAATTATTTGTAAAAAATCGAAATAAAAATGAAATTTCTACACCCTGTATCTCCGAAATTAAGCATTTTAGGACATACATTTATATGAACTTTTTTACTTATTTTTATCTGCAGAACATGTTGCTGAAGCTTCTGGAATACACTTCGGACCACCCTGTATACAGGGTGTCAAAAAAATAGTGCATCTACTTCGGTGTGGATGATTCTACAGATAAAAATAAAACAAAAAGTTCCTAAGAACATATGCTCTAAAATGCTTTCCGAAGAAGTTACAGCCCTCAAAAAGATAAATAAAAATACACTGAGATGCAAAAAAAAACGCAGCGGAGATTTTTGGTAAAATTTAAAGGTGCGTATTCATTATCCGAACGAACGCACGAACGAACGAGCGAACGAATGAAATTCGGTATATTTGGACGGGAAATCGAACACATGCAGATGTTCGTTCGTTTGTTTACTCGACCATCTGTTTCGAGTCGGTACATCAAAGGCGTTCGCAAACGAATGGGTTAGGTGTTGTTCTTTCGGTTCTAAAATTCGATCCCGTCCATACTACTACCGAACGTGAATACGCACCTTCAAGTGTCATATTTTTGTTAGTTTTAACCCTATTTTCATGAATTTTTTAGCAAACTGTGTATAATTATATCAACTTTAATTCGTATACTCAGTTTTTTATAAACTTAAAAGTATTTGACATATTATACAGGGTTAATCGGAGGATTGTTTTTTTACCCTAATTTGATATCACTCTGTGCAATAATTTCGTGTGTAAATTTTCCTAATTTATATTTTTACGGTCAAAACCATGACTACTGAGCATTTTGCTTTTTGATTCATGTCAATAAATGCTGTCGTTAATTTTTAAGAGCGAAAGCGAACTGATCACGATCAATTTGCAATTTTTCCAATTATTATCATTACTTTTTGATGTAATTTTTTAATATGACGAGATGTTTTAGTGGCTATTTTTAGTGGCTATTATTAGGAAAAAAAACGTTAACAGTACAGTCCTGGTTTCAATAAACATTAATAACGATTAGAGAACTAACGATATTAAAGAAAACATCTGCAATACTCAAGAATACAAACAGAAAAAAAAAATTGTAAAAATACCCTAATACTTTGTATTGCTTTCCTTGGCTGCTATAACTGCCTGTATACGTCCGTTCATACTGTCATTGAGGCTGCATATACCATATTGCGTTATGCTTTCCCATTCTTCTTTAAGAACCAAGCGAAATTCACAACCTCTAACCTTCCTACCAAGAATTTCCCAAACGTCGAACATGATCGACAGTTCATAGTAGTAAATAGTTCACAATAATCACCAAAGTCGCTTTGTCATATTGAAAAATAACGTTAAAAAGAAATGATAATTGAACAAATTGCAAATTGTTGGTAGCAAGTTCATTTTGCTCTTAAAAATTAACCAAGGTATGTATTGACAAACAAAACAAAATGCTCAGGAGGCATGGTTCCGACCGTAAAATTATATTTAAGGAAAATTTACACACAAAATTATTGCACAGGTTGTTTTAAATTTATAGGTAAAAAACAACATCTTGATTAACCCTGTATAATATGCCAAATACTAAAGTTTATAAAACACTGAGTTTATGAATTGCTTGCTAAAAAAATCATAAAAATATGGCTAAAAATAACAAAAATATAACGCTTCAATGTACCTACATGTTTTAATAAATTTATTCAATAATTAAATTACTTACACTTATTTATCATTTCATTTTGATTAGTCATTATTAGGGAAAATTATTTTTTTCCATAGCAACCGTTAAAATTGCCTTATATCTATCAAAAATAGTAGATAAAATGGTACTTTAACCGCAAAGATAGATTAAATGATACTTTAACAGCGAGGATAGGTTAAAAACTTTATTTCTTCTCGCACGTTTTTTATTTGCTTCCATTTTTGAAAATTTTTGTATTTCTTTTCATAAGTTATTCGGGGATTAAATGGAAGTAGTTTGGATATGGCGTTTGCCGTTTGTCGCCTCAGCCCGAATATCTGTTGGTGATTTACTTATTTCGTTTTGAGCCATTTCTGGCTCCAATTCAATCAGCAATCGACACGAAAGAGAATTAAAAAATATTGACTCAAAACTGACAACTAGAGAGACAGCTTTATTTATTTGTCAAATTACATAGAAACCAACCCCAATCCAGCACAATATTTTTTCTACTCGTGATAAATGCCTTAAAATAATAATTTTTGAATATTTTTTAAAACGTAACTAGGTATGGAGAAAAATATTGTTTTATACACGACGATAAAATTGCGTTATCGTCTCACGAAATTAATACACTCGCGATTTCATCGCTCGTGAATTAATCTTTTCGGTCGACGATAAAATACCATTTTATCGTCTTGTATAAAAAATAACTATTAAATATCGTTAAAAAATTTATCACTTTATTTAATTTTTAGTTTTATTTTGCGTTAGAAATTTATTACCAACCAAACTAATCATAATGAGAATTGCCAATTGTTTGAAACATTGTTTATGACCCCGTATACTTCATTACAAAGAAAAATACTAAAACTAATACAGACAAAAAACACTAATTCACCCCAATAGAAAAACTTTAACCAGAGCCTATCATCCTATTGATCGTTCTTGTTCATCTCTCTCAAAAACTTCTCGAAACTTTTTCGATTTGCCATAATGATAACAAATTACTTTTCAGTGGTCTAATCGGTCAATCATCAACTCCAAAGTGAGGGAAACTACTTCAAGATCGAAAAACGCTCATGAATAATGGAGGGCCAACCCTTTTTACCATATAAAACCGAGGGTAGAAGGAAAGGTAAAGTACTTTTTTATGATACTTATTTGATGTAAACCGGCGGTCTATGTTCAGGTCTGATCTTTTTCTTTATAAAAAAATATATCGCCAATAAAACTGAGCTTTTTTATTGTTATTTTGACGAATTTTTTGAGTAAAAGGTCTGTTTGAAGTTGTATAGAAGAAAAATATATAACGGGTCGATATATATAGGTAAAATATAGGAGGTATCGCAAAACGTTAAATACAAAAGTTATAGGGTTTATAAATATCTATTAGTGGGTAATAAATTTAAGCATACAGGGTCGGTCATAAAGTCGTGGTACATCAAAGTTTCATTTTTTAATGGAATCCCCTGTATATTATTGCATATTTCGGTACTTCCTTCAATTCTAAGCAAAAATCAAAATACATAAAATGTACCTCAAACCAACCGTTTCCGAGTTATTGACTTTTGAAAATATCACTTAAACAATTTGATTTAATAAATTGTACTGAAGCTGTGGTTGGCAGATTTTGAAAAGAAGCTATTTAAAAACAAGAGTAGTTTAATATCAAAAATAAATTATTGAGCAAGATATGTAGATGACATTTTTTGTATTTGGTCAGGCACCGAGAGAAATTTAAACAGTTTTTTAACATTATTAAATTCAATTAACCCGAGAATACAATTTACTATTGAAAAAGGTATTAATACCATCAATTTTCTTGATGTTACAATTATAAAACAGTCTGATAGATTACAATTTGATATTTACAGAAAACCCACTACCACGACACTGTAATACATAGTCAATCACACCAATCCTGGCAAATCATAATGTCACCCTTTCATAGTTTAATTCATAGATTAGTAATGTTTCCACTGAGCCCAGAGAATTTTAAAAAAGAGTTAAATATTATTAAACAAATCGCCATCAACAATGGATATAAATGTTCCCTTATTGATAATATGCTAAAGAAAAAACAAAAGAAAATATTAATGAAAAATTTTTATTTCGCTAATTCTAAAGACAATAACAATTATCGACTTTTAAACTACATTCCTAATTTAACTAACAAAATATCAAATAATCTCAATAAAATAGGTTGTAAAACTATTAACGTAAATAAAAGAAATTTAGGTCAAATTTTATTAAATAATAAAGAAAAAACTAATGTCAAAAATAAGTCGGGTGTATATAGGGTGGATTGCAATGATTGTGATGCCGTGTACATAGGCCAAACAGGTAGAAATTTAGATATAAGGATTAAAGAACATGTAAAGTCTATTTAATAATTCCCTCCAGCATAGTTCTTGGTCTTGCAACTCATTGTATAGTAAATAATCGTACCAATTAATGAAAACTCACAATTAAATTACTACACAGAGAAAACAAAAGGGTAGACGCTTAAATTACATTGAACTGTTAGAAATACTAAAATCTGGTAAAAAACGAAAATAATAACGACCAACAAGGATTGTCAAAACACATTTTTTATATACCCCTATGGTAAACTCTCTGAACCCGTGTCCCCATAGCAAACAGGTATATATATATATATATAGTTACAGTGTAGTTCGACGATTAGTTCTTAAAAAACTCTTGAAAAAGGCTTAACAAGCCAGAAACATATATGTAGAGTTAAAGTTACTCTTATTAAAAGTTTTTGAAACATCTAAAGCGTGCTTTATTAAAATACTAATATTTCAACGATGTTTCACAAGGAACCAACCACAGCTTCAGTACAATTTATTACCTTGAAATTTTGGACTGGAATTATTTAAGACGCACCCGCAGATATTTTATGTACTGCATGAACATTTGTAAGTTTATATAGAACATCAACGAATTTATGAATAAAATATACAGGGTGCTACCAATTCGAGATACGAGCATTGGTAACTCGGTAACCGTAATAGATACGAACATGGTTAAATTGGGGCAAAGTTGCCGCTTTGGGATGTTCACCAAGATACCATCAAAAAGTTTAAAAATTTCAAGGATTGTTGAGTTTTTGGAAAAAACTGATATTTGTGAAAATCAATTTTATTTTTTCCTGTCGTTACTTTTAGAAAATCAGAAAACTAATTGCATGTTCTCATAGCCACTTTATTAGGTCAATCCGATAGTGTTTTTAGATTTTCAAATCAGCTGATAATTTGTGAGATACAGAGGCCAACTTATTTTTTAAATACGGACCTGCATTTTTTATTTCAGGTTTTTGTAAGAACTCGCTCCCCTGAGTACAATGATATGCCACACTTAATATTTTTTTCTTTGGAAATTTGGACACAATTTATTTAAAACTGATTTCTGGTCCGGCTCTGTTTTTTGTAATATTTAATATATTCATCGTTACAATATTGATAAGCTTTCAAACTTAACAGTGACATGGGTTGAATGCGGAAAATCAAATGCAATAAAATAATAAAAAATAATATAAATAAAGTGTAACATAAACAATTAAATCATGTTCCGGGAGGAAATGGTAGAGTAGTATAATGGCCAGCGAGGATCCTGGACTGTCTGATGACGTTAAGTAATTCGACAGGTCCAAATTTTACAAAAAAGTGAAATCAACACATCTCGGTTACAATAAAGAGTACAAAATCCATTCTAAAGTATAAGAAGAAGATCTATTCAAAAGCTGTAAATAAAATTGAACGAAAAATAAATTTGTGTAATAGGGAGGGTGGTGGTAACCCTTTCGAACATGTAGACTATGCAAAGCATTAGAAATTAGTTTGTAGTATACTACGATATTAATCGTAGTTAATTTATTCATAATAACTACGATTAATATTATGCAAATGGCAAATTATTAGATCGTACACTGAGAATTTCAAATTCATAATAAGAAAAGTTAAAAAATAATATCTTTAAATTGCTGATCTGATATTATTTATTTGAATCTTTCAATTGGCTCAATTTTCCTTATTCAATGTTAATTAGCACTGATCAATATTGTAGCGATGAATATAATCAGATTAAATAATTTAAAAACAGAGTCGGACTTGATTTTTTTTTAAATAATAATCAAATAGTTTTGTTGCTGTTAAGGTACCCAAAAAAAGTATAAAGTGTGGCATATCATTATACTCAGGAAACTGAGTTCTTTCAAAAATCTGATATAAAAAAATGCAGGTCCGTATTTAAAAAATTAAGTTGGCCTTTGTATCCTCACAAATTATCAGCTAATTTGAAAATCTAAAAACACTCAGATACACACATCAGATAGCCTAATAAAGTGGCTATGAGAATGTGCAATTAGTTTTTTGATTTTCTACAAAGTAACGACAGGAAAAAATAAAATTAGTTTTCAAAAAATCCGTTTTTTTCAATAAACTCAGCAATCCTTGAAATTTTTTAAAAAAATTTCATGACATCTTGGTGAACAGCCCAAGGTGCAACTTTCTTCATCTTCGTGTCTATTACGGTTTCCGAAATACCAATGCTCGTACCTCAAATTTCTAGCACCCAGTATAGAAAGAACTATAAAATGTAATTAAAACTTCTAAATACTTAACTTTAAAATAGTCATCAAAACAATGGGACATACTGTTTGAAAACATCAAGAAAAATAAATGGGAAAACCACAATCCGGAAAACAAACCGACTTAAAGAAGCAAATACCAGACGAACGGACTTTGGAGGAGAAAAAGAAACCATAAAAGATTGAAATCTTGGGCGCATTCGCTCTCTAAAATACGGCTCTTATCGCGTAGTTATAAAGATTTCTAGAACGTATATATAGTTTTAGGAACAACATTATCTAATTGAATAAAATATATGGTGTGTTTAGGGACAAATCTCGTAGGGTAATCTTAATAAATTTAGATAAAGGTTTTATTGTCGTTTTGAAGCGAAATCCTACTTTAAGAATTGCTTCGTAATTCCAGTATCATTTAGAAGTTTTCGGAAATAAATAAATAAGTATTTTGCTAAGAACAGAAGTATTTATCTTTGTAGAATATTTTAGTCTCTAGAGAATTTAAAATCTCGAAAGGAGTCTTGCTTAATATTCCGTTACTAGCGTTTATTTTTCGGTATTTTAATGCTCCAGTTAGTTTTTAATGAGGAAAATTAAAAAGAAAACAATTGTAACGTTTTCTTGACACAATGCAAACGGCAGCTTTTCGTCTTTGCGAGCAGTCGTAGGTTCGTTTTTTATTTTTTTATTAGGTGTTATAATTAATCAATAAAACAATATTGGGCCCCAGGACATTCACTCAGAAATAATAATAGATCTGTTTACCCCAAATTAAATTTATTTATAATTAAAAAAAATATTAGACAAGAACAGTAATTGATGGATGAAGTTAGGTTTTTAAAATGAATTAATAATTAAGAATAATAAGTAATCAAAATTTAAATGTATGACATAAAAAAAATAGTATCACTTGTTCTGTTGATTAAAAATCATTGACATATTAATATTAAATTACGCAAAATAAAGTTAAATAAGTACTTCAAACTAACGAAGTTCATGAACATTGTTGTATGCGCACATAATTACGTAAATCAATCAAAAGTTATTTAAATAAATATGTCAAGTGACACCATCACAAAATACTTGACAAGATATTAATATATAAAAAAAATTGTATATTTAAAATTCAGAAAGTTATATTTTAATAATGAAATTCAAAAGTATCTAATAATTACATAATTAATAATGCAATTAATCAACAGTAAGTAAATAGATTTAAAATAAGTTAATAAAAATATAATATATGAAATCTGGCCTGATTATCCGGTGCAATTCTAGGCTTTGGCTCGTCCTTCTGGATGGTGTGTGGACGTTAGGTGTTGGAGCTCATCCCCAATCTACCACAGCCTCGAATAGCCCCTTGCAATAGAGCCAGCCATGTGGAAATCAAACATGGATCATAGATGTAGGCTCTCGTACCTCAAACCAATCATGACATATAACTCGCCATGTAACTGGACGGTAAAACCCTGGAAACGACACAACTTATGCACAAAATGTATTTTAGAAATTTTAGAACTTACCTCACGATGCTGAGGGTTTACTTAAAAATTAAACTCATGACAGGACAACCAAAACCACGTTTAGAAAATCTGTAAAGAGATAAGGTTGAACCAAAAGAGTAAAAATTTGATAAAGATCAAACTTACCACCAAAATACCCATGAAAACTTAAAATTGATTCCTTTCCGAAATGCCAGAAACTATTAGAGAGTAGCAGCGTGAGGTGGGCTCATATCTCTGTACTGTTTCTCGGCTATCCGGTTGGCCAGTACAACAAAAGGGGCTAGAATGAGGACACCATGAATCAATACAGCCGTAACTATTGACTAGGCTTAGAAATGGGAAAGAAGCAGCATGGACTCAAGCTACATCCACGCTGGGGCACTTTATATATAAGATAAATCATTCCTACTTGGGACACTTGTCGACAGGACATCCGTACATAGGGCATCCAACCATAGGACAATGTCGTAACTTGGACATCCGTCCTTAAGATAACGGTACAGGGGAACACTACCCGTACCTTGGAACACTACTAGGACCTTGGATAATGACCAGAACCTTGGACCCTAAAAATACGAAACTCATGTTTAAAACCAATTAAGGTCTAATAAGCAAAATAAACCTACCTCGAATTACTTCCGAGGGCTCAATAATAAACAAAGAAACTGTCCTTTCTTCCATGTAACATTCTGGAGCACAAAAGAAAATCAACGTGCCGGCAAACACCAAATACGAGTTTTGTTGAGCCAATCCAAAACTCTACCCTAAAAATACTCAATAATAATATCGAATCTAAAAAGATAATAACTCATCTTTACCTGTAGCTTCGAAATAGCAGCTGATTCAGATTTTGCAGCAAGATTTAAATTACCATTCCTAAAAGTTGGGGTACAACCAGGGTTCGGAAAACTACATGTTACTTTTAAAAACTACATAAACTACATTACATGTAGTTAATGTAGTTTATGTAGAGGGTGTAGTTTATGTTACCTATGTATGTAACTTTCAAATATCAAAGGTTTGAGGTGAGGTTATAATAAGTCGAAGCTTTAAAAACACATAATGAATTTAAGAAAACAGAAGAAATATGGCTTTAAATATAATATTTACATCATATTATCTATATTACACCTCATAGAAAGGAAAATTATTCATAATATCAATACATAGTTTATTAACGTAGTTTTCATGTAGTTAATGAACGGGAAAAGACGTAGTTTTTGAAGAAAAACTACACGTAGTTAATTAGGTAAATTACGTCTTAATTAACTATTCCGAACCCTGGGTACAACAGAGCGGCAAAACAAAGTAAGGTTAAGCACGGAGATCTTGGGGCGATGTTGACAGCGCCTCCACAGCAGTCAAACGATAATAGGGTTGTTGACTAGAGAACGTAAAAATTACGCCAGGCGCGTCAAGTAAATTATCAGGCCTGAGCGATACGGACTCCGGTGATGATAGGCCAGACATCATATATTATTTATGAAAGACATGTAACGAACTAAAAACGTTACAATATATAAAGTTGACATAGTCTACCAAAACAGCACAAAAATATCAAAACTTAGTTTACTTCAAAGTTTGAAAAAAAATATTCCTACAATAACTTTTAATAAATCCCTTATCCAAAGAACTAAATAGTTGACGAATTCAATTTAAAAAGTCTCTACAAAGTGTCGTTTTTGTAAAGATCCAGATTCACTTTAAAATATATATCCGCTGGAAATCTCAGCGCGGAACATTTTACATTTTTACTATTTCGTGTGTCGTCGTTTCCTCTTAAATTGTGAGAGATCGCTCCAAGTCTTTCTATTTGCACGGCAAATTTGCAGAATTTACCGCACAGCAAGTTTACAATGGCTCTAAGCCCTAGCGCAATATTCGCATTGAGATTTGTAAACGGTTTAGTTTACGCGATACCGAGCATTTTCATTATATTGCAATCTGTTGTCTGTTTAGAGTGGGTTGAAGCGATTTTAAGTAGCTTTCTTGAAATTGCTTAGTTGGTTATTACTTTTAGTTATTTATTTCCTTTTTTTCCATAGCAACGGTTAAAATTGCCTTATATCTATCAAAAATAGTAGATAAAATGATACTTTAACAGCAAGGATAGGTTAAAAACTTTATTTCTTCTCGCACGTTTTTTAATTGCTTCCATTTTTGAAAATTTTTGTATTCCTTTTCATAAGTTATTCGGGATTTAAATGGAAGTACTTTGGATATGGCGTTTGTAGCCTCAGCCGGAATATCTGTTGGTAATTTACTTATTTCGTTTTGAGCCATTTCTGGCTCCAATTCAATCAGCACTCGACACAAAAGAGAATTAAAAAATATTGACTCAAAACTGACAACTAACTCAATTACATAAAAATCAACGCCAACCCAGCACAATATTTTTTCTACTCGTAATAAATTCCTTGAAATAGTAATTTCTGAATATTTTTTAAAACGTAACTCGCTATGGAAAAGAAATGATGTTTTATACACGACGATAAAATTGCATTATCGTCTCCCGATGAATTAATCTATTCGGTCGACGATAAAATACCATTTTATCGTCTTGTATAAAAAATAACTATTATTTTTAACTTTAAAAAATTTTCTGATAATTTTTTGTAGTTAAAAAATATAATTTCTTGAAAATATGGCGACATTGGTAGTAGAATAAATTTACAAGAAAGAAAACCGAGAAAAGATAGAGTAGTTCTTAAAATTTAACCAAAAAATCATATTTTTCGTAGATTTTCAAAGTAAAATATCTCGGTAATTTTGGAGTTATTTGAAAAACGGTAAAGAGAAAATATTATATTTCTTTTATTGAGATCTACCAACCCTGAAAATATTTGCACTTGTTTAAGACTCAAACTGTACAACATTAGTTACAAAATAAATATACGGTAATCGCAAAACATTTTCAGATGCACGTCATCAATCATATCGACACTGCAGTCTATAAACCTGACTAAGTGAAATTCTGGCAAAAATTTTTAAATTTGTTGTATAATTTAAGATACCAAGCAGCTCTTCATTCTACTTATAGAGCAAATGATTGTAACAAATATTTTATTTAGATTAAAGTTTCAAAAATTAGTTTAAACCGAATTTTATTATTGCTATGTTGGTCACATTGCGCCGTGGTCAGCAACGTTGTCATTTATTATTTGATAATAATTATCCTAATGTCAATCATTCTTTTGTATAATATCGTGTTGCTGTTGAATCTTGGTAAGTAATTTTCGTTTTTTGCCTATTTTCATATTCTTTTTTCTTTTAAATTGTACTTTTCAACACAAACAGTTCTTTTAAGAACTAAATTTTCGAGTTATGATTATGTATGATTATTTGTATGATTATTAGTTGGTACATTAATAGCACCCTCTTACTTGTCATTACCACTTATATGGTATTGTAAGATGTACATCAATAAATAAATAAATAACCCATAATAACGCTTAGAATAATCTTTATAATGGACTAGTTTTTGCCAGTGATATGTAATAAGTAAAATGAGCTATAAAACAAGTAAATCAATTAATTACTAAAATATTAGTTATTAAGTTAAAAATAAAACGTAAAAACCTTTAAAAAATGATAAATAAATATATTGTTTGTCAATTTTAAATTAAGATTCATCTCACAAATCCTTCACAATATGGCGGCGCTGTCGCCATCGCTTGTCACTCAAAGTTGATCACGTGCATCGGAAATTGTTTTGCGATTACCCCCGTATGTATACCACGAGGGGCAAACCTCTGGTGATATTTATTGTACAAGCACTTGGTAATACTGGTATTTTTTGGTACTTTTGGTACTAATTTGGTATTTTTGGTACTAATTTGGTATTATTTGGTAATAAACTGGTATTATTTGGTAATAAACTGGTTTTATTTGGTATTAAACTGGTCTTAAACAGGTATTTTGTTGGACATCTGGCAACGGTGGATGTGGATTAGACGCACGTGGCGACGGACGGCCGGGAAGCTGATTGTATCATTTCTAGCCCATTTGCATTGAAAATGAGCTGCCTTCGCGCTTTTTACACGATCAAAAATTTTTGGTGTTGATCTATTTTATATGAAGTATTTTAAAGTTTTTATATTTAGTGTCCAAGGTTAAGTACCTACTTAATAATAAAATATACCTCGTAATATACATACCTGAGAAACAATTACTTGTGTTTCGAGGTTAGGTTGCTGGCCTATTTGAAAAGGGTATTTTTATTACCTTATAATTATATAATAAAATTTTACTATTGACAGGTTATTTTTACCCGATAATAATTGCCAGCTTGCAATTTTTCAATGCATAAAAATAGTTTTTACGCAAAAACGGTACATAGCGTCATACGAAAAAATGTCGAGAAATTAAAGAACTCGCATATAATTATATTTTTGAGCTTATAAGTAACAAATAGCGCAAATAACAAAAAAAATCAATTACCTTTTATGTCTAGTTTTTATTTTATAAATTTTTGAATTATCGATGTGAATGGAACCGTTAAAATGACTTTGTAAACGTGTCATGACAGTAGCTTTATTCGAGTTCCCAAAAAATACGGTTCTAGAACGGTTCAAAACACTGACACATTATGATTTTTTGCAACTTTGTTTTAAACCGTTTTAGAACCGTACTTTTTTGGATTGGTACTCGAATTAAGCTTATATGTTTTTTTGACCTAATTATCGTAATTTGACATGCATAGGCCCTAAAGCTCCAAATATCTTAAATTCTTTAGATACTAAAAAGAATAATACTAATTTGGTATTTTTGGTTCTAATTTGGTATTTTTGGTACTTTTTTCCCAAAATTGGTATTTATTTTACACCATTTTTGGCAGTGGTTTGCTCCTCGGTATACCACTTTTATGCATATGTAGACAATTCTACAAAATCGTTTGTACGCCACACGATAACAGAAATTTTACTACTGCTTTTATATTGCAATTTGGGTCTGCTCGAACTTCATAAAACAAGCTATTTTATTGTGGCTGGCTTGCTATTTTAAGAAGTAATGTGCAATATGCAGCGTAATGCATTACCGAAGCAGCTGCTTTGCATATTGAAACTACGCAAGCCGGAATGCTAACGACAGAAGGTTCTTAAATTTCGCGTAGCAATAAACAAATTCCTTTTGAGAAAATGCGAACAGTTACTTTTAATTAATCTATAATTTTTCTTTATGAAACATAAATTTTATTAAATAAAGAGAGAGTTATATACAAGGTTGGTCCGAATTCAAGGTATTCCGGAAACTTCTGCAGCATATTCTGTAGATAAAAATAAGTAAAAAAGTTCGATACCGGGTGTTGAATTTTTATTTCGATTCTTTACAAATAATTTCTGAAGTAACGTCAATATTTGGATGAAAATTGGTGTCTGGGAGTTTTTTGACATGGAAATTTTGATTTTAATGTCAATATGACTCCTACTTGTAGAGGGCGCCACCTATATATTTTTTTAACTATTTTTAAGAATAATAACTTTTTTTCCATACCTGTAAAAAACTACTGAGTAAAAAATATACATTTACGTCGTTTTTTAAGTAAAAAAAGTCACTAGGTAAATCGCTACAAGTAATGGTTCTTGAGATATTTTGAATCACTAGGTAAATCGCTACAAGTAATGGTTGAATCGAAATTATCAATATCTGTCTTCATTGACATCACGGGGGTGTCACTTGTATGGGAAAACAGGCAACAGTCAAATTTAAACGTGCCAGGACCAACGACAAAGAAAGCAACATCTGCCAGGCATTGGCTTTCTTTGTCACTCACATTGCTTAAATCATGATACCGCGGCCATTTTGTCAACAAAGAAGCTGGCCGGGCTGTCCTGGCAAGTGATTTAAAACAATTTTGCTTTTTACAATATTAAATTACCATTTGGATGTATTTAATGCGATTATTCAGTTAACTGGTAAGTCAGAAATTACACACAAATACTTTATTCGTAAATACAAACTAAGACGTAAACGTATTTTGGTATTTTTTAGATTTCAACTCTTGCAAAGACCCGCCGATAGAACTTGCCTGGCAGCGTACCTGTTTAACTAAACGTATTATTTCCTGATAATAATATCAAAACACGTAAAGTACCTCTATAATTTATGATGAAAAAATGATTTTGATTATGTTTTATATTATTTAAATACTTTCTAACCTCAAATAATAGTAAGATCCTTGTTTATATCGCACAGCCCATTCAAAACTGTATTGTCTTCAAAAAATGTTTATAAAACAAACAATTATTAAAAAACAATGTCCTTTTAATCTGATTTATACCTCAGAAGGGATGCCAGTAAAATTTTATTAAATCAACATAATATTATTTGGCCGTTAATATGCAAAAAGGAGCATATTGCCTTAACTTAAATTTTCTTTTACTTCTCCTGACAATGTTCTCTATATTCTCTATTTTAAGTTAGTAAACTTTTAGACAGGATGTACGATATATAAAATACATAATATATCCAAGGGTATGATCTGATAAAAGTATTTTTTGATGCATTTTTTGGTTGTTTATGCACGTTGGCTTGGTTTATGTTTTATTCAGCTTATATTTATTTAGTATAACAGTTTTTTTTGCCTTTGGAATGGCATGCATTGAGGCTAGATAGTGTTTCATTAGATCATTAAAGGAATTTAAATTAGCATATATTTTTTGTCATATTAGTGTGTTATCATGATACAGGTAGTTGTATCATAGTGCCTTATGCATGTTATTTACCTATCATATACTTATGTAATGTATTATCAGTAAATAGATGATAACATACTACTAAAATGTCTTTTTAATGAGTATGTTTATCTTTCCAATTCACTGGTTATTTGCAAATGTATTTTGAACTAATTTAAGTCATTAATTGATCATCTTTCTTTTCAGGTTCCGGGATATTCTTTTTCATTTGTTAAAAAAATATATATATTTTAATATTATTGTAATATAAATCCCTTGCAGCTCTAAAAAATAAATGATATTGTTTACTAATGTGTAATTTATTTACTATGAATTTTCTCTGAAAATAATAGAGTCTTTAATAATATCATTGATTTGCTGTGTAAAGTTAATAGACATATTTTTAATACCATAAATTATATTAAAGTAATAAAAAATATGTTTATTAACTTTAAACAAATAAGTCAGGATACTTATAAAAGTATTTTTTAAAAAATTTCCCCTCTTTTAAGCCCCGCCCCTCCAATTCCCCTCAATTTAGCTAGTACTGCCAGGCGACACCAGGTGGCGTCTGTTTCCATTTTTTAACATGAAGTTAGCATTTCTTTAATGTACCTATTCTCTGATTGACATATATTAAACATATTGACTAAATAGTTGTTAAATTGGAATCATAAATTTGAAATGTTTTTGTGCCAAAAGTTCAACAGAAAATGTTTTTTCGTCATTTTCTGGAAGAAAAATTTATGATTAATTTAAAAAAATAACATGTTCCGAAGTTAATCATTTCAGTGAAATAACTATCTACTCAACATGTTTATTTTTTTGTCAATAATGACATGTATATTTTTTTCTTTTTATTCTTGGCTTTAGGTCGTTGGGGTTGCAAAGATGTTACTAGATTTTGTTCATTATTTTATTTTTATGACGACGTTTCGACAGTATATGTCTTTTTCAAGTCTCTTAAACGTAGATTCCTACAGAATTAAAATTGTTAAAAACTGGACAAAAGCACAATAACACATTTTAAAACTATTATTTTAATTGTTTAGGGACATCACACTTGAGTATAGAGTACGTATTTTCTATTACTATACTAAATATATATTTATTTTTATTTATTTACTATACTAATTACTTGTGTGGTTACACAATTGGTGCTACGCACTTGTTGTGCAACTTTCACTTTTTACTAGTAGACCCTGCAGTCGAACATTATTTTTTTTTAAATCTCTTTTAGTGCAAAGTGTACAGGGTGGGTCAAATTCGACGCTTTTAAATGGAAACACCCTTTTCTATAGAAGATAGACGAAAACTAAAATCGGTGTCTGGAGCTCAATTTTCATCAAAATCACGATGGTGAAAACTGCACATCAATATCTGTTACCGTTTCGGAGTTACGGGGTGTTTCCCAAAAATGTCCATTTTTAACAAATCGCTGTAACTTTTTTAATATGGAAAATTTTGTATTTCTATGAAAACATTTCCAAAGCACCTTTTTACGTAGAATTTAATGGTTTAAAATAAGTTTATTTTTTTTAAAATTAATAATTTAAGAGTTATCAACAGAAAATTGATTTTTATTTGAGACACCCTCTATATTTTTTATTAACTGAAAGAAAATTTAAAATTACCCTTCAAAAATATAGCACACTTGATATTTTGTTATAATCCCCTTCGAAATACAGAATTTTTCAAAGTTCGCCACTTTTAACTAGTAGGCTTTGAACCCCTTATTGATGATATGCCCTTAATGGAACTCGAAAACATATTTTTCCAGCAAGACGACGCACCACCTCTGAACGCTGAAGTTATCAACAAATTTTTGCAGCCAATTTCAAGAATAATTGAATAGCTAACCAAGATCCCAGCCGTTGGCCGTCGAGGCCTCCTGACTTAGTGCCCATGGATCTAATCCTATGGATATATTTGCGGAAGAATAAAGGTTCCTTATTCTTCCGTATAATCTAGACAAGAATTAGAAATACTTAGCAGTTATAAGAGGGTATCATTCACCCCTACTGAGTTAATGAATTCCGGCAGAAATGTTTAAAAACTGCCCTGTCTGTCCATAACAGAAGTCGGTCGATATGTCGAACACCTGTAGCAAAATCTCATGTCTTGGTTTGCTATTTATTTTTATTGTTATTAGATATAGTTTAAATGTGTTGATGTTGGTTAAATATATTTTAAATTGTCATAAAATTCTGCATCTCTCATAGCAAATATTATTTTCGTTTTAATTGATGCTCGCAGCTAGAATTTTTTTGCATTACAGCCGGTGCCGTTCAAAGCCTACTTATTTAAAGCGGACGAATTTTTATATACTCTATATCTTGAAGAGGAATCGAGCAAAATATCAAGTGTGTTATATTTTTGGAAAAATAATTTTAAATTCTTTTCAATAAATTAAAAATATACAGGGTGTCCCATATAAAAAATCAAATTTTCTGTTGATAATTCTTAAATTATTAATTTTAAAAAAATTATACTTAAACCATTAAATTCAACGTAAAAAGGTGCTTACAGAAATGTTTTCATAAATATACAAAATTTTCCATAGCAAAAAAGTTACAGCGATTTGTTAAAAATGCATATTTTTGAAAAACACTCCGTAACTCCGAAACGGTAACAGATATCGATATGCGGTTTTCACCATCATATTTTTGACAAAAATTGAGCTCCAGACACCGATATTAGTTTTCGCCTATCTCCAAAAAAAGATTGTTTCCATTTAAAAGCGTCGAATTTGACCCACCCTGTACAAGATAGCTTAATAGGCGCTGCAAAAAACTCATCGCAACCTTATTAGAATATTTTGAACAAGAAAGCGGCAGTGATGGCTCTTTATGTTCCTTAAATGCTGTTAAGGAGGTGAGTTTTGTTGATGTAAATAATAACTGTTTATATATTTATAATTAATTTATTTTTGTTTCCTAAAAACTTTTTATCACAACTAAAACATTTTTATTAAAAGAAAATATGTAAAATTAGGCAGCACTAGTTTTTTGGTAAAAAAACATATATATTAAAGAAAGATAATATTAAACTCAAATTAATTATTATATTGTTTGATGTATTAAAAATAAATGAGGCTTTCTCTCAATATACCAAGCAGATCTTAAACGCTTTTCTTCCTTCTATTTTTACGTTGGTAAAGCTATCCAGCAAAGACGTAACCATTGCGATAAAACCGTTTTTTATATAAGTGTCTTTTGTCGTTCCATTCGTATTCTAGCGGCACAGATCACGTACAACCGATATTGTTTATTCTAGAAATAGAAACACGACATTTGGGTCATCTCATTTCTCTTTCACGTCCTGCAGAACTATAGTATTTTCGATCTATTTTCGTTAAGGGATCCCTGAAAGGATTACCGAGATGTGTCATTCTGTAAATCAATTTTAATTATTATGATTTGATAGCCCAGTGTACCATTTGCTTCAAATTAAGAGTGAAATTTTTTATATAAAATAAAATTACTTTAAATTTGGACATTTATTGTTTAAATGAAATATACCGCAATTGGTAACTTACACTTTTTTTGTAGATATTTACTTTGTTTCAATAACCAAAAATATAACTTATAAAAATTAAATTGTACAGATGTTATGTTGCGGTGCTCACAATATAATAGTATATGAGACACATATTTGTTTATATGAAATTACATTACCATTTAACAATTTTTATTTTTTTTTAGAATTTGTTCAGAGGTGATAGAGATTCGTCAACTATGAAATAAAATATCTTTTCGACTGATATTGTCTTTAATTTTGACATCTACACAATGTTTCTATCATTTTATTGATTTTATGGAAAGCACTGTTCATTAAAATGTTGTATCCTATGTTATAGGGCTTGTTTCTCTCTACAATTTCCTGTCTCACAATGTACCGTTTGTGTCCGGGAAGGGTTCATAGTTTCATAGTTGTCGATTTTCGAAAGAAATCAGTACATGTATATTATTTCGTATATTTTTCATTATATTGATTTTATGGAAAGCACTGTTCATTAAAAATGTTGTATCCTATGTTATAGGGCTTGTTTCTCTTACAATTTCCTGTCTCACAATGTACCGTTTGTCCGGGAAGGGTTCATAGTTTCATATAGTTGTCGATTTTCGAAAGAAATCAGTACATGTATATGGTTTCGTATATTTTTCATTATATTGATTTTATATAGAAAGGATTGTTCATTAAAATGTTGTATCCTGGCGTTATAGGGCTTGTTTCTTCTCTACAATTTCCTCTCACAATGTACCGTTTGTGTCGGGGAAAGGACGGCAAGTTTCATAGTTGTCGATTTCGAAAGAAATCAGTACATGTATATTATTATTTCCTCGCATATTTTTCATTATATTGATTTTATGGAAAGCACTGTTCATTAAAATGTTGTATCCTATATTATAGAGCTTGTTTCTTCTACAATTTCCTGTCTCACAATGTTTCCGTTTGTGTCCGAAGGTTCAAAGTCATAGTTGTCGATTTTCGAAAGAAATCAGTACATGTATATTATTTCTGTATATTTTTTATTATATTGATTTTATAGAAAGCACTGCTCATTAAAAATGTTGTATCCTATGTTATAGGGCTTGTTTCTCTCTACAATTTCCTGTCTCACAATGTACCGTTGTGTCGGGTAAGGGATCATAGTTTTATAGTTGTCGATTTTCGAAAGAAATCAGTATATGTATATTATTTCGTATAGTTTTCATTATATTGATTTTATGGAAAGCACTGTTCATTAAAATGTTGTATCCTATGTTATAGGGCTTGTTTCTCTCTACAATTTCCTGTCTCACAATGTACCGTTTGTGTCCGAAGTGGCCTTTAGTTTCATAGTTGTCGATTTTCGGTTAGTATATGTATATTATTTCGTATAGTTTTCATTATATTGATTTTATGGAAAGCACTGTTCATTAAAAATGTTGTATCCTATGTTATAGGGCTTGTTTTTCTCTACACTTCCTGTCTCACAATGTACCGTTTGTGTCTTGGGAAGGGATCATTGTTTCATAGTTGTCGATTTTCGAAAGAAATCAGCAAGTTACGTATATTTTTCTGCTATTTTTATTATATTGATTTGGAAAGCACTGTCTATTAAAAATGTTGTATCCTATGTTATAGGGCTGCTTCTCTACAATTTCAAGCCCCCACAGTGTACCGTTTGGAAAGTCGGGGAAGGGATCATTGTTTCATAGTTGTCGATTTTCGAAAGAAATCAGTACATGTATATTATTTCGTATATTTTTCATTATATTGATTTTATAGAAAGGACTGTTCATTAAAATGTTGTATCCTATGTTATAGGGCTTGTTTCTCTCTACAATTTCCTCTTTCACAATGTACCGTTTGTGTCGGGGAAAGGATCATAGTTTCATAGTTCTCGATTTTCGAAAGAAATCAATACATGTATATTGTTTCGTATATTTTTCATTATATTGATTTTATGGAAAGCACTGTTCATTAAAATGTTGTAATCTATGTTATAGGGCTTGTTTCTCTCTACAATTTCCTGTCTCGCAATGTACCGTTTGTGTCCGGGAAGGGTTCATAGTTTCATAGTTGTCGATTTTCCAAAGAAATCATTACATGTAGGTATATTATTTCGTATATTTTTAATTTTATTGTACACAATGTACAGTACATGTATATTATTGTATATTTTTCATTTTATTGATTTTATGGAAAGCACGGTTCATGTGTAACTGTTACTGTAATGTGTGAACTAATCCACATTCTAAAAGTAATATGCATAATATACTAGAGGATGCTAATCATCTATTATGGAGTATCATGTTTGGTATTATGGAGGTACAGTCAAGCGTGAAGTCCACTGTGGACGCCAGTATGATACTTTATTATGAGTGATTGCCATGCTGTAGAAATATCCCTATATACAGGGTGGTCCGAACTGTATTGCGAAAACTTTGGCAGCAAAGTTCCTATAAATATATGTCCTAAAATGCTTAGTTTCTGAGATACAGGGTGTAGAAATTTCATTTTTATTTCAATTTTTTTCAAATAATTTAATAATTTTGTGTCTGAGAGTTTTTTGATGCTGCCAAAGTTGGGAATACAGTTTGGACCATCCTGTATTAAACTTTCAAAGGCTATACAAAAAGTCATGTTTCATTCGAATTTTTAAAGGTAATATTTCTAATTTTACAAAAAACTCCATTTTATTTTAAGCGAAAATAAATCTCAACTTGATTCTTCTTTACCCTTTCTTTCAATTTCCCTAAGAACCTTAAAAATACAAGAAAAATCTATTATTAGAACTCCTGGCTATAAAAATTCAATCAACGCTTACAGCCGTTATAGAATAAAATCTGGAAAATCGTAAATTAAACCATTTAAATTTCTTACACGGCCATCCAGTAATGCGCGGCTCACTTACTCAAAATTGTTTTCGTCTCTGCATATTTATAGCCATTCGTGTGCCGAGCAAGGCAACGAAAAAAAAACAGAAAAAAGAAAATTACCCACTTTCCTTCCTTAAGGGCAATCTACCGCCAATTTCAGCCCTCATATAGACCCGTTATAAAAGCCATTTTCGTAATAATAAAATTCGAGGTTAGCGTCTCCTTGCGCACCTCTAACGGCCGAATTTAACAGAATTTAATTTCCTCGGATGCAACTTAAAAAGGTTTATAGGGCTTAATCCCTAATTTATGGGCTGGTTTTATGGGAGGCATTAATAGAAGGGGATGAAAAGAAATGTCCAGGTTTTTTTCGTAGAGAATTTAAGAGTCTGGGGACTTAAGAATTGGTTTTCAACATATTTTTTCAAGAATATAGCAATATAGCCCCAGATTAAACATTCTTTAATACTCTAGTAAGTTATGTAAATACAGTTCATCTATACTAATATATAAAATCCTTAAGTGACTGACATACTGATTAATCACGATCCTGCTCAAACCACTCAACGTAAGAAGCTTAATTTTGCCATACAGGTTGATTCTAGGGTGTAGAGGTTCGATAAGGAGGGGTTTCTCGAATCTCAAATTCCAAGAGGTTGTTATTTAATAAACGGTGAAACTATCCCTCAAATATTAAAAAAATTGTTATTTAAAAAACGGTTAGTCTTTCGAGAAAACGCTTGGACAAGCATAATTTATTTGGTTTTTTTACATATTTTGAATTTTTTTAAAAAATCATACAGGGTGTTTCAAAATTCATTCTTTTAATCGAAATATTTTAGGAAACTAAAAAGTGTCATTTGATATTTACAGTCGATGATCATTTTCGTGTTAGATACTAAACTTTTTTATTAAAGAGATTTTAGACACTTTGAAAATAATAAATTTATGAACCAAATAAAACAATAGGTAGATAAAAACCAAATAAACCAATCCTAGATCTTGAAACGTCTTGATGACGTCAAATCATCATAAAAGGATTACATTTAGTTTGTGGTCAAATCAGATTATAAATAAACACTATTTGGTTACATTTTTCATGTATATGTTGTGTCAAAACAAATCAATGTCTATGGTTAATTTCTATCTAAAATACTTCTAAAATAATGACGGTAGTAAATAATAAATTATTTGTATTAAGAAGTATACGGGGGGTTTCAAAAAACATGTGCCACCCCTCGTGGGGAGATTCCTCACGTAAAAATAAGGTTTATTTTTCATATCAACATAGGTCCGATTCTGCTTTGTTTCGTAGATACAGTGTGTCAAAGTTTTGATATATTTTCGATTTATTATAAGTTTCATCCAAGTATTTTTAGCGTTTCGAATGAAATTTTAATGGACGTACACAATTTTGATATCAAAAGATAAAAGTCAGTGATGCACGTTTTTTTTGAAAAATATTCCGCTGATAACACATATGCCCGTCCGTGACGAATTTATCTCCACTTTTTTAGCGTTGAAATATGAAGCACTTATAGTAACTTTTACCCTCAAAATTTCATTCGAATCGCTAAAAGTACTTGGAAGGAAATTATAATAAATCGAAAGAATATTGAAACAAAGCAGAATCGGACCTTTGTTGATATGATAAACAAATCTTATATTTATGTGAGGAATCTCCCCACAAGAGATCACACATGTTTCTTGAAACACCCTGTATATTAATTAAAATCCTTCAAATTATAAAACAACACAGAATTTTAATCTATTTTATTTTATCTGCCTCTATTTAACTTTTAAATTTCCCAATTAAACTCATAATATAAATCCAACTTTAATTACATTTTGTTCGGTTTAAATTAGAGACTTAATTTTAGTTAATAAACTTAATTAATTAAAATAATGGTCTCGAGAAGACTTCAAAATGAGATAATTAATATCAATTTTAATTGATGATTTTGATGACGGATTATAGAATAACAGTACAGTCTATCCTTTATCTCAAAATGCGAAGTTGATAATTAAATGAATAGTTACCAAGGCACAAAATTCGGGATAGTTATACTATTTATAATTGAAGGAGGGCTGGACGATAGGTAATAAAAATTTGAGGTTTTCATCATACGCAATTCTCCATCTATTATCTTCTTCAAATTGATACAATTACAGTGAATCTTGTATCACTGTCATCATCATTTCTAGCTCACATCCTCCCTCACATATTTGGATGATCTCCTTGTTGCCGGTTGTTGTCTATGTGGGTCCAAATTATTCTTCTTAATTTCCTAATATCATGGTCCTACGGATCTTAAGTTTAGTCTTCTTTTAGGTCTCTTGATGCCTCGTGGATACCATGCTGCAATTTTAGTGGTCCATCTGTAGTCCGTCTTTCTTGCCAGTTGTCCTCTAAAGCATAGCTGGTTATAATGTAGGAATTCGAGTCTTTGCCAAGAATTCTCTAGGAATAACGGCAGGATGTTGCATGTGTTAAGAAGAAAGGATTTCTGCCTATTAATGTAAGTATTTTCAGTAATGTTCAGTAATTTCAAGTTTTGTTCAAGAGTTTTTGGTCAGTACTTGGCTCTATTTTGTTTCTGGTGTTTATCAATTACATTGAAAATCTAGATATTAGCGGTAAAATCTGCCTCTTTGCGGACGATACTAGTTTTACTTGGAGCTGCCCAGATGTTACGGCATTATATAATACTATATACAGTGACTTACGCCCCTTTTAATCTTGGTGCGATTCTAATCTCCTATGCCTCAACCTATCAAAAACTAAAGTTTTGTCATATAAATGTACTATACAACCTTTTGTACTTAATAACACCACACTATTAACGTCGTGGACTCTGTGAAATTCTTAGGACTTGTTGTAGACAACTCATTAAAATCGAACTTTCACATCGAAGCTCTGTCAAAGAAACTAAGCTCTGTCTGTTTTGCCCTGAGATTAGTTTCTAAGGAACTTAACTTATCAACCTCTAGAATAGCGTATTATGCCCTTTTTGAGTCACATCTTCGTTATGCCCTTCCATTCTGGGGTACTTGCTGCGCAACAAAATTTTATCGTATTTTTAGACTTCAAAAGGGAGCAGTTCGATATTTATTGGGACTGAACAGTATAACTCACTGCCAGAATTCTTTAAAAATTTCAAAATACTGACTCTTCCTTCTTTATTAATTTTTGTGAATCCGTTTGCTTAATCCGCAAGAACATATCTGCTATTCCCGAAAGGCCATCTCATAACTATCCACTTAGGAATGCAGAGCACGATCTTTATCTGCCAACCCCGAGCTCAGAACTAGTTAAAGGTTCAATACTATACAATGCCAAAAAAAATATACAATCATCTGCCTTTGAATATCAAGTCGCTTTCATTCTTTCCCGCATTTCGCAAAGCTCTGAAATCATACTTACTGGAGAGAGCTATATAATCCTATAATGCGGTAAATGACTTTTTGTTGATGTTTAATCATGAACAATTTTGAATTTTAAAATTTTGATCATCTCACACACTGGTCAAAGGTCATGTATTTAATATTTTATAACTTTTAAAATTATATCTATTTACTGCTTACTGTTCTGCAATTGTCCATGTTGTATGTTCTATTTGTAATTTTAATGACTTAAATTTTTTTGAATTGTGTAATTTTTATTTTGAATTTTTTTTGTTGTTTGTATATTTTTTTGTGCTTTTGTTTGTCGATGAAGCTGTTTTGGCTTTTTGCACAATAAAGCGTTGTTTATTGTTGTTGTCATGGATTTGTGCAAAGTGAAGATTTTTGAGGTCGATTAGGCCTCTCCTTCCTTTTTTTTTCACAGATGTTTCCTGGTTTTACACACAACGTGACGACTCACTGAGCAGGTATCGTGTGTTGCTACCGATCTAGAAAAGATCTAACCATATTGGTGGCGTCGAGAATAACTGATTTTTGCATTTTATGGTAAGTATTCCAAGGTATTCCTATTTAGCGTAGTTGTTCTTTTAGGTTTTTAGGAATCAGTTCCATAGATGAAATTATCAAAGGAACTATTGTGACTGATTCCAAAGCCCACATGCTCTTTATTTCATATTTGAGACTGGTGTATTTTGTGATTTTCTCAGTTATTGTACTTTCTAAGTTTTTGTTGTTGGGGATTGCAATATCTATTAGTAGAGCGCTTCTTTCCTTCTTGCGTACAAGCACAATATCTGGGCGGTTGTTATCAATTTTGCGGTCAGTTTTAATACCTTTATCCCAGTATATTTTGATGTCCTGAGTTTCCAGAATGGGTGGTGGTGTGTATTTATAATACGGTTCAATTTTTTGAGGATCACAGCCATACGTGTGAAGTATTTCCAAGTAAACGATGGTAGCTACTTTATTATGACGCTCTAAGTATTTTGTGCCCGCCATATTTTGACAACTGGACAGGATGTGTTCTATTGTTTCTTGCTGACAGTTGCATTTTCTACATAAATCGGAGGGTAGGCCTCATTAAGGATATGTTTCCTGTAGCTTCGTGTAGCTATTACTTGATCCTGTATAGATACCATAAATCCTTCCGTTTCTGGGAAAAGGATGCCATTTATTAGCCATCTGAGCGATGCGCGTTTCTCAACTTGGGTTTTTCCTAGTTCGTACAGATATCGCCCATATAATTTCTTTGATTTCCAGTTTTGAACCTTTGCTTGCTCGGTAGTCATGTTTTGTAGGGGTTTATATGTTCTGTCACTTAGGTTGAGAGGGGTATAGTTAATATCTGCTGTTGTAAATAGCTTTGGCAATTTCTGAGTCACTTTCATTAAAATATTTTCTTAGTCCCATTATTTGATTGTGGCAGCTGCTTTGGACTACATCTGCTATATTTCTACCTCCTGCTTCTCGAGGTAGGGATACACGTTCTTTACAAGATTTCGAGTGGTGCATTCTATTTTTGGTTAATCTTACTCTGATTTTGGTGTTTATTTTTTCCAGATCTGTGTGACTCCATTTACCAATTCTAAAGGAGTACTTTTGTTTGTCGATAAAGCTGTTTTAACATTTTGCATAATAAAGCGTTGTTTGTTGTTGTTGTCATGGATTTGTGCAAAGTGAAGATTTTTGAGGTCGATTAGGCCTCTCCCTCCTTTCTTTATTTTTATCATTGTTATAACATTTATTATTATTATTATTTTAATAAATTAAAATAATAAAAGCCAAATTTTTTTCTTCAAAAAAAAACAGGAAAGAACTCCAAATATTGAACCTTGTAAACAAATTTTCCAGTCCAAAAATTATTGCCAAACGCCAGAGTTGCATCCAAAGTGGAAAAAGGAATTCGAAAATATTTTACCTCTAGGAAATGCGAAGTTTTGTATTCATATTTTTGCCGACAAACTTTTCCAACATCAAACCGTAACTTTTCTATAGAATAAACTCTTTGCAACGGAACAAATTCTTTAAAGTATCTAAAGTTGCAAGGTTTAATTATAAACTTGACAATTTTTTTTGACAAAGTTCAAATTGTATCTAATTAGTAAATTAGAGAGACGTGACAGTATTTTTGTTAACTTGTAGAAACTTAAATTTTAATTTCTTTATACAATATCTCCCCGGATTATCTTTACAAGAGAAAAATGCATTCTTCATTAATTTTTTTCTTTTTCTAAAATGCTTAATCCCGTTTATACTTTTCCAAATATTCATACCGTTTTAAAGAAAATTAAAAAAGAAACATATCCTCAAAATCAAAAGACGTTTCTATTGTAATGTAATTTCAATTTCATTCATTGATAGATGGTTATTATCAGGCCCTAGATACTGAATGGTAATTTCATAGAACTACAAATTTAGATTCTTCCGCATCGCCAGACGGCGCAAAAGATATTTAAGTACAGGTTTCTAATTTATATATGAAGATGACATGACAGTCTATGTTGACTACCGTCTATGGTCTAGTTGACAAAATGTTCGTGATGTCAAGTTATTTTTAAACCATTATATAAATAATTATTAAGTCGGAAAAATCGATGATTTGTGTTTATAGAGGTAGTATTGCGTGATGAGTAATACTGATACTCAGTCATGTACTTACTCATCATGATGATGAGTATTGCTTGATGAGTAATACTACTGGTAACATTTTCAATATATCCGCTTGGGAAAATTATTATTTGAACCAATGTAAACAAAAGTATGATCCACGGACATTACTTAAAAGCAATGTTTTTTTATTGTTCTTAAGAGGAATCTGTAAACGATACTTTTATTAGCACCCAGCATGGTTTGATATACATCCATTCAACTAGTATTGATTATGCAGGGATTTAGACAATTATTAAAATTAGAAAAACAAAATCAAATTAGTAAACTAAACTTTGCTACAAACTACAGTTTAAATGTTACTTAAATGTTAACTGTTACTAAAAATAATATATAATTAGACGATTTTTAAAATAATTTTGTGTATATTTTGTTCATGAGGCGCAATACCGTGGATTATAAGCCGATAAATGGTAGACCGCTAGTTAGTCACTGTTTTATTTTATTTACTATGTTGTAATAATTAATAATATTAGATAATGAGTATTAAAACTAAATATTCTTGTGTAAATTTCGAGGATTAGCCAATTTAATTTATCATCGGTAACTGTTTTCATATCAGTTTTTCCATGGTTACTTATTTTTCTGAAGCCAAAACAACGTTTAACCTTGATTGCCTAGTTCCCACTAGAGGTGTGTAGTTCGTAAACGAACTAGTTCCAATGAACTATTCCGACCCTGGAATGAAAGGAACTAGTTCCTGGTTTCTCAAAGAACTAGGTCCTCAGGACCTATTCCGGGATCGAGACTGTGACCGATATAGAATAATATGCGACGGCGTTGGATCGGCTAGCGCGCGTAGCCCGATGGTAGGCAGGAGTGGGGAGTGCCAGCCGTACATTATCGGACCCGGACCTAGAGGAACTAAACTAAATAAAAGACTAGTTTACGTACGAACGGATCGGGCCAGCGCGATCGATGCTAGGCAGGAGTGGGGAGTGCCAGCCGTATGCCGTATGTTATCGGATCCGGACCTAAAGGAACTAGAGGAACTAAATAAAATACTAGTTTACGTATGGATCAGTCAGTGCGATTGATGCTAGGCAGGCGTGGGGAGTGCCAGCCGTATGTTATCGGATCCGGACATAGAGGAACTATTAAAAGACTAGTTCACGGGAGTCTATTCAGTCGGCAGATCCGAGATATAATACAAGGCGACGACGATGGATTCGGCAGTTTCCAGTTTATTGCCACAGCCGGCGCGGCGTAATTACTACAGAAAATTGTAGTGGATACTGTTTTTGATTTTTAGTTTGTTTTTTAAATAGTTTATGAGAATGTTTTACTTTAGGTCTCTAAAATTAAGAAATATCTTATAAAACGAAGTAGATATTCTGAATTTTTAGACAAAAACAAAAAGCTTGAAGTGGGGAAAAATGCAATTTTTCGTAAAATTTTTGTAATATTTGCTCCAATTGATTTGTGATATAGTTTTTTAAATTCTGATTTGAGTATTTTTTACCTTATGTTGTTACCTATATGTTTTTAACATAGACAATTACACGTCTCGTTATATCTCCGTACATTATAAAAATTATATAGATCATACTGTGAATAGTTCTGACTGACAACGACACGCATTAGCAAGCAAGGGGGATGTCAATGTTAGTCGGGAACTTTTGTGAACTAAAAACCTAGTTCAAGGAACTATTCCTCTGGAGGAACTAGAACTAAGGAACTAGAATTCCCACCTCTAGTTCCCACGTTTATTGAAACGTGTTCCCACGAAATTGATCGAGACGCGCCGTGATTGGTTGTTTGTTTTTTATTTTTAATCTGAGTCAACAATAAAAAACAAACAACCAATCACGGCGGGTCTCAATCAATTTCAGGAAATATGGGAACTAATTTTTATAACACCGGACTTATATTTATCGCACTATTTCCAGAAATGTTTTGCGAAATATATCGGGGATAGTGTTGCGGCTGTTTTTGAACCAAATAAATAAACAGTTTAATCATATATAAGTAAGTATACATATTAAGAGGATATTGTCGTATTTATTTCAAACCAATAATCGACAAGAATACAAGTTTCAGTATACAAGTATAACGACTCAAGTGGACAATCAGATTAAAAGGATACCAGGGTATTACAGTTGAGCGTTGGAACCTTTAGTGTTACACAGCAAAATAAAAGCACTAAATCACCACAATACACCAAAACACTTTTACTTTTATACTGGACGCGCGTTTCGCTAACCATGTTAGCATCATCAACAGATGATTATAAACTAAAGTACAATCTACAAGTTGAGCGTTTATATGCTCATGCTGAGCTCATGCTGAGCTCTATAGCATATGCTGAGCTCTATGCTATAGAGCTCAGTGGGCACCGAGTGGGCGTGGTAAAATCTAGCCAACCGAGACAGAGCCCACTGAGCGTAACAGTTAGATTTCCGCCACTAGAGTAGTAGAAAAAAAAAACAAAGTAATTACACCGTTGTCTCTGTTCATACTATCTTTACATTTATTAATTCTGATGCTTTCATATGCATCTAATTGCCTGTAATTTGAGACTTGTTTAACTAATTTTAAATTATTAAGATCTATACAATGTTCTTTATCAATAATATGTTCGGCAACGCAAGATTTATCCGGTCTACCATATCTTATCTGAGCTAAATGTTCTTTAGATCTAGTTAATATTGATCTTCTAGTTTGCCCAACATATTTCTGATTACAATCTTTACAAGAAATCTCATAAATACCCGAATTTTGTGCAGACACTATACGCAATACTGACCTGCTTCATCTTACAAACTAACAAGAAGTAGGCATTGAAATTCGCAAAAGAAAATGGGGTTGGATAGGTCACAACGGAAACCTGATGGAAATATAGCGAGGTTACAGATGGAGTTTAATCCCCAAGGAAAAAGAAAGCAAGGACGACCTGCTCAAGCATGGAGACGTTCCATACTGGATGAGCTTCAACAAGTGGGGTCAACATGGAAGAAAGCAAAAACAACTGCCAATATTTAGAACCCGATGGAGAGCTCTCACTGAAGCCCTTTGTTCCGCGTTGAAGATATAGAATCCTATAATATAAGAACTTTTACTTCAAATATGCAGACATAATACACACACTGTCTTTTTAATTAGTTAGTATTATATATTTTTATATTTATTAGGTAATACCTGATATACTTTCTCATTGCGATACTGAAACGAAACATTCCAAAACCGCTATGTTATAATTGCGTTCCGCGCTCTCATTTAAGCTGCTTTGTCGGTAATTTTTGGCCTGCAACTTTTCAGAAATTATTTCACTCAAAGTTTGCGCGTATGTCGATTTAATTAGTGCATTAATATCAAATTCCTCTGCAAAGCCGATTACCGGCAAACATAAACTACACGAGAGGTATTTTCGATTTTGATCATTAATTCTCCTTTATGTTTTATTCGAATAAAAAGCGATACCATAAAAGCGGTATTACCGGTGCGTTTATTTTTGTTTCGCTCTTGTCTACTTTTATTACAAATATTTGTATAAATATGTTTTCGTTCTGTTTTGTTACTATTATAATTGAAAAATATTTTTGGAAAATTATAAAATGAACTCGCAAGATAGATATAAATGTTACTTTGAATGTGGTAAATAATGATTCAGTATTAAAACTAAAAGAATTTCGAACTTCCATTGTCTATATTTATTTTGTTTACTACTGAGCTTATATACTAGAGCCGATCATTCACCCGTGAATTAGTTGTTGCTCCAGCCTGAGGAGGATGCTCTCTCTCTCTCTCTCTCTCTTGACGATTCCATATATTAAAGGAACTTCGGGGAAGATCAGGCGAATAGCCATGCAGTACAAAATTAGTTTTTTTAGGTCTGGGACTACTCTAAAGGTGCGTTTAGACTTGAGCACGCACGAGCTGAGCGAACGCGCGCGGCAATCGTTCCCACTCTCGGCTCCATTTAAATTAAAAATTTATTTTTCGACGAATGAAGTGATCCACTTGTGCGCGCACAGCAGAGTTGTGTTGGTGAAAATAATGGATGACCTAGAAATAGTCGCGATTGCTTTGATTGTTATGCATAGCTTAACAATAAAAATGAGCTAATAAAAAGAAGAAAAATCGAAAACATCGTCGCTGGTGGCAAACCCAAATTTTTAGAAGTCGATATAATTTGTTAAAACAACTTAGTGTCTGAGGAGGGCTATGTTCAATATAAATTTTATTTACAAGGCCTTGCCATGCGTAATTTTTTGGGATTTTGAATAATACGAAGAATGTTTAACATATATAAAACTCATGTTAAACATATATGTTTAACTCTATAAAACCGTCCCAGATACTGGCTTTTGTCAAAGCCCTGGGACTGTATGATGAGTTATGATTCAAGAAAGGGGGACACAATGGATCTGTAAGGTCGAAGTGATTAACCCCCCTCCCACTCATTCTAAATTCTAAAAAAAATGTTTAACATCCTTATCGGCAATTTTTCATATTCTTAAATTAATAATAACGAAGATACATTGGTCCACTCCATAATTTTAATAAAGAAAACAAAAAAAAATCACAGACGCATGCAGACGAAACAAATTGCCGGTGCAAACTGAGCGTTTGCGCACACATAAAATCCCTTTGAGCACGGACCAAAAATCGACACCAGACAGCTCACGTTCGCGGCTGCTCGCGCACAGATTCAGAATGAGCGTTCGCGCACAGCCGTTTACACTTGAGCATTCGCGAAGGATCAGTGCGTGCGTGCTCAAGTCTAAACGCTCCATAAGAAGTGTCCTAACAAAAACAAAACCTGAATCATCAACCAAGAGACAGAGTGTATATACCAGGTACCTTGCGAGTGCGGTGAGTCGTATATTGGAAAGACAAAACGTGAGTCGTATGTTGGAGAGAGAAACAATGAAGACAGTTATTGCAGATCATGTGTGGTCCGAGCACCACAACATGCAATTGGAAGCCCAGGTTGTCGACCAATAACCCCATTGAATAAAGCGCAAATTTAAAGATGCCGTGTTCATTTATTCTAATAATAAACTCTATAGTAACTCAAATATGGAAACTTCAACAATATGGCAACCACTCATAAAATGCTCCAATGAAGGTATTATTAGTAAACAACCTCATGATTGACCGTACTTAACTTCTTTGGACTATTTTTTCTAGTTCTTATCTTTTCTCCGTAATTTCGAAAAAATAATTTTGTTTATTTATTTCAATTTAAAAAAATCTTTCAAAATTCGTTTTTAAATCTTTCAAAATTCAAGTTATTACCAAAACTTCGTATTTGAAGGCCTATTTTCTTGGACTAATAAAACACTCTAAACTAAAATGGGACATCCTGTACAATATTTGCCAATATAATTTACTGAAATTTGTCCACTTTTATATACTATAAACCCCGAATGAAGAAAACAAATAACAAACATATTTTCATAACGGAATAAATGCTACTGAAAATAGGAAATAATGTATTTTTCTGAAAGCAAAAAGCATAGATATCATTAGAATGGAAATTTTATATATGCAAATATATTCATTTGTTTTCGAATGGGTATTCGCAATTTTAAAACTTTTCATTTTTGCTTTTGTGTTCCTTCGGTTCGTTTTGCACTGTACGCCGGAGCTCGCAGAGAGGAGTAGAATAATATAATGAATATTTTAATGTAATTGGATATGCGATAGCTAAACTATAGTATAAAAATTTACATATTTATTTTATAAAGTATACAAGCGATTTTTGTTTCTATATCTACTAATAATCCTAATAGTGTAGATATTTAAAAGAGCAAAAGTAAAAAAAAAGGGAAAATTCTTACTAACAGCTATTAAATTGAAGAAAAAAGTCTGTAGCGTTTTTTTAAACAACTACCACTGCGAAGGGCAGCTCTTCATCGGAGAGCAGTCGTGGATAAGGTATTTCACTGGAAAGAAAACTAATTAAGAACAATAAACAAAAAAATAGATATTGGGCGCCAGGCATGTACAGAGAAAGAAAACACAGTTGTATATTACTTAAAACTAATGACTATATTTATTCATGATGAATTCTGATGGTAAATAGCATTGTAACACCGCATTACTGAGTGCGCCGAGACGACAACCATTCGTGCCATCAACTTTAGTATGAGTGATATTGGAGATGGTAAATAGCATTGTACAATTTAATAATTATTATAGTGGTTATTTGTTGAGTAAAACTATGTATGTAAATAATATTAAATATGTTCTATGAAAAGACTATGAAAAAATACAATGCGAGTAACGTTATAGAAAATATAAGAAAAGTAGCATTACTTTATTTAAATTGTTAAATTTTATGCGGTGTTAAATCTGATATGTTGCAACCTGTAGATTCTAGAATCTATGTCTCGTTATTCATCTGTGAATATAGCACAATAATAATATCTATAGAAAGTAATACTATTACAAGGCGTAATATAATGAAACCTAAAATCTAAATCACATTGTAACTACTGAATCGACATAAATGTTCTTAATAATCTAACCACTAAATATAGTCTGTACGATATTATTTAAAATGTACGTTACTGTTTAAGACTGTAAATGTTTTAAATGTTAAATGTAAAACTATAACTTAAATCTACACTTAGCTGTTCTTTATGTAATCTTGCTTTAAACAGTAACAGCGTGAGGTGGTCTCGCATCTCTGTACTCAGCCATCCAACACAACCAAAGGGGCCAGAATGAGACACCATAAATTGGTACAGCCGTAACTAACTAGCTTACAGCTGGGAACGAAGCAGCATGGGACTCAAGCTACATCCACGCTGTGGCACTTATATGTAAGAAAAAAATCATTCTTACTGGGGACACTCGTCCACAGGACATCTGTACATAAGATAATGTCTGTACATAAGACACTATCCGTACCTTGGAAATAGTCCGTACCTTGGACCCTAAAAATATGAAACTCTTGTTTAAAACCAAACAAGGTCTAATAAACAAAATAAACCTACCTCGAAATACTTCCGAGGGCTCAATAAATAATAAACAACATGTCCTTTCTTCCATGTGACATTCTGGAGGACAAAAGAAAAGGGACGCCAACGTGCCAGCAAAACACAAATACAAGTTGGGACATCCGTAACTCTACCCTGTTGCTTTGAAATAGCAGCTGATTCAGATTATACAGCAAGATTTAAATAATCACCATTTCTAAAAGCAAGGATACAACAGAGCGTCAAAACAAAGTGAGGTTAAACTCGGAGAGAGTTGACAGAAGCGATGTTGACAGCGCCTCCTCAGAGCGATAACAGGGTTGTGTCGAACGATAACAAGGTTGGCGACTAGGGAACGTAAAAATTACGCGTCAAATAAACTATCCGGCCTGAACGAGAGGGAATCCGGTGATGATAGGCCAGACATCATATATTATATATAAAAAAGACATGTAACGAACTAAAAACGTTACAAGACATTGAAAAAGTGACATATAATGCTGTTTTAATATAAATATTATTTTCAAATTACGAGTATTTCTGTACACTTTCTGTTTTCTCAATAGCCTGCAAATTTTGTGGAATACCACTCAAAATATATACCCTTAGTCAATAGCAGGACACTGTCTCCTCAATGAACACTCAGTAGATCGAAGCTAAAAAACAACGGAGAATGTAAGGGAAATGTAGAAAACCAGAACACCGCATTACTGAGTGCGCCGAGACGACAACCATTCGTGCCATAAACTTTAGTATGAGTGATATTGGAGATGGAGAACTAATATCTGTAAAACAGTCTTAAATACTGGCTTTTGTCAAAGCTCTGAGACTGTATGATAAATTATAACTCAAGCAAGGGCGACACAATAGATCTATAAGGTCGCGGTGATTGACTCTCCCCACCCCAATACAATCTACATCTAGATCCAGTATTTATATAGTAAAATATTATTAATGATTTCATCAAAAACTGTAAAAGTGGTTCTAAATTACTACCCCATAATACTCAAATAAATTACCACCAAAAAGCGACAAAAATAAAAAAACAAACTGTTGGATAAAGAGCGCTAATTTATACACGGCAACTGGACACTTTGCACCTCGAAAAAATGCGCGCCAACCCGAAAAAATGGCGCCAATTTCGTGCTACGGCATGCCAGAGGGCGCCCGCGGTGGCGATCGCTTAATTTAATGAAACGCTCTCGATTTCGAACGTCAAAAAGTTAATACAGCCTTTATAATGCTATTTTTTTTCTTTATTTCGATCCCTTTTATTTCCCTAACTCACGTTTATGTTGCTTAAATGAAATGAATCGGAATTAATAAAGTTCACTTTAGGATTTTATTAAATATTTTGGATAGTTATTCCAAATTCAAATAAAAAAAAATTGGTTAGATTTTAATTTTCGTATTCACAATCTCATAAAGTATGATACGCATTTAACTATTTTTGAGATTACATCTTTATTCACTAATCTTCATTTTACCCAAAATTAAATTAATTAAAGTGGTAAACGCTGATTTCATAAAATCATAAAATATCTTTTTTGGACTGATATTCTATCTCATTTTGAAATTTACACAATGTTCCGGTGAGATATACAGTGTGGTCCGAACTGTATTCCAGAAACTTCGGCAGCATATTCTGCAGATAAAAATATTTTTTTTGTATAGATGTAAGTCCTAAAATGCTTAGTTAGGAGATACAGGGTGTAGAAGTTTCATTTTTGTTTCATTTTTATTAAATCATTTATGAAGTAACGTCAATATTTGTATGAAAATTGGTGACTGGGAGTTTTTTGATATGAGAAACTTGATTTTGATATCAGTATGACTCCTACTTGTAGAGGGCGCCATCTACATGTGTTTTAACTGTTTTGAATAGTAATATCTTGTTTATTACTTAGTAACAACTAGTTATCATTTTTTGACAGTTAAAATTAAAAAAATCTCATAAATTTCCCACATATAAAAATTACAAAGAGAGAGAGAATGGATATGATTGTATTAGATGGCGACTGCAGTGTGCAATTCAGCGATTAATAAATACCTAAATGCTCCTAATTTATCTAGTTTTGATTTTTTTAACTTTCCAAAACTCTACAAAATATTACCGACAACATGAGAGAAATGATTGTGACTGCTTTTCGAAATAGAATTTCACATAAATATGCGTTTTAACATGAAAAGACCTTTTGTCAAGAGAATCATCTTATTTTATGCAGTAAACAGAAAAGGAAGCATTTTGAGCAATTTACTTCATCTAGTTAATTTTTGTCACATAATTATACGTTTATATCTAGTTTTAAGTCTGTATTAATTAAAATATGTTTTAAACGTGTATATTCTTTGTACCATGGAGTTTTTTACGTCCTTTAATTTTTGTTAAATTAAGAAAAGGTAAATCACAGCCACATAGATTTTGTCAAATAATATAGATGTACTGACGCAAAATCATAAAAATGAAAACATATAAGAAAATATTTGTCTGAAACGCAGGCAACCTTAACAGTATTTTGAAGATATATGCGTTTTCCATATAGAATTGACAAAGTAGGACTCAGTTCAGCTATTTCTGGTAATGCCATATTATTAAAATACACTCATCGACACCAAAAAGTATTTTTAAGACATCTATTGTATTCTAGCGAACCGATTTTTATGATTTTTAAGCGATTTGTAGCTAAATTATTTGACATTTTAGTATGTCTTTCCAAGTAAAAAATGAAAGTTTCCATCTGTCAAATATACGAGAGAAAACAAAATGTTGATATTTTGCTAAAAATTTGAAACACCCTGGGGAATATGTTAAAAAAGCAAGGAATTTGAAAATCATTTTGTCACTAGGCTTTCTCGACAGTTTGTATTTTGGTTTATATTAATAACTTTTTGTTGGAGATATTCGCTTTTGAAAATGATACTAACATTTTTTGGTAATTTTCATAATAATAACAAAAAGTAAAATAACAACATTTTGTGTTCCCTCAGTCTATTAACAGATAGAAAGTTTCATTTTTAATTTAAAAAGAGATATTAAAAATTTAAATAATTTAGCTACAATAATTGCTTAAAAATTATCAAAATCGGTCAACTAGAAACTAGAACACAATACCGGGTGCGTCTCAAAAGTGGCTCACCCCCTATAATTTTTTTATTTTTTCAGATAATATTCAATTGTTATTGATAACTTCCTGTTTCACCGGAAATGACTACAACTTTTGATTTTTAAGTAGCACTCTCGGTATTTTTTTACTTTATTCCTCGCTTTATTCGATAGAAAGTGACATTCTAAATAGAATGACATTTCATATGTCAACTTTTGACATTCTCGCTTAAAACAAAATTGAATTTTAAAATTCAATCTAGAGTGCCATGGTTATAATTCTTAATCAAGGAGCCTTGGAAAAATAGATTGGATTGTCTAATGTTTTTAGTGTCTTGTCCTGGCTAGTTAGAAAATGCTCAAATCGTATTTTTAATCATATCTCAATTTTTTCAAACGGAACGAGGGTGGCTCATTAGCATATTCGGAAAAAGCATTTTTTACGAATAATTTGATACCACACACTTGGTATTTCAAGTCAAATGTTCGTTACGAACCGCAAGTTATAATTTCAAATAAACCGTATGCAAAAATGTCAAAAGTTGACATATGATATGTCATTCTATTCAGAGTGACATTCTCTATCGAATAAAGTAAAAACATTTCAGGGTTGCCATTTAAAAATCAAAAATTGTAGTCATTTCCGGTGATACCGGAAGTGACCGAAAACAATCAATCCTAATTTATGTCATATACTAACATACCAAATCTCGTTTTTTCATCTAAAAAGTAAAAAAAGTTATAGGGGTGAGCGAATTTTGGGACGCACCCGGTATATAAAAATTTAAAATATATGAAAATTTTAAGGTGCCCGTTTTTTGTGCCGGTGAACGCAACTTGTTAATATGTCGTGTATGACGTGTTACAGGGTATAAAAATATTAAAACTTAGTATATACAAAATAACGTTGAAAATAGATATTTCCCTAATATAATTTACGTGCAATCTCTCAAAATCAATTCGGCGCCGTTTTAATACTTAATGCTAAATGGAGAGTTACTGTCGATGCGATTATAAATATTGTTCGGACGGGCCGGTTGCATGTCGATCTTGGGCGATGGGAAGATTGAAATGGGTCCGTGGCATTTCGATACTAATGGGAAATCAATTGTACGAAGCAGGGGCCGATCAAGCGGCTGTTAGACAACGATAACTCGAGGGTAGTCCAACATCGATTTCGCTTTATTTAGAAACGTGTACTGGGAGCTCTAAGCATTAAATTCTGTGTAGGTAAAGTTTAGGAAACTATTTCTATATAGAGTTTGTGTCAGGTACAAATGGAATAATTTCGTTAATAAATAAATGGAGGTGTGAAATGTGTTCCTTAAGACAAACAAACTGCACTGATTTCTATACTATGGGCTGGCAAAGGTTAGTTTTGGTTAGTCTAGATTTCTGTATGTAAGAAAAGTACAATGCGTTTATAATGCACTGAACAAAGAGAGAACCGTCAAAATGTTGCAAAACGTATGAAATAAACCGAGAAACCAAACCAAACCAAACCAAACTGTGCACATTCCTAATAGGCCAGTAAGCGAGGATAAAAATAGGGTATTATATCCGAAAATTTTGACAGTGAATAGAGATATATGTAAGAAACAAAACTTACATAGTAGCGGAGTGTGCTTTCACCCTGGGGGTGAGTCATCCCTTCTCGTGAGTGAAAAATAAATCACTCATTTTAATTGCAAAAATCAATAATGGGATGAATCTTGTTCTATAACATTTTTTCAGAAAATTAATATTTTCCGAGTTATTTAGGATTGAAAATGTTGATTTTTCATCTAAAAACTGATAATATTTCTGCCATTTTTTATAAATAACTCGAAAACCTTGCGTTTTATCGCAACACACATATAAAGCAAAATTGAAGATTAATGCAAAAATGAAGAAGGAATAAAGAATCGATTAATTTTTTGTTGATAACCGTAGGTTTATAATAACCAAATTATCACTCTGTAGCGTTTTTTAAATAACTACCACTGCGAACGGCAGCTTTTCATCGGAGAGCAGTCGTGGATAAGGTATTTCACTGGAGGAAAGAAAACTAATTAAGAACAATAAACATAGATATTGGGCGCCAGGCATGTACAGAGAAAGAAAACACAGTTGTATATTACTTAAAACTAATGACTATATTTATTCATGATGAATTCTGATGGTAAATAGCATTGTACAATTTTAATAATTATTATAGTGGTTATTTGTTGAATAAAACTATGTATGTAAATAATATTAAATATGTTCTATGAAAAGACTATGAAAAAATACAATGCGTGTAACGTTATAGAAAATATAAGAAAAGTATCATTACTTTATTTAAATTGTTAAATTTTATGCGGTGTCAAATCTGACGTGTTGCAACCTGTAGATTCTAGAATCTATGTCTCGTTATTCACCTGTTAATATAGCGCAATAATAATATCTATAGAAAGTAATACTATTACAAGGCTTAATATAATGAAACCTAAAATCTAAATCACATTGTACCTACTGAATCGACATAAATGTTCTTAATAATCTAACCACTAAATATAGTCTGTACGATATTATTTTAAATGTACGTTACTGTTTAAGACTGAAAATATAGAAAATCTAAAACATAAAAACTAGAACGTAAATCTACACTTAGCTGTTCTTTATGTAATCTTGCTTCAAACAGTAGCAGCGTGAGGTGGTCTCGCATCTCTGTACTCAGCCATCCAACACAACCAAAGGGGCCAGCCTGAGACACCATAAATTGGTACAGCCGTAACTACTAGCTTACAGCTGGGAACGAAGCAGCATGGGACTCAAGCTACATCCACGCTGTGGCACTTATATGTAAGAAAAAATCGTTCTTACTGGGGACACTCGTCCACAGGACATCCGTACATAAGATAATGTCCGTACACAAGACACTACCTTGGACACAGTCCGTACTTTGGACACAGTCCGTACCTTGGAAATAGTCCGTACCTTGGACACAGTCCGTACCTTGGACACAGTCCGTACCTTGGATACAGTCCGTACCTTGGACCCTAAAAATATGAAACTCTTGTTTAAAACCAAACAAGGTATAATAAACAAAATAAACCTACCTCGAAATACTTCCGAGGGCTCAATAAATAATAAACAACATGTCCTTTCTTCCATGTGACATTCTGGAGGACAAAAGAAAAGGGACGCCAACGTGCCAGCAAAATACAAATACAAGTTGGGACATCCGTAACTCTACCCTAAAAATATTCAATAATAATATCGAATCTAAAAGGATAATATTTCATCTTTACCTGTTGCTTTGAAATAGCAGTTGATTCAGATTATACAGCAAGATTTAAATAATCACCATTTCTAAAAGCTGGGATACAACAGAGCGTCAAAACAAAGTGAGGTTAAGCACGGAGAGCGCTAACAGGGTTGTGTCGAACGATAACAGGGTTGGCGACTAGGGAACGTAAAAATTACGCGTCAAATAAACTATCCGGCCTGAACGAGAGGGAATCCGGTGATGATAGGCCAGACATCATATATTATATATAAAAAAGACATGTAACGAACTAAAAACGTTACAACTCTGTAAAAGTTATTTTTTTTATTTTTCGAAAACTAAATTGCCATTTTACCATAAAATAATGGCGAAAGATCACATTTTTCGAAGAAAATGAATATGGCCGTTTTTAGAGTGCTTGAAAAGACCTTTCAAATTCTTTTTTTAAAAGGCATTTTGAAGTTCGTAGCTCAAAAACTCGCGGAGTTATGATAAAAATTAAATGGCCGCCTCATTTTTTCGGAAAAAAATTAACAACAAAATTTATGACTAAAATCATAAAAATAAAAACTATCAATTTGTAGGAAATTACACGAGCTACAAATTAACCTCTATAGTTGAAGTGTCTTGAACTCTTCATTTTTACCAAATTTTTGGGTTTTAAGGGCTCAAATAAGGTGGTCCTACACGGAAGTCAAACTAAAAAATCATAATATCTATGAAATAAAGAAATCTACAGAAAATTGAAAGAGAGAAAAAATATTACAAAAAACGTATTTATTTATTTTACGTATTTTTAGTTTTTGGGAAATGTCAAAAAAATTATTTTTTTTTAAAAATAAAAAAAAAAATTCAATTTTCTTTTTTTCCAAATTTAGGCATTATAAACCGCTCGAATTTGCAAAGCCCATTGTTAGTACCTTAATATAGCCAGCTCTACACGTATTACACTTAATTTTTATTGTTATGACTTTAGTCATAGAATTTGTTGTTAATTTTTTTCCGAAAAAATGAGGTGAGTATTTTATTTTTATCATAACTCCGCGAGTTTTTGAGATACGACCTTTTTTAAAAAAGTGTATAAAAGGTATTTGCGAAGAAAATGAATATGACTATTTAGTCATATTCATTTTCTTCGAAAACTGTGTTCTTTCGCCATTATTTTACGGTATTATAACTCGACTATTATTACACTTACGGTAATCAACAAAAAATGAATCGTTTAGTCATTCCAGAAGCTTCATTTTTGCTTTATATGAATTTTGCGCTAAAACGCAAGGTTTTCGAGTTATTTATAAAAAATGGCAAAAAAATATGAAGTTTTTAAATGAAAAATTTTTAATGCTAAATAACTAGGAAAATATTAATCTTCTGAAAAATTGTTATATAACATTTTCAACTTAGAATTCATCCCTTTATTGATTTTTGCAATTAAAGTGGGTGTTTTATTTTTCACCTCCGAGGAGGGGTGGCACTGACCCCCAGGTTTAAAACATACCTCCCTACTATGTAATTTTTGTTTCTCTATTCACTGTTAAAATCTCTATTCACTGTTAAAATTTCACGCCAATCGGTGCAAGTGTTTAAAATTCGAAAAAAAACCTCGCTAAAACCCTCGCTTACTGGCCTAATAGTCTAATGCCCACTTGCACCGTTTGTATAAACTTTGTTTAAAGGCTAAACAGTGATTAACCATAATAAAATACTATATGTTAATCACTGTTTAGCCTTTAAACAAAGTTTATACAAACGGTGCAAGTGGGCATAAGAGCTAGTAACGTTTTCGAGAAAGTATTTTAAGACGTCTGGCTCTTTGAAATACAGGGTGTTTCAAAACAAATGCGAAAAACTTCAGGGGGTGATTCCTTGTTCAAAATAAAGGGTAGTTTGCTTTATAAACGTTGGGTCAAAAGTCAACCATTAGGGAGATATCGCGGTACAAAGATGGCGGAAAAATAATGTTTTTATTTTTTATCTTGAAAACGAAAAGAGATAGACTAATGAAATTTTACGGAAGCATTACTGTTATGAAAACCCACTTTCTGGTAATTTTTTCACTTTTTTAAAATGGGTGGAAGGGGTTGAAATAAACTAACCCTATCATTCTTGTTAATGAAATTTAAAGAATAATCTTATAAAATACATGTAAAAAAATTAATTTTGATAGTTTAGTTTATTTAGAAACTTTTTTATCTCTTGTATTTTTTTGATAAAACTCACCGATTTGAAATTAAATAATAAAATGTAAAGCCTTACATGTCAGGACAAAAAACATTTTTAGATAAAGAATCTAGTGGGCAGCTGTAATTTTTTTAGGAAAAAATCTAGTCGGCCGCTGTCACTTTTAAGGATGTTTCTAATATTGTTTTATTTGACATTACCCTACTGCAATACGTTATTATCTAGATTATTATTATTATCATTATTATCACTAGATTCTTAATCTAAAAATATTTTTAGTCCTGACATGTAATGCTTTACATTTTATTTTTTAATTTCAAATCGGTGGGTTTTATAAAAAAATACAAGAGATAAAAAAGTTTCTAAACAAACTAAACTATCCAAATTATTTTTTTTGCATGTGTTTGATAAGATTTTTCTTTAAATTTCGTTAACAAGAATGATAGGGGTAGTTTATTTCAACCCCTTCCACTCATTTTAAAAAAGTGAAAAAATTACCAGAAAGTGTGTTTTCATAACAGTAATGCTTCCATAAAATTTCATTAGTCTATCTCTTTTCGTTTTCAAGATAAAAAATAAGAACATTATTTTTCCGCCATCTTTGTACCGCGATATCTCCCTAATGGGTGACTTTTGACCCAACGTTTATGAAGCAAACTACCCTTTATTTTGAACAAGGAATCACCCCCTGAAATTTTTCGCATTTGTTTTGAAACACCCTGTATATTTTACTATGCTCTCTGAAACAGCATACGGCCCGTCTGGCTGCCGATACCCGTTGCGTTCACTACTGCGCATCGAAAGAACATCCTATATTTTTTTATTAATTTTGTCCTATAAATTCTAGTATTGAATATAAATCGAACATGTCTCCATAGCGCAGTGTTTCCGACCACGAACCGAAGATTGAGAGTTCGAATCCGGGTCAGGTCAAAGACTTTTTTATTTTATTTTCGTTTATATTCTGATAGTAAAGTATTAAAAAATAATTATGGTGATTCAAAAACAAATATTTAATATTTTACTATCAGAACATAAACGAAAATAAAATAAAAAAGTCTTTGACCTGACCCGGATTCGAACTCTCAATCTTCGGTTCGTGGTCGGAAACTCTACGCTCTGCGCTATGGAAACATGTTCGATTAATACTCAATACTAGAATTTAAAGGACTAATAAAAATATAGGATCTTCTTTCGATGCGCAGTATTGAACGCAAGGGGTATCGGCAGCCAGACGGGCCGTATGCTGTTCCAGAGAGCATAGTAAAATATATATCAAAGAGCCAGACGTTTTAAAATACTTGTTTTTCCGACGTTGCTAGTTCTCGTACTATAAAGTACCTATTACTTGAAGAAGCGGTTTTGATTGCGGTATATTGGTATTGATAGAAAAATTCTTGTCAATAAAGTAACTGATGCAACTACTAATAGATACTAGTTATTGCATCTAAAATACAGCAGTTAATAATGGCCACATAATTACGTGGCACAAATTGTATAAAAAGTTTTTTATTTGAAAAATGCAAAAATAAAATATCAATCGATTTTTTTCATTTAGCTGATATAATACACTGTGTAATAGGTATAATTGAATATAATATACAAAATCACTTCTTATTAAACGTGGTTTATTAAAACCCGCGCACAAAAAGCGATATTCTATCCTCTCCATTAAGTCGTCCAGGCCTATTCTTCCCTCGTCTCGATATCGAAACTTCGACGATCCTCATTAAAATCCTTATTTCGAATAATAGCCTCCTTTAGTTACTTCGGATTTGTAAAATAATGAAGTCTTCGAACCGTCGGTCGGTCGTCTAAGCGAATCGGTCGGCTATAACAGTTTATTTAAAACGGGAGACCGTCAGCTTTTTAAGTCAGAGGCGGCTCGTTCACTAATATCATAATGTTTTTGTAACCATATTATTAACATCATTAACAGAAATTTTTGTTCGAAAATTATTCAAATTATATTTAGATTTCTATATTTCACCCGATAATTTTGCAGGAAAGTAAAATAACTTAAAAAAATATACAGGGTGGTCTGAACTGTATTCCCGAAAATTTGGTAGTATATTATGCATATAAAAATAAGTAAAAAAGTTCGTATAAATGTATGTCCTAAAATGTTTCGTTTTGGAGATACAGGGTGTAGAAGTTTCATATTTATTTCGATTTTTTCCAAATAATTTCTGAAGTAACGTCAATATGTGAATAAAAATTGATGTCTGGAAGTTTTTTGATATGATAAATTTGATTTTGATGTCAATATGACTCCTACTTGTAGAGGGCGCCACCTACATATTTTTAACTGGTTCGAAGAGTAATACATTTTCTTCCGTACCTGTATAATACTACTGTTCATTTGCGATGTTTTTTACGTAAAAAGTGTCTCTTGATAAAAATCGCTACGGGTAATGGTTTTCGAGATATTTGGAATCAAAATTATCAACACCTGTCATCATTGACATAAAATTAAACATGCTGACTAAATATTTATTAGAATGAAATCGTAAATTTGGAATGTTTTTGTGTCAAAAGTTCAACAGAAAGTGTTTTATCATCATTTTTTCAAGAAAAATTTATAATTAATTTAAAAAAAATAAAAAGGTCCCAAATTTATTATTTTTCAGTCAAATAACTATCTATTCAACATATTTATTTTTTGTCAATAATGACATGTATTGACTACTTCCATTCTAAATATCTTGAGGTTGCCGGTAGCGATTTTTATCAAGAGTACATTATGTACCAAGATTATTATAATTAAGATATATATTATGTATACTAAGGGCTGGCAAAGGTTAGCCTTGGGTCGAGATTTCCGTATGCAAGAAGAGTACAATGCGTTTATAATGTACTGAACAAAGAGAGGACAGTAAACACGTTGCCAAACGTATGAAATAAACCGAGAAACTGTGCAAACAAATCGCTAAGAGACGTGGAAGGGGATATAGCAGATTTGTCGCAGTTGACCGGTCGACTCAATCAATACCTCTGTCAGTACTTAAAGTTCCAGGAAAAGGTGTACGTCATGCGTTCAGCTTCACGATTTAATTACGTCTCGTGATACTTAGTTTGTTTATTTATTAACGAATCGTAATTTTCCCTACGGCTTGAATTTTCTTAAGTGCAAGCTAGAAATACTTGCATTTTTGGTAAAAATAAGTGGAATTGAATGGGTGTTCGATAGTGGTCGCGCTATTAGAACTCTGAATTCAAAAATCGATATCTCGAAATCTATTAGAAATAATAGATTGTAGTTTTTTCAAGAACTTTATTAATATTTCTGCTGTATTTTCTTCGTAGACAGTATGTGAAAATCTTTATCAATAAAAAAATTACACGATTGCTGGAAATTGCTATGCTCTAAAAGTAAATGGATGGATTGTTTACAATTTTTGAATAGAACAAACAACCTTGTCGAATATTGTGAAATATCCGAACTTGAAAATAAAAAAAAGTTTCAATATCTAAAGTGGTTCTTGAGTTATAGCCTGTTATGTGTTAAAAAGTTAAGTTTTTAAATTATCGCGATTACTGACGTTTTCTCGTTATAAAAAAAATTACACCCTAACGATATCCTTATAATTCCATTTCTGATGCTCAGAAACATGTCTAATGATTTTATCTAGTTATCTCTTGAAAAAAAATCTTTTAAAAATAAGCGGTTTGCGATCGTGATTTTACTTTACTTGATAGGGAAAGGCGTATCGGCAACGCCGCAACAGCACACCGTCGCATTTCTCTCACTCCGACTTAATAAGATCCCTATGCGATTTACTTCCACACATGTAAATGCCGACCCAAAAGTAACAGTTGCCAGCACGCTATGTAAAAGATATTATTATAATTAAGATGATATTATAATTAAGATGTACATTATGTGTATTATAATTATGTACCTAAATCCAACAATTTTCGAATTATGAACTTTTGATTTTGAAATGTCAAACGAAAATTTTGTCATTTCCAGACTTGATATAATCTCATTTTATACATCTATAAATGCTAACTTGAAAAATTAATGTCAAATATTATTAAGCGCATAATAATGGCATTGTTAAATGAAACCGAACATATCGAAATTAACTAAATCGAATTTTTTAAGTGATATTTTCAAAATTCAATAACTTGGAAACGGTTGATTTAAGATACATTGTGTGTATGTAGATTTTTGCTTAGAATTGAAGGAAAACTAGAAATATGGCGGTATATATATATATATATATATATATATATATATATATATATATATATATATATATATATATATATATATATATATATATATTTATAAATATACAGGGGGTTCCATTTAAAAAAATGAAACTTTGATGTGCCATGACTTTATGAGTGACCTTGTATACTTAAATTTATTACCCGCTAATAGATATTTAAACACCCTATACCTTTTTATTTAACTTTATGTGGTACCTCTTATATTTTACCCAATAATCGACCGTTCCCATACATATCAGAGAAACTGTATTTAAAAAAGAATCAAAATTTTAAATATATTCTTAACGAACAAGAAACAGTAGTATTTTCCAAACAAACATCGATAACTTTTTTGTTTCTTTTTCGTTTTCTTAAACCTTGTATAAAGGGGGAAACGAACAAAATAGACAAGTTTTTAATTAAATTTGGGAGAAGCTGAAGCTGCATTGAATCTGTCAGCTTCGACGACGATAAAATATAAAATTATTATCACCGAGGGTCTTGCAGAGATTAGAATTTGGCATACGGAGATTTTTAATTGTATTTATGGAAGCAATTTTGCGGCAGAAAACTCGGCAAGATTTCGTAATATATTCTGGTAAGCGCAGATAAGGCGCACTGAGCGGAAAAAATGTAACGTTAAGTAATATTGCAGTTGGCTCTTTTCAAAAAATTCGTGGAGTAAAGTTTATTCTGACGTAAAAATATAAAACACCAAAAGTAAAAAAAATCCTTATGTTATATATTTTAATTTAAAGAATTTGTCTCATTGGCTATGGCTATATTTATAATAAATTATCATATGAAAAACAAATTAAAAAATTGACGTTTTAAGTAAAAAAGAGGCAGCAAGTGATGTATCAACAACTTCTACTATTGCTTGTATGATTTATACAGGGTGAGTCGTAAATAACTGCAAATATTTTTAAGGGTAGTATATTTCAACCTCTGGAATCGAAACACGTCTATGAGGCTTTCTTCGCGAAAAAATCTTTTTGAAAATATGGATTTTTTGAAAAAAGTTATTGTATAGAATATGACGCACTAATAGAATTACGTATCAAATGCCAAATTTTGGTATTTTAGCTTAAAAAATTGTACCTATTTTAAAGGCAGTGTTAAAAACCCAAATTTTTATTCAAGGAACCTTGGAAAAATAGATTTGATCGTCTAATTTTTTAATGCTGTCTCCTGGCTGGTTAAAAGATGCCCTAAATCAAATTTTTATAAATATCTCAATTTATTCAAATGGAAAGAGGGTGGCTCATTAGCATATTTGGAAAAGGCATTTTTTTAAGAATAATTTAGTACCCAAGTGTGTGTATTTCGAGTCAAATTGTCCTTATAAACAGCATGCTACAATTTCAAATAAACCATATGCGAAAATGTCAAAAGTTGACATATGATATGTCATTCTATTCAGAGTGTCATTTTCGAATAAAGTAAAAAAATACCAAGGGTGCCATAGAAAAATCAGAGGTTAGAGGACAAATGAGTACGTCAATCAATCCTAAATTATGTCATAAAATAACATACCAAATCTCGTTTATTTATCTGAAAAAATAAAAAAGTTCTAGGGGTGAGCCACTTTTGAGATGCACTCGGTATGTATGCTAAAAAGTAATTGGAAATATAAAAAAAGAATCTTCTTCCGTCAGTAAGAATTGATGATAATAACTGCTTTTATTCTTCCTCATATGGCAGTTCATCAGTGCAGTTCATCAAAATCTACTATTAGGATCTCTATGGTGTAAAAATACCCCACTATAGAGTCGATTTTGGTATTCCTATTGTATCATGTAACTCTTAATAAAAATAGGCTTAGAATTAATACTTCACCGTTTGAGTCATGGATGAGATAAATTTTGATATCTTTAGTATAAATAGTTCATTAGTGTCAGAGAACCTCTCTATCTCTACTACTAAGGTATCAATTTTTTGGAGTTAAAATTCTATAATAAAATAACATTATTTTTAGAAACATCTCTATTATCCACTATTATACATTGCTACAGAAAACGTCAAAATCAGTATTCTGGTGATGTGTTAGACATAAAGTCTTTTTTGGCAACTGTAAAGCAGAAAGTTCATTAATGTCACAGAACCCCGCTAGCTCTACTACTAACTAGTATATGATCTAGAATCAAACATAAAATATGGCTCAATTTCCAAACTCTTTATTGTCTCATGTTCCTCTTGATGAAAATAGATTTAAAATTAATACTTCTCTTATTTTTATTTCGTCATCTTTAATAAAAATAGCATTTTAGTGTCGCAGAACCCTTCTGTCTCTACTACTAATGTATTAATTCGAGTAAAAACTCAAAATAATAAAATTATTGAAAAAATCTGATGTCCACTATTTTTGATAAAAATAACTTCGAAATAAGTGCTTACTTTGGTCAGATTTTTAAGTCCTTTTTGGCAATTTTAAAGTAGTCAATCAATACCACAGAAACCCACTATCTTTACTACTACTAATGTGTATATGATGTAAAACCAAACACAAAATAAAGCTCTCTTATAAAGCCCTCTTAAAGTGGATAAAAATAAATAGATCCTTGTTGAAAATATATATAACATATCATCCATATTAATTAAGGTGTCATGTATGACGTGTTATTAAACTATTTGTATAAAAAATAACTTAATTAGTAATATAATAAAATGGAAACTAGAAATTTTGTACTCAGTATTCTCTAAATTTAATTAACTCCAGAGTATATTTACTTTATAAATTAAATCAAAATTTCCTCTATTCTGTTTCATTACAGCTTCAATTCGAGAGGGCCAAGATGCAGCAGTAAGATAAAAAGTAGAACAGACTAAGCAATAATTAAATTAATTCCGCCATATTCCCCGAAAGACCCGTTTTGATTCGAAAGTTCTTAATTTGCTAGCTTTCCGATATTTTAGAATCGTCCAATTTTACTAAAAGCTAGCCTGGTTTGATTTGACTCGTTCCACAACACCGAGTAATTAAACTAAAACAGTTTTGTTGACTTAGGTCCAATTTCCATAAACTAAATAATCTAAAAACCAAAAACCGGTCGCTGCTGTTGCGGCCATCGATGTAAATTAACATTTTAAGGTTAATTGCAATGGACAACTTTCCATGTGGAGCGGTCGATCGGATGGCAGAATTTTAGTCTAATTTGTTTTTTGGAGGTTTTTGCAACAAAATTGCCGGGCGGTAATTACCTGATTTGAGAATGAGGTGATTATGTTGTTTAGTATCGGTATTTAAATTTTTTGTTTGTATTTTTCGTTTTAAATTTTCGATAAACGTTTTTGTGTTCTATTTTAATTATTTTTTTTTCATTAAAAGTTTTCTTTTTTTATTTGAAAAATATAATCTTTACTATTAACTGTGTTCTACCGAAAAGAAACAGCGTCAAAGATAGCTGGGGAATAATAATCGATGGTAATTTTGGTAAGGATATAAAACTGGTCAAAAATTGATAGTATAGAAAGACTCAAAGAGGATAGAACGTTTTTAGGTACACAAATGTATTTCCAAAAAATAATTTATTCTTCAATTATAAATTACACTCACCGGCAAGAAAAACGGGCGTCTTAAAAGTTTTATTTATTTAAAAATTTTAAATATTATGTTCTAGTGGACCGGTTTTGATGATTTTTTAAGCAACTAGTAGCTAAATTATTTGGCTTTTTCATGTCTCTTTCTACGTACGTTAACAAAGCAAGGAATTTAAAAATAATTTTATTAACTAGGTATATCTTTTCTCAATAATTTGTTTTTTTTGATTCATCTCAATAGCTTTATTTTTTTTGGAGATCTTCGATTTTAAAAGAAACACTAATATTTTTTCCTATTTTTTACATTAAAACTATGCCTTTGCTTTGGACAGTAAACTCCTGTGGAACAGGCATATTAAGAACACTACCAGAAAAGCCATAAAGGCTCTCATGATATGCAGAAGACTGGCCGGAAATAGATGGGGTTGCTCCCCTAACATTTGGCGCTGGATGTATACCATGATAGTAAGACCCATGATTACTTATGGAGCAGTTGCCTGGTACACAAAACTAGAGCAACGGACGGCAAGGCTAAACCTATGCAAAGTCCAGAGACTAGCATGCGTTTGCATCACAGGAGCCATGAGAACCTGTCCAACAGCAGCAATGGATTCATCATTCCATTCATGATTCAACAGCATCATTCTAGATCTAACACCACTGCACATTGTCATTGGTAGATATGCCAATGCGATAATGATTAGAATGGTCACTAACGGAATTAGTACTGGGATAATTGTCAGATCAGGGGCTTGGAACACCCTCAAAAAGGAAATACCACTCCTGCAACTCCCAGTGGACGATATGCCAAGAACGTACAACTTTGAGAAACATCTCAATGTAGTATTGAGCAATAAAAAGGATTGGAAGAGCGAAACGCTTGCCCAGCAGTTAAAAGACCATACCATAACTTGGTATACTGATGCTTCCAAAACCAATACGGGAACAGGGATCGGAGTGTTTGGGCCGAGAGCTAAATACTCCGAACCAATGGGCACTTACCCTAGTATCCTACAGGCAGAAATCTACGCTATCGAAAGATGCGTACAACTTATCTTAGATAGCAACTATCGGAAACAAGAAACAGCCATCTTGTCTGATAGTCAAGCAGCGTTAAAAGCGATCAACTCAGTATCGATCAATTCGAAATTGGTCAAAGAATGCATAGAGAAGCTGAATAAATTAGGCAAAGAAAACAAAGTCCTCCTACTCTGGGTGCCTGCTCACCAAGGGATAGAAGGCAATGAAAAAGCAAATAATCTAGCTAGGAAAGGAGCTAACACTCCACTAACTGGACCAGAACCGTTCTGCTTTCCAAGTGGTAACCAACTCAAGGCGGAACTCAAGAACTTGGAAGATTCCATCCGCAACCTGGAATGGAAATCTTGCAATGGTCTAAGACACTCGAAGAAGTTTCTGAGGGCTTATGATCAAGAAAAATTACAGATCTTCCTGGGTCTGAGTAAGAACAATCTTCGGATTGTCACGGGGTTTTTAACAGGACACTGTCTCCTCAATGAACACCTCAGTAGATTGAAACTAAGAAGAAACGGCGAATGCAGATTCTGTGGGGAAGATGGGGAAACACCAGTACACCTCATCACTGAGTGCGCCGAGACGACAACCATTCGTGTCATGAATTTTGGTAAGACTGATATTGGAGATGGAGAACTACCCTCTATACCCTCGTAACAGTTTAGCAGTCGTACGAGAAGGTTGTGTTACCGATCGTGCGTTTTGTCTGCCGGTTATTGAACGTTTTGTTTTGTTTTGATTTGACTTGTTTTTGTTCCTGACCCGAAATCAACTCAAAGTTCACTGTTCGTTTAAACTTGACTTTGTTTACGTGTGTTAGTTTTTTGCAACCTTAATTGAAAATTTTTCGGCGTACTTGTTTCCGCTGTGCGTGAGTTTTAGCTTGTTTATATTTCCGAATTTTATTCAGTTGTCATCGACTTTTATTAATATTATTAATCATTTAAATTATTATGGCTGAATTTAAGTGCGATTCTTGTCAAAAAATCCAAAAGGACAGTTATAAGGTTCGCTGTAGTGGAGAGTGTCGAAGAAGTTTTTGTATGACCTGTACAGGCCTGGATAAGGCAACAACAAAGGTGCTATGTCAACAAAAGTACCACAATGTTAGATTTTTCTGCACTGTCTGCGATTCCCCTACATTAAAATATGTTCATGATAGAATTACACAGCTTCAAGAATGCCAGGTCCAACCAGAATCATCAAAGCACTAGGATTCTGTTAATAAATATAATATGTATAAATAAAAAATATGGACATTTTTCCAGTCATAACTGAAATGTATGACATGCTGAGTGACCACGATTCCAAGTGGAAAATTTTACTCAAGAAAATTGATGACATATCCAGGATATCAGATACCACACAAGAATCCTTATTTAAGTCAATAAATGAGATAAAGCAGACACCTTCAATTTATCATCAATTTTAATGGACAATCATGATGGGTCTGTTAAAGTCCAAGTTCATGACCCATCTAAGGAAGAAATGGCGAAGGAAATGGCTGACCTTAGGCAGAGCGTTAAACAAATGTCGCTCACATTGGAAAAGCTTGTTACAAGGGATAAGACCTGTACAGATCATAATATGCAGCGGAAAAAATCCATTTCAACGCAGACGGGCCCTATAGATCACCAAAATAGTACTTTAGATAGTACTTTAGCTTTTATAGATTCGCCAAAAAAAATAGTTTCACCCAAAATAGTGTCATCGCAACCTCCTAAGGCCGCCATAAGAGAAGACTGGAATTATGTGGTGGTGTCCAGAATTCCACCTCCTTACACAGCGAATCAACTTGCGCACTATGTTAAAGAAAAACTAGGAACCACCGACTTCATCAGATGCTTTCCAATGCTGAAAAATAAGGACAGTTCCCATTCCGATTTCAAAATTGGAGTGCAAAAGAGGTGTCACTTGGTGCAGCTTAAGGACATAAATATGTGGCCGCCGGGAACCATAATAGATTCAACCTCAACATCCTTAAGCCAAGCTTCGTTTACTTCTTCGGTTGAACCTGCTCAAAATCTCAAAATAAACATCATTGAGAACCGCAAGCTACCTCACCTACTTGACCCACCACTGGCAACTATGCCAAGGGAGGTAAGAACTATTAAGATTGGGTCTGACAGGGAGGCTATAGCTGCTTGCAAGTCCCTGGCGATGGAAAATCCAGAAATTATTGTGCAGGGAAGTGCGAAGAGAGATGGTTTGGCAGTTATGGACCCGATGACCCCACCTATAGTACGGCTGTCTCAGGACTCAGATGCGGTAAATGGACGTTACGTGTTGGCCAGGTTGAGGGACCCCTCCATTTTGAAATCTCTTAGGCTATTCCTTGCCTATCTTCACGACCAACCATCCAGTGTGTGTTTTGAAGGACACACTAGTACCAGCATCAAATTGATGCTTGCATCAGAAGGGCTACCTAGTGACCTGGAGTCCTTGCGTAAGTTGTACTACCGCTTCCACAACGCCTATGGTATTGGTTCAACTGAAGTTGATGCAGATCTTTCAGCTTTCAGGTCATTCTTTTCTGCGGAGAGCCTTCTACGACTTCAAAAAATTAGGGAAAGTCATGGCAAATATTATTCCAGTGGTTCCCCAAATAAGAGTAAAAATTTTTAGTTGAATTGACGCGAACAGAGGATCAAGCACCCTCTGAAGAATTAAGCGATAGCAAGCTTGGTCTATTCCTTATTAATATTCAGTCCTTAAGACATAAAACAGATGAATTATATCTTTTACTAGAAGAACTTGAATTTCCAGATATCATTGCCATAACTGAGCACTGGTTGAATTTTGATGAGCCTGTGTTTATTAAAAATTATACCACAGTAGCCAGATTTGATAGAACAAATTTTTCTCATGGAGGTACTATGATAATGTCTTTAAACAACGACTTTTCCGAGGTAACTAGGTACAATGATTTGTTATCTGAAAAAGTATTCGAATTTTCCATTGTCCACCATAATGCTTATGACCTTTACATTATTTGTATTTATAGAACACCTGACTCTGACGTGCAATTATTCTGTCATAATCTACTAAGCTTGCTTGATCCCTGCCCTTGAAAAGCAAATTAATTTTGTGTGGTGATCTTAATATTGACTTTCTTAGTGTATGTGCTGCTCAGGAGTTTCTTCAGTCCATTTTTGATTCTTTTGGAATGGTCATGCATGTAGGCTCACCTACCAGAATATCCAATACCAGTTCTAGTACTATAGACTATGTTGTGTCATCTTTTGATCCTAACTCCATCGCCTGCAACGTCTTTAGCTCGGGTCTCTCTGATCATGAAGCAGTTTTAACTGAATTTTCGATAAAGTCCAAAATCAAAAATGCCCCTCGTAAATTATGCCGTATTTTTTCAGAAAAGAATGCTCAAAAGTTCGGTCACTTATGTAAAACAACCAACTGGGATACTAGCTCTTATGATGTCGACACCGAATTTTCTATTTTCGTAAAAACATTAACCAGTCTAGCGTTCAAATCCTTTCCTCTTAGGCCTATAAAAAATAAGCATAATAAACCTTGGACCACTAAAGGTCTACGCATATCTTCTAAAAACATGCGTTCATTATCTCACTTAAAAAAAAATTCAGACAGTCTCTTCTTCCACAATTACGTAAAACTATACAGAAAAATTTAAGACTATAAGAGCCGCTAAGGACCTTTATTATAATAGGAGAATAGTCAATTCTGGTAATGTTGCTAAGGAAACATGGTCTATTGTGAATGAGTTGAGAAACAAAGCTTCTTCTGTCTAGCAATATCTCTACCTCGCCTGAGAACCTTAACGATTACTTTGTAAATGTAGCGAAAAACTTAACTAATACCATATGTCCTCCTCATGATCCACTTTCTTATCTATCTAATGATAATGTAAACTTACACAGTTTCTTTTTTTTCGCCCGTAGTTCTTGAAGAGCTTCGCAGTACAATTAATACCATCAAAATAAATCCTCTTCTGGGACCGACGGGCTAACTTTAAAAAATGTTTTCGAATCTGCCAGAAAGCACTCTGAATCACCTAACAACTTTAATAAACATGTCGTTCCAAAATGGTATTTTTCCAAAATGTCTTAAGACGGCAATAATCATTCCTCTGCATAAAGGAGGAGACAAAGATGAAGCTTCTAACTATCGCCCAATTGCACTCCTTCCAACGCTATCTAAGATCATAGAAAGGTTGGTTAAAAGAAGGCTGGTATCTTTTGGAAGGCTTTTCTGTTTAAGTACAAAATACTTACTGAATATCAATTTGGATTTCGAAGCAACAAGTCCACAAATGACGCTATGTTTTCCCTGCTTAATAATGTTTACTCCAGCCTAAACAACCATCATTCTACAGCAACAATTTTCTGTGATTTTTCTAAGGCGTTCGATTGTGTAAATCATAAGATCTTAATTAATAAACTGCAGCACTGTGGGTTCAGGGGATCATCTCTCGAATCGTTTAAGTCGTATCTGAGCGACAGAAGTCAACTTGTGAGGGTGGATACCACGTTGTCTTCTAGCAAGCCAATAGAATGTGGAGTACCACAAGGCCCAGTACTAGGCCCTATTTTGTTTCTTCTTTTTATTAACGACATTGCTAACATAAACATCAGTGGCAAAATATGTCTTTTTGCGGATGACACTAGCTTCACTTGGAACAACAAGGACATCACGGCACTTCATAGGATTATATCAAATGACTTAATCACCATTAAATCTTGGTGCGATTCGAACCTCCTGACTCTCAACATTTCTAAAACTAAAGCTTTGTCGTATAAAAACTCGTTGCAGCCTTTTGTACTTAACAACACCACCATTGACGTCGTCAAATCTGTAAAGTTCTTGGGGCTTGTTGTGGACAATTCTCTGAAATGGGACATACATATCGAAGCTTTGTCGAAAAAATTGAGCTCTGCCTGTTTTGCATTAAGGTCTGTTTCTAAGGAGCTTAACTTGTCAGTGGCTAGAACTGTTTATTATGCACTTTTTGAGTCGCATCTCAGGTATGCCCTTCCATTCTGGGGTACGTGTTGTGCGGCTCAATTTGACCGCATTTTCAAGCTCCAGAAGAGAGCTGTTCGATATTCACTGGGACTAAACAGCAGAATTCATTGCCGGAGCTTTTTTAGAGAATTAAAAATATTGACTCTTCCTTCCTTATTTATATTTGAATCCGTTTGCCTAATAAGTAAACATGTATCAGCTTCTCAAGAAAGGCCAGCTCACACTTATCCACTCAGGAACGCGGAGCAAGATCTTTATCTACCTACCCCACGCTGAGAGTTAGTTAAAAGTTCAATATTATACAACTCGAAAAAAATGCACAATCACCTGCCATTTGAAATCAAATCCATAACATCATTTTTTTCATTTCGCAAAGCATTGAACTCTTATTTACTATACAAGGCTTTCTACGCCGTAAATGAATTATATTTGAATTGAAAATCGAATTTGATCTTGAAACCACTGGTCTAATGTTTGCTATTGCTATATTTACTAATGACATCGAAATTAATTTATTTAGAGGTCATTGATATTTTGCTATAAACTGGCTAAATATTTTTGAATATTATTTTAATTTTTGTTCTTTGACATTGTAAACATTTATATATGTTTATTTTAACAATAAGACTGACAATATTATTTGTATAATGTTTTGTATTATCTTTTGTTTGTTTGTTTGTGTACCTTGTTATTTTTTACTTTGTTTGTTAGTTTACCTTTGTCCACAAATTGAAAAATTTTTTGACAATAAAGGCATTTATTTATTTATTTATTTATTTATAAAACCGTCCCAGATACTGGCTTTTGTCAAAGCCCTGGGACTGTATGATGAGTTATGACTCAAGAAAGAAGGACAGAGTGGATCTGTAAGGTCGCAGTGATTAACCCCCCTCCCACTCATTCTAAATTCTAAAAAATTCTAAAAAAATGCCTTTGCTTTTGGTCCTTTGGTCAACAGACGTATAAAATAGTGTTTATGATTTATCTAATGCCACTGTCTTTGAAAAATCATATTATTATTGTCTGTTAGGTAGTTACTCTAGCAGATATGGTTCTAAGTTGAAAAGTTGATCTCTACAATGATCAATTAAAGCAGCAATAGCCGATTCTTCAGAACTTAAAACCATCTCTACTAGAGTAAACGTCAATAAACAATAATAATGACTTTTCAATGATAGTGGTATTACAAAAACAATAAAAGTATTTGATAAGTGTGTTGATAAAAATCTCCAACAAAAATAAAGCTAATGAGATGAATCAAAAAAGAAACTATCGAGAAAAGACCTACCTAGATGATAAAATGATTTTAAAATTCCTTGCTTTGTTAACATATTCCACAGGGTGTTTCAAACTTTCACCAAAATATCAACATTTTGTTTTCCCTTGTGTAATTGACAGATGGAAACTTTCATTTTTAATTTAAAAAAATACACTAAAAAGTCAAAAGATTCAGCTACAAATTGTTTAAAAAATTATCAAAATCTCAACTTTAAAATACATGGGGCAGCGGCCTAGTTCCGTCGAATCACCGGTTCCAATTAGAACACCGAAGTTAAGCGACGTAAGGCGATGCTAGTGGATGGACGGGTGACCGGTTCAAAACTATGTATCGTGCTGTTGCCCCAAAAAAGGTAAAAGTGTAAAATCTATCGATACACACTGCTCATTCACGCCGGTTCGAGGCCGGATGAGATCGGATATCTCGTGAGTCGGTAGGCCATTGACCATGATATGGCCGAGGACCGCGGTTCGGATTCCGCGTAAAGAAAGTAGTCCAGATTAGCCCTGGCAGCAAAAAGGAGACGTTAACTGAAATATTTACTTTCATCCGTAATTTTTTTACTCAATTCCGTCAACGAAGAATGGTCTACGATAACAGACGTTTTGACACTTTTTTGACAAATTTAAATTTGTCAAAAAAGGTTAACTAACCTTAATAAAAATATAATATTACAAGAGCTAGCAACGTCGGAAAAAAAAATTAAGAAAGCTGGTTTTTTAATATATCTTTTGCTAGGCTACCTGACCAAAGTGCTGCCCGTCTGGTTGCCGGTAGACTACTACCGTTCACTGCTGCGCATCACATCTCTGCAAGATATCCCATTTTCGTGTGTTTTATGGAATTTCTCGTTTATGAGTAGAGATACAATGATGCGATTTTCACATTACTTTGCTATTTTTTTATGAAAGTAAATATGCTACATATAGGTTTGTCCTAGCCTCCTTAGTTCCTGAAATACAAGGCGAATTTGTGATGCGCAGTAGTGAACAGATGTTGATAAAGATATGATGCGAGTAGTGAACACAACGTCTAAAACTTACTAGATATATTACAAATTTTCTTGGAACTTTAGTTTCGGAGATATTAATTTAATTGGACCTTTTTAAGAAAATTAATTTTATTTTTCAGAAACTATTTGAGACAGAGTTTACCAAAAATGCTTTTTATGTCTACTAGTGGGTAAATGAATTTGTAGATATATTACGAATTTTTTCGGAACTTTACTTTCGGAGATATACATTTAATCGGACATTTTTAAAAAATTTAATTTTATTTTTCAGAAACTATTAGAGACAGAGTTTACCAAAAATGCTTTTTATAACTACCAGTGGGTAAAGCTCTTTAAATAAGCATGAAATGTTTTTCAGTAAGTTTTTGTATATAGAAAATTGCATAATACAAATTTTTAGAAAAGCCCGTATAAAGAAATAATATTTCCGTTAAGAAATTCTTTAAAGATATATTAAAGTCATTGAACTTACACAAACAATTTTCATATCAATTTTATATCCCCCTATATGTAATAATGTCTGTACTAACCCATATCCAGTCAGCAATAGCAATCTCAAACATCCCCCTAGCCGTTTCAAGTCAGCCATTCAGCGAATTCATTTGAAAGGAACGCGAATACTATTAAATACAACCGTATGCGTTCGGTTATAACCTCTCCGCCAACGGAATACCGATTTAACGCCGATCTAATCCGGCTGGAAACTTTGCCAATCCCAGAACCAACTTGGAGTTCGGCGTGACGTGCTCTCGGACTTGTGCTCCTCGGGCGGGCATCCACGTATATCCCTTGTTTCGGTATTTACCTTGAAGCGCTCGACACTTGCCTGCAGGATGGATTAGAAAGTTGGCTAATCTTTGGCGTAGGTTTAGAGTTTGAATAATGCACCTTAATGACGCGACCGATATAAGTATTTTAGATGAATTTTTAAAAAAAATAGCTAACTAGACTTTTCTTTATTTAGCACATATACAGAAAAAAAATATATTAATTAAGTAGTTCAATTCTCTTTCTCTTTCTCTTTCTCTTTCTCTTTCTCTTTCTCTTTCTCTTTCTCTTTCTCTTTCTCTTTCTCTTTCTCTTTCTCTTTCTCTTTCTCTTTCTCTTTCTCTTTCTCTTTCTCTTTCTCTTTCTCTTTCTCTTTCTCTTTCTCTTTCTCTTTCTCTTTCTCTTTCTCTTTCTCTTTCTCTTTCTCTTTCTCTTTCTCTTTCTCTTTCTCTTTCTCTTTCTCTTTCTCTTTCTCTTTCTCTTTCTCTTTCTCTTTCTCTTTCTCTTTCTCTTTCCCTTTCTCTAACGATATTTATAATGTCAGTGTATATCAGTGTATAGTTCTAATACCACTAACCAACAATTTGTTTTGTGTGGTCTGTGGTCTGTTTTTGTTTAAATATTATTATTCATGTTGGGGTTAGGTTAGGTTTTAAATTGTCACTCTAAATAGCTGTTTTTCTTAGACAGATGTTACTTGTTTTGTCATTATTCGAATTCTCAGAATGTTGTTAACAAAAGTTTCATCTTAAAATAAAATTTTAATCAATCACAATTGTTTATCTCCATCATTTACTGGATTAAAAATACAGAAATTACAGCTCAATTACAAACAATTAATTATTTATAGTGATTTACAATAATTTTATTAAATTATACGAGTATTCTCGTTGATTATAAAAATGCGAGTTACTAACTCTAAATTCTAACTCTGAGCTAACAAATGAGCTAGATGCTTTACCTAGACCGTTATTAAGAAGCTACAAACCTATCGATGAAAATATGCATGGAATCAAGATTGGTACAGTATCAAGTTTATTATAGTGATTTTCTTAGCCGCTGTATGGCACAGATCGTTAACAGTGTTGCCACAAGCTTATTTTTCATCGGGGTAGATTATCATGAGATAGCGGGGTTAAATTGTTTTACAAAGGGGTAGACCTACCCCGAACGGGTTAGCTGTGGCAACACTGCCGCTGTCACATTTCCTCTCGCTAGCTCGCGCGTCACGGCCGTCTCGCATTAGTCTCGCGGCCATGTTTCAAGGCCGTGTGTGTCAACCTGTTGTTGAACTTATTAAAACATTAGAAAACAAGTAAAAATCGCACAATAAACGAGAAAAGAAAAATAGGTTTATAGGGGAAGAACTAAAAATACGAGGGTGATTTTTTCTATTTTTAACGTTTTTGTTAAACCTGTTCTTGTTTATTAGCGGTTTTTATTTGTGTTTTTTACTTTCACGGAGCTTGTGATATAGAATCACAAGCTCCTTCACTGACGTAGAATCGGCTTTTTCTCACTACTTCGTGGAAAAAAACACAAAACTGCCCTATTTAATATTAGAAGTTTTAAGCTCCGCACGTCACTGTCTTTTTCTCTCTAAAAACTTTACCAGTAAATATTTTCTTTGGCAAACTACCGGCAAGCTACCGGTAAATAATGCCGATCGGGTAGGGAACTTTAAATAACATAATTTACGATTAGGGATTTTTAAGTTCGAACTATTTTTATGGGGCGCGCCTGCAGAAGAGGATAAAACTTTAAATTAACATTCGGAAATGTGTCGGCCTCGGTGGATTTAACGGACTTTCAAATTTAATGAACAGAAAGAAGACTGAACTAAAATATTCATTCTTTAGAAGTTTATTTACCTTTAAAAATAAAAAAATATATATATATATTCTCTTAGAACAGATCGAAATAAAAGCTGAAAAATAATAGTACAGTCAATCTGGCATTCAAAAAAAGTCTAGGCTCCCATCAAATTACCACCGCCCTCACACTTTGCCAGTCGTAAGGGGTCCACTGGAAAAACTTAAATTCGAAAATTCGTATCCCTCCACCCCACCGTTTTTGAGAAGCTCAAAAAAACTTTGGATTCGATGTTTTGGTTGAACCAGAAAATTTTGTGGAACAAAAAACGAAGAGAATAAAATTTTCTACATATTCATCTCTAAGTAACAAACCTCTAAAACCTACGGGGACAAAGTTAGAGGGCGCCAAAATCACTCAAATGCAGTTTTTTGCATTTTTCCGGGCGAAACCATTTTTTTACTGCAACAAGGTTTTAAAAACTGTAACTTTGTGTAACCTTTTTTACGTTTTACTGTTTACGAGATATATTGCATTCATTCCCATAATATGTATGCACCTTTCATGAAATCAATGACGGTCGATATGGTACTGCAAGGTACCTTAGTGGATAACGATGTTCACTCGAACTAAGGATCGTTATATACGTTCTCTGACCGTTTTGAGATTTTTTTAGATGCGCTGAAGGTAGGTAGCGTTTTTGCAAAATTGAAAAAAAATATATATTTTTTGACTAAACAGAAAATTTTTTAGAACAAAAAATGAATAGAATTCAATTCTCTACAATTTTATTTTTCAGTAGAAAAGCTGTAAAACCTACCGTGACGAAGTTGTAACTCCGCACACGTCAAAACCCTGGCATCTACATTGCCGAGAGACGTCAGCTGGTCGACTAGATAGTGCTGGACTGCGGACCAGTGGGAGGAACACGACAATAACCCGAGCGGCAGCTGCGTCATCGAATGCCCGCGCAGCAGCCCGCAACATTGGCAACGGTATATCTCGGAAACAGTCAAACGTAAAGAAAAGTTACGCATCAGTTGGGTAGGTTTTTTATGCATGAAAACTTTGGAACAGTAAAAAAATGGTTTCACAAAATGCTGTTCCTATTGTTTTATTCTCGGTAATTAATTATTGTTACACTCGATTGGCTCTGATTTTTTTGGATAATTTTGTCATGCTTTGTTAGTACCAATTGAGTGCCTATATAAACTCTTAATTTGTAGATATTAGTTTAGTTTTAATCATTTACTGATGATGGTAACATGGTTAGCGAAACGCATATCCAGTGTTAATAGTAAAGTGTTTTAGTGTATTCTGGTAAATTCGTGTTTTTATTTTGCTGCTGTTGAACACTAAAGGTTCCAAACCCCAGCTAAAATAATAAAATTTATTTAATTGACGACCAACTGAAACAAATATTTTAGTTAATATTACTAAAATGTATTATACTAAATAACTAGGCTTTTGTATTTATTCCTTTAAATATGCTCATACTAACCTTTTGTATTAATGGTTTAAATATTCTAATTTTACTCCTTTCGCACAACGCATGCACAGAACTTTCGCATGTTAAACTAGAATTTTTCAATTTGTAGGACTTGACGTTTTACCCTATACTAGATGCAATTTTTCAATCTTCTTTATTAAAAAAAAAACGATTCGTGAACCTTCTCCATCAAAATTTGTCAGGAAAATGAGGTGGCGAATAATTGTATTGTGTTCTACATAAGGAAAAGAGGTTATATTAACTAAATGAGACAGGTTTTTGTTATGAAATAGAGTTAAAATTAATGATTCAGGGGGTTAAAAGTAATCCTGATTTATATTTAAGGTGATATTTTTTACAATGAGACACAATATAATTGATAATAGTACACATTTATATAATAAACACTCTCTATTACTGCATATACCGGATGTTTTTCAAAAGCAACTCACCCTTATAACTTTTTTTAAAATGAGATTTGGTATGATAGCATAGACCATAAATCAGGATTGATTGGCGTATTCAATTACTTTTGGATTCTTCCTTGTTACACCAAAAATGACTGCAACTGTTGGATTTTTAAATGGTACCCTCGGTATGTAATGTAATCCTAAAAAGAATTCCGTTTCTGAATGAAATACCAAGTATATCCATCCAAAAAAATAGTTATGATTAAAAAATATGATTTGGTTATGTTTTAACTCAGTGGAACACCTTTTTTCATGCGAGCTTTTTATGAAGCTTATTGTCAAATAAAAGCTTCATATAATATGTGATAATAAGTAAAATTCCATATTTTCGCCAACTAGATTATTAGAGCATAAGAGATTTTATGCGCCTCCATAGCTTGATGTGACAAAAAACATTTTTTGGAAGTCAGGTTTGGAAAAATAACTTTTTTCCTCAAAAAGTATGGTGGCGTTTTGTTAAAGAGACAAAAAATGTAGTTAATACTAGAAAGAAAAAAAATATTTTTCCCTTTCCGTACTTTTTCTTGATACGAGGTATGTTTTTTAAGTAAGTACCGTTTTGCGATTCCGCCGCCGCAGCGCTACGGTCGGCGTTCCGCGCATGCGCGCTGGTTACCTACATCTCTTGTCTATGCACAGACGCCAGTACAGTCTGATTCTTCATTGTATACGTTGTTTATTGAGTGTTTAAGATGCCTCCGACAATCGTGAACCCCGCCGATTGTGAAGTACGGGCTGTCGTACGATTTCTTAGTGCTAAAGGCGTAAAACCGATCGATATTCATCGTGAGATATGTGAAGTTTACGGACAAAACATTATGAGTGATGGAATAATAAGGAAATGGGTGAGAGCATTTAAAGATGGCCGTACAAATGTGCATGATGAAGAACGGAGTGGGCGTCCTTCGGTCGTTAATGAAGATTTGGTGCAGAAAGTGGACGAAAAGGTGAAAGAAAACAGACGCTTTACAATTTCATCATTGTGCGACTACTTTCCTCAATGTTCTCGTAGTGTTTTGTATCGCATTGTGACCGAGAACTTGAATTACCGGAAATTGTGTTCACGATGGGTTCCGAAAATGTTGACGGATTTGCATAAAACCCAACGTTTAGGCAGTGCATTGACTTTCCTTGAGCAGTACCACAATGAAGGTGAAGATTTTTTAGACAAAATTGTTACTGGTGACGAAACATGGGTGGCCTACGTCACACCAGAATCGAAACAACAATCCATGGAATGGCGATTCATCATCACCCAAAACAGTGAAGTTTAATCAAACAATTTCTGCCCGGAAAATCATGTGCACAGTTTTTTGGGACAGAAAAGGAGTATTGCTAGTGGAGTTTCTGCCTCGTAATGAGACAATCAATGCAGCATCTTATTGTGAGACATTGAACAATCTGCGCCGTGCAATCCAAAACAAAAGACGTGGCAAGTTGAGTAAGGGTATTGTTTTGCTGCATGACATTCCCCGTCCACATGTGGCTAATCGGACCAAAGATCTCATCAAATCTTTTAAATGGGAAACTCTAGATCATCCTCCATACAGCCCTGATCTGGCGCCCAGTGACTACCATTTATTCCTGCACTTGAAGAAACACCTGGACGGTCAGCGTCTTCAAGACGATAACGAAGTCAAAACAGTTGTGATACAGTGGTTAACCAGTCAGGCGGCAGAATTTTATGAGGAGGGTATTGAAAAACTGGTGCCACGTTATGACAAGTGCCTCAATATTCACGGAAATTATGTAGAAAAGTAGATTAAGGTACAGGCTTTCATGTAAAAATAAAATTATTGCGATATCTTTGCACGTTTTTTTAAATTCCAAAACGGTACTTACTTAAAAAACATGCCTCGTATTTGTGAAAGTCAAATGTTAGAGAATTTAGCAAAACATAGACACGCAAAATTTCATTCTAATCCGAATAACGGATCTTAAAATATCTGAAAAAATGTGTTTACTTTTTTAAAGTTTGATGCCCTCTAGCGGACAAACGAAGCACTTTTCATAGAAGAAAATTGTGCCAATTAACTTATTTTGATTTCACAAATACGTAGTAGTTCTATGTCCACGGAATATTGGGACACCTTGTATACTGCATACGCATTTAGATATATTCACTGTAGTTGGCGGAGAATTATTACGTACAAAAAACGAATTAAAAGCGGTTTAAAGCAATATATACGTTAATTTTTGCACAATTCTTTAATAAACTCGCCTATAGCTAAATCCAAACCCTAACATCATCGCCCTTTTAATTCCTCTGATCGAATGTCTCGTCACGATTTCACTTGGTCTCTGTTAAAAACCTTTTTTCTTTGACGTTCTGCGACCGGGCTACACCTTCAACCAGGGCGAGGTTAATTGTTTTTCCCTCCTGGGCGCTAGGGAGACTATTCAGTTTGATAGTGATATATAATGTTTAGGGGTTTTATATGGGCTGTGGCCGCGTATAAATACACCCCGAGAATTTATTTGATGGCCTGCGATATTGGCCCGATGATGAGACCGGGGAAAGAGCAATGGTTTGGCCGAATTGCCGAAAGAGGTCGTTGAACTAATTAGTAGATGGTCAAAGAGATTAGGTTTTAGAACTGTATTGGCTATAAGAAATGAGTCTCATACAATGAAGGGTTCTGTATTGAAACCTTAGAAAAAAACATCTTACTTAAAAAAAAACAGTGTTTGCACTATGTGCGCTAGGGTGGGTATATGCTGCCGAAGTTTCCGGAATACAGTTCGGACCACCCTGTATATTATTCTCAGCTAAATCATCAACTTTGTTTCTTATGCAGTCTTAAAATTGTGTTTCTAATATAAATATAATAAAAGTTCATTATAACTGCCTTAAATACATTTACTTTTATTTACCAATTATCCCAAAATGACGACCCAAAGCTTTTATGAAAAACATTTCAAATAACCCCAGGCAAATTATAAACCGCCAGATGCCGATACACCTCTACATACACGAGCACAAATAGAGATATATTTTAAATGTGTCCTTCGGGCTTCCTTTATGCAACGACTTTTATGATTTAATTTTAACCGAACGCTGCCCGGGACAAGGTAAGTCCATTAAACCTTTATGTGTCCTTTTGGCTCGGGTTGTTTCTGTTTTTGTTAAAAGTGCTGTGGCTTTTTATGGCGTGTCTTTAATAAAGTTTTGAGCGTATCATTTCATATCTCTTGTACGGTTGAAAGAGTTAAATTTTAGCTATTCAGTGTTAGGAATAACTTTGGAATTAACGCGCTATTTGAAAAGAGAAGAGTTTCTCTTTTGTGTTTGTGCATAACGCGGCTGATCATGATTGTCATTTTTTAAACATTATCGGTTTAATGTTACGTTTTATTTTAGAGTATTTTTTTCTATGGTAAACTTTTCAAGAGAAAAGCTAACGTGTTAGCGAAACATGTCGAAAATTTGTTAATTACAATTTAAATTCAGTATACTTGGACTTAATAAATAGTAGTTTAATTTTCCGTTTGGTTATGGAGTTCCACCAAGTATCGACAGAGTTAATTGAAATGCAAATAAATAAAAAAATAGTGTGTTCACCATGTGCGCATATTTGAAGTGAAACTTCTTCTTACTACTTCCGTCTGTCTGTCTGTTCTTCTGTCCGTCTGAGAACTCCATTCGGGTACCTCTATCCACGTGCCGAATTTGGTTCCAATCAACCCATAATTAAGAAAAATCCTGACGATTACGTCCATTTAGAAGCATCGCTTCGAAACGTCGAGGGCGTCATCCTGTAGCCCGTCCCCAATTATGCCGAAATCGACCCTTATTTTTCTTCAATATCAAATCTTTAGTCCCACCCTGATGAAGACGTAAACGAAACGTCGCGTCGTATTTAACTTTGCAGGGTGAGACCGCGTGCACCGTCGCTCACATAGCCTACCCACCAATTTCGTCGCGATCGGACGATATAATTTTTTGACACGGCCATGTTTTTTGATTTGATTCATTGATGATGGAGTTTCGTAGTGCACAAAACGTCGTCAAAACATCATGAAAAGATGGAGCCCTTCAAGCTCCGTCTACATTCCGAGTTTCAGTTATTATGAATACAGAATAAAAATGACAACAATATCTACAAGATGCTGATAACAAAATCACTCGTTTTTCCTCGCCTCAATGTTGTGCCGGGTCCAGACCAAGCAGAAAAAGGTAAACAAGATTTTGAGACAAAAACAAAACAAACTTGAGACAAATTGTCCACGCAGCAGGGACAAAAGTACAAAAAGTCAAAAGTTGAGATGTTGCGAATGAGTTTTATTATTTATTTTATTAGTCTCCTACTGTTGGCAGCACACGGCACCCCTACTGCGCCGACAACTTGTAAAATATACGAAACATAGACACTTTGATCTTTACCGACTCGAGACGAGACATTGAAAAGTGTCCGAATTTTGAAACAAAACAAAAATGAGACAAAAATGTCGCAGAGATGTATTGGATTTATCGCAATTTTGTCGTAAAACATGAATTTTTCTGTCTTGTCGTTGTTTTCTTTGCTTGATCTGGACCCGGCATTAGACTGTACGATGTTAGGATCAACTAGTAATGAGCAGCAAAATATACAGGGTGAGTTTCCTACGATGTTCTCTATGGGTATCTCGGAAACTACTGGAGATAGAGGGTCGGTTAAATGGGGAAAGAATTGCAGTTTTGTGGGGTCATAAATATGCGCCTTTCAGATTTTTGAAAAAGTTCATGGCTTGCTAGATATTTCGAAAAACACAAATTTCGGCTATTCTAAGAATTGTCCCTAATTCTATTATAAGCTATTTTAGATAAAAAAATTTCAGATAAAAGTTGTAGATAATCTAGTGATGACGCTTTGGAACAGGATCTGTTATTTTCGAAACAGGTTTGTTTTGGAACTGGCTTGGAACAGGTTTATGTGCTATCTTATACCAGTTCCAGTTCCAACTGTTCCAGCTGTTTCAAAATACTGCAACTTATATATATGTTATAATAGAGAACAGTCGCTTATTGTTTTGTATTATAAATATAGTAGATATTAAAAAAAATAAACTCTTCCAAGAATTTACTTTTTAAGTATATCACAAAATTATAAATCTATATTTATTCATTAGTGCTTATACAGGGTGGGTCTTAAATAGGTGCATATATTTTTAGGGGTTGTATATTTCGATTCTCATGAGTTTTTTCGGGAAAACATGTTTTTGAAAAGTTTATATTTTTCGAAAATTTGATAGTTTTTTTTAATTTTTAGTTAAAAAACATTATATCTTGGTAATATAGCAACATAGATAGTAGATTAAATATAGAGAAAACAGAAAAATCCCCAGTAGTTCTCATTATTTAAGCAAAAAATATTCTTTTAATAAATTTAAAAAGAAAAATAGCAACCGAATCAGAATGACGCAAGTACGGTATTAATTTTCGTTTTGGAACAGTTTGGAACTGGAACAGGTTTCTTGGAACAGGTATCTTTTGCAACTGGAACAGCTTGTACCTGTTATTAAAAAATCGCTGTTCCGGCCATGACTAAGATAATCACATCCTATATGAGAATGTGCCCTCTGTTTTCTTCTAAAGCCTGTCATTTCTGACATATGACACAAACATATGTTTTTTTAAATGGAATCTATAGTTGGCCATGACTTCATGGCTATGAACTTGTTTCCATGGCTAATTAAGTGAAATTGTTTAAAATGATAAGAATTGGCTATAACTCAGTAATATTTCGAAGAAAACATATTATAGCTTATATCGCTGAAAAGTTTAAAAAATGGCGCTTTTTACGAAGTCATGGCCAACTATGGTTTCCATTTAAAAAAACATATGTTTGGGTCATATGTCAAAAATGACAGGCTATAAAAGAAAACGGAGGACACAGTCTCATAAAGAATGTGATTATCTACAACTTTTATCTGAAAACTTTTTGTCTAAAATAGCTTATAATGGAATTAGGGACAATTTTTAAAATAGCCGAAATTTGTTTTTTTTCGAAATATCTAGTAAGCCATGAACTTTTTCAAAAATCTGAAAGGCGTATATTTATGACTCCACAAAACTGCAATTCTTTCCCCATTTAACCGACTCTCTATCTCTAGTAGTTTCCGAGATATCCATAGAGAACATCGTAGGAAACTCACCCTGTATTCCAATACTAAAAATTCATATTTAAATTGCAAAATACCGAATAATCCTAAAAATAGGTACAATACGATATCTGCAGGTACGATATCGATACTTTCATAAATATTAACAGCCCTACCGTGCACTTAAGCTCAATTCGCGCAAAGTTCGAACCCAGGATATAGAAGGGCATTACGTAGGTAAATATTCCATATCAAAATTCGTGTTTACAAGCATGTCACAACCGAAATAGAGACGTAAACATGAGTTTGTAAACTTGCAACGAGACGCGCCGCTATTGAATATTCAATCCGTATCGTCACGTATATTTGGCTAAGCATTTTGCAATGCTGTAATTTCGCTCGGATCGAAAGTAATAAGCCAGGTATTTTCCTGTCGCCCGCTTTTAATTTCCAGTTGTTCAGGGAAATGGGAAATGAAACAATCGAAAATTATGAAGCTGCACGTAGGACAGGGTTAATTAGCAACATAGTTCAATAATACAAAATACCAATGTTAAATATACAGAGAAATTAATAAAATTTCACGTAGGTCATCAAAGATGTCGAAAATATTACCTAATTAAATATATACCGGGTGTTTCTCAAAAGAGGCTAAGCCCTATAACTTTTTTATTTTTTTCAGGTAGAACAACTAGATTTGGTATGTTAGTATATGACATAAATTAAGATTGATTGACTCAATTAGTTTCATTCACTTCCTGTTTCACCCGAAATAACTACAACTTTTAATTTTTAAATGCACACACCGGAAAAGTCTAAGGATATTACAATTTTATCCAGCCATCGTCAGTAATTTTATTATTTGTATTTCTGATATAATAAAATTAAAATAAACAAATAGTTTACAGGACGTATTGGACATAAAAATGCGAAATTTACCAAATTTTTCAAATTTACCTTGATTTTTATTGAACTCAAAAAAATACACATATTTTTTTTATACTAAACTGCTAAAAAATTAAAAAAAAAGATAAAACCATTTTTACTTGATAAAGGGTATGGCCTCCTCTACTGTTCATTACAACCCTACATCGTCTCTCCATGCTCATGATCAGGTTGTCGATCTCTTCTTGAGGTACAGCCTGCCACGCTGGATTCACGGCCCGAACCAGATCTCTACGAGTTTCACGAGGCATAGCCATTCTCAAAATTCTTCTTTGAATCGCGTCCCATACGTGCTCGATGGGGTTGAGGTCAGGAGATTGTGCCGGCCAGGGTAAGATGTTTAATTGATGAGCATTGATAAACTCACTTACCACTCTGGCTGTATGAGGCCGTGCATTGTCATGCATGAGAATGAAGTTTCTCCCAAAATCATTGGCATATGGTAACACGACAGGCTCAAGAATTAAATCACGATATGTGATTCCTGTTAGAAACCTTTCAAGAAAAACGAGATCGGTTTTTCGGCCTAATTGGACTGCTCCCCAGACCATAACTGTTCCACCTTGATAAGGGTGCACTTCCTGAACATGATCCAACCGAATAAGATTTCCCGGTTCTCTCCATACCCTAAGCCTTCTCGAATCCGGATGTAATCCAAAGCGTGACTCATCCGTGAAGAGAACATTGGCCCAATGTTCATTCGACCACTGAACATGATCTTGAGCCCACAAATATTGTACCTCTCGATTTCCTCTCGTTAAGGGTTGAGCTCTCCAGGGGCGTCTGCTTCTTAAGTTGACCTCTCTTAATCTATTGCGAACAGTGTCAGGACTAACGGTGACATTATGTGTTTCCTGGAGAATTAAACTAAGCTCTGGTGCTGTAAGAGTCGGTCGGCGTCGAGCATTTAATTGTAAAAAATGATCTTGCTGAGGGGTAGTAATGCGATGTGGCCTTGTGTACCTTTCAGCAACATCACCACTTTCACGGTAGCGTGCACTTAATCGCGATATTACACTTTGCATTGTATTTAATGCTCTAGCTACGTTGAGTTGGCACATTCCAGCTTCAAGCATACCCATAGCCCTTAGCATTTCGTCTCTGTTAAGATGTCTACGCTCCATAATGTCATTTAATACTAAACAGAGTTATTTGAATGAATTCTGGCCAGTTATCATAAAAACATAGCCAGTACAGGTTACGAACAATTGATGGTAGGTGCTTTTTATACATTTGACAAAACATGCACAAACACTTCTTTTTAATCCCAAATTTAGAAATAACTAGTGTGACTACTTCGTTTCAATCGAAATAGAAAGAATCGGCCTACAAATATGTGGTTGTTTATTCAAAACATTTATTTTTAACTTTAATAAAATGATATCCCTAGATTTTTCCGGTTTTTCCAAACCAAACCAAAAGATGAAGATAGTACCAGATTATAAATAAATTATTGCCTTTAGTGTCAAAAAAAAAATACAATTTGTAGACAAAGGTAAAGTAAACAAACAAAAGAGAATACAAAGCAAGTATACAAATTACATTGTCAGTTTTATTGTTTAAAATAAACATTTATAAATGTTTACAATGTCAAAGAATAAAAAAATAAAAATAAGATTCAAAAATATTTAGTAAGTTTATACTAAATATAGTAATAGCAAACAGACCAGTGTTTATAAGATCAAATTAGATTATCAAACTATTTCATTTACGGCGTAGAAAGCCTTGTCTAGTAAATAAGATTTCAATGCGTTGCGAAATGAAGAAAATGATTTTATAGATTTGATTTCAAATGGCAGGTGATTGTGCATTTTTTCGAGTTGTATAATATTGAACTTTTAACTAAATCTGAGCGTGAGGTAGGTAGATAAAGATCTTGCTCCGCGTTCCTGAGTGGATAAGTGTGAGATGGCCTTTCTTGAGAAGCTGATATATGCTTACGTATTAGGCAAACGGATTAATAAATAAGGAAGGAAGAGTTAATCTGCTGTTTAGTCCCAGTGAATATCGAACAGCTCTCTTCTGGAGCTTAAAAATGCGGTCAAATTGAGTCGCACAACACGTACCCCAGAATGGAAGGGCATATCTGAGGTGCGACTCAAACAGTGCCTAATAAACAGTTCTAGTCAATGACAAGTTAAGTTTAAGTCAAGTTAAGAAGAAATCAGAATTATTCTTTTGGAATTAATAGTAAAATTATTGTAAATCATCAGGATTTTTCTTAATTATGGGTCGATTGGAACCAAACTTGGCACGTGGATAGAGGTACCCGAATGGAGACCTCAGACAGAGAGACTGACAGAGGGAAGTAAGAAGTTTTACTTCAAATATGGCCCACATAGTGCACCCAATTTTTTTATTAAACACATTATGACTCCAGGATTAGAGCAAAAAAAGAACTTTTATTCGGCACCAAGATGAATAAAATTAGTTAATTCAAAACAAATAAAAAAATCTTGATGTTGGCTTGAACCTTTTACAGAATCTAGCAATACTTCTATTACATTTTGTTATCGACTTTTTAAAAAATATCGATACACCCAGCCCACGTAAGACGTCGCCTCAACAAAATCGCTTTTGCAATATTCTCTCTCTAAAGAGAAGGAATATTTTCGATGCATGTATATAATATATTTATCCGAGATTTCGTCGTTTGAATCAAATCCTCTTTTCTGCGCTACTTTGTGGTTTAACGTATGGAAATGTAGGCAAATAACCGCATCATATTTTGAGGTTAGGTTCTCGTATTTTATCCTCGTCAACAAAATGCATGTTTGAGGAGACTGAATCCGAGGCATTCGTTATTTTTCTTTGGTAAAATATAACGATGTATCTAATAAGTTTTGAAAGAAAACTATATTGAAAATGTTATGGTTTCTATGAAAGTCCTATTGAAGTCAGAATGATAATAATAATCAGTACATATAAAGTGAAGATATGATTATGATGGATTTAGGATGAGGAATGTAGAATATATGGAAGGGGGATTAATCACCGCGACCATATAGATCTATCGTGTCCCCCTTTCTTGAGTTATAACTCACTCTAAAGTCTCAGGCTTTGACAAAAGGCAGTATGAGTTCTCAGTGATGAGGTTTTCTGGTGTTTCCCCATTTTCGTTGTTTTTAGGTTCAATCTACTGAAGTGTTCATAGAGAGAGTCCTGTTAAAAACCCCGTAACAATCCGAAGATTGTTCTTACTTAAACCAAAGAAAATCTGTTTTTTCTCGGTGGTAAATTCAAATTTCTTCGAGTATCTTAGACGCTAACGTTCGTTAGACACTGACTTAATGGAATCTTATGGAGAAAATCAATAACAAAGCGATGAAAATTCAATATATATGAGAAGAGAATGCAATATATAAAGAGCAGTCTCTTATATGGAGCAGAAACATGGAGAATAACTGAGAAATTCAAGAAGAGGATAGAGGCCGTATAAATAGATGCCATTCGAACATCATATATCTCCAGACAACAACGAATAAAAAATAATACCATAAAATAACAAATTATTATAGATGGCACAATAACACAGGGTATAGAGAGAAATATCTTCAATAGAGAGGAGTATCTTCTAATAGATGATACACCTATGGAGAGAGTACAAAAATATAAATATCTAGACAGTTGGTTGACCGAAAACTTGGATCAATCAGCAGAAATAAAAGCTCGAATAGAAATAGCCAGAGCATCCTTTGTAAAACTCAAAAAATGTCTGTGCAGTGGAGACATCAACTTAAAGGCTTAGATTAAGAATGCTAAGGGGTTACATATTTGCAAGGCTACTCTATGGTTCAGAGGCTTGGACACTTAAAAAGGCCGAAATGGAGAAGCTTGAGGCATTCGAAAGATGGTGTTATCGCCGTATGCTGAGGATTGCATGGACTGACAAGGTGAGAAATGTAGAACTGCGACGCAGAATTCAGAAGGACGAAGAGGTGACTAACACCATTAAAAAGAGAAAACTTGAATACTTTGGACATACTTTGGAATGAGAGGACCTAAAAATGCCCTGCTGCAGAACATAATAGAAGGAAAAATAAAGGGCAGAAGGAGCCAAGGAAGAAGAAGAACATCATGGCTCAAGAATTTGAGAGAATGGTTTGGAATGACTTCAAACCAGTTATTCAGAGCAGCCGTTAACAAAGTTAGAATTGACATGATGATTTCCAACCTCAATTAGGAAATGGAACCCGAAGAAGAAGAGTAGAGAGAAAGGAAATGATCTGGTACGGACATGTAGAGCGAATGAAGAATACAAAATGCTTTAACTTTTCGCGCTGGTTAGTTTGGTGACAGTTATAACAGAATTTTTGAGGAACCGTGTTCCGTAATAAGGAAACTTTCAGGAAACCGATAGAAACGGAATATAAAACCATAACCAAGGTAAGAAACGTAATAATACACCCTAAAGTCGCGGTGATTAACCACTGTCCTAAACATTCTACATTCAACATGTTCATTTTTAGATATTTGAAAAACATAATTTTCAACACAAATTATTATCGATTAACTCAAATAATTGTTGGACTAACGGTGTTTGACAATTCCGGGCCTATCCGAAATATTACCATCGTATATTTGAACGGATTTCCAAATCCGTGTACCGTTTTCAATTAGAGCTTTGTCGAAGATTATGTTTATTCCAATTAATCAATAAGTATTAGCGCACATACATTAAATCCCAGTTAAACAAATACGAATAATTTTATTATAATTGAGGCGGAACATAAATTTTAATTAGGCAAAAATATTCTGTTTAATGTATGGAGTATTTATGTAGTTGTACAGGGTGGTAATTGAATTAAATAAATAGTTTATTTAATTCATGTTTACCGTACAGTAAGTGTTATGGTATGGGATGTCATTGCTTACGAGAGCATGTCACTTTTTTTTAACAGAATAATGCACAACCAAATCACATATAGCCCGCTTGACATTAGATTTTCTTGAAAATATACAGGGCGAGTCTTAAATAAGTGCAAATATTTTCAGGGTATTGAAAAGACTCACACAATACAACCCTACATCGTCTCTCCATGCTCCTGATCAGGTTGTCGATCTCTTCTTGAGGTACAGCCTGCCACGCTGCATTCACGGCCCGAACCAGATCCCTACGAGTTTCACGAGGCATACCCATTCTCAAAATTCTTCTTTGGATCGCGTCCCATACGTGCTCGATGGGGTTGAGGTCAGGAGATTGTGCCGGCCAGGGTAAGATGTTTAATTGATAAGCATTGATAAACTCACTTACCACTCTGGCTGTATGAGGCTGTGCATTGTCATGCATGAGAATGAAGTTTCTCCCAAAATCATTGGCATATGGTAACACGACAGGCTCAAGAATTACATCATGATATGTGATTCCTGATAGAAACCTTTCAAGAAAAACGAGATCGGTTTTTCAGCCTAACTGGACTCCTCCCCAGACCATAACTGTTCCACCTTGATAAAGGTGCACTTCCTAAACATGATCCAACCGAATAAGATTTCCCGGTTCTCTCCATACTCTAAGCCTTCTCGAATCCGGATGAATTCCAAAGCGCGACTCATCCGTGAAGAGAACATTGGCCCATGAAGGGAACATTGGAAAATAGAGAGGTGGTTTCACCCCCTTAAAATTGGAATTTCGAAAAATCCCTTCTTATCGAACCTCTACACCCTAAAGTCAATGCGTTTTCCAAAAATCAGCTTTTTACGTCAAGCGCTTTAAGCAGGATCGTGATTAACCATTGACCAGATTTTTTGAAACACCCTGTTTTTAAAAAATCTTAAAATATTAAAAAAAAACAAATAAAATATACGTGTTTAAGCGTTTTTTTCGGAAACTTGACCGTTTTTTTAAATAAAAAATATTGCAATATTTGAGGGGTGGTTTCACCCCCTTGGACCTGGAATTTCGAAAAATCCCTTCTTATCGAACCTCTACATCCTAGAATCAACCTGTATGCCAAAATTGAGCTTCTTACGTTGAGTGGTTTGAGCAGGATCGTGCTTAATCATTGAGTCTGTCACTTAAGAATTTTATATATTAGTATAGATAATAAGAAATTAGGGACTTGGTCCATTTTAATTCTGACCACTCCATTAATATCTCTTTTTAGGAAAGTTTCCTTATAGTTTTTTATTTCCTTCGACTCGACCTAGTTCGCTAATTTTATTAACGAAAGGGACGAGAGACTCTAAATCAGAAACAACAACGCCGACAACAAAAATTAATAAGCGACCCAGCCAGAGCAGGACCGACCGACCAAACACCGCATAGCTTTAATTAAGAGCAACTTTATAACTTAACCGTAAACCTTATAGTAATAATTTGCAATTGGGACCAGAAGTAATTAAGTAATGGCCCGGAGGGACGCGGCCAGACGCTGGGATTAATGCCACCGGGGCCGGAACTCTATGGAAATTACTTTGTAATTGAGAACGTGAGCCTAGGAGAAGAACTAATAGGATGTATAGATGTCGCCGGGATTAGAATGGGCGCGATCGGGAAAAAGATTTAAAGGGGATTAGTCTTGTGTCGATTTCAATTTATTCAATAGCGTAAATTGCTTTGCTTGGTTTATTTGGTTACTATAGTTATCCTTGTACCTTTTGAGTTGTCCACCCGGCCTCCTCTTACCGTCCACAAGCTCACCGTAAATAAGAGATTTTGGTATGCGGTTTTCTTGCATTCTGCATACGTGACCAGCCCATCTTAAGCGAGATTTTGTGATAATGACTTCAATACTCTCGCATTTAGCTTTTTCAAGGACCGATACGTTTGAAACATGATGGAACTATTGAATTTTTAACAGTTGTTCTTAAAGTTCTTAAGGTTCATGTATCAGCTGTACCACAACCAGGTTTCGCTTCCATATAACATGGTAGGGATTATTATTGCTTGGTACACTGCAAGTTTCATTTTGTGCTCAAGTCATGATTGTAGAAAACCCTGTCTTTTAATTTCCAGAATGCAAAAACTTGCTAAAATAAATTTGTAAACAACTGGAAATGTTAGGTTATGATTTTCAGACATTTAAAGCAACATTGCCAATGCTATACCTAAATTTAGCGCGTTTTTTTGTTAAGGTTCGCCAGAGGAATGGCTCCTACCCGAAACTGCTATTTTACCAACGAGATCTGAATATTTATATCCACAAAATTGCACAAAAGAGTTTTGATTGCATTGGTTTCAACTTCTTGGCGGTGAGGGGTTATTTTTTTATTTATATTAAAATTTAATATACCAAAAAAAACAGATCCCCCCACCAAAGAAGTTAAAACCAATGCAATTACAAGTTGCACGAAAAATTTTTGATTGCATTGCATTGGTTTCAACTTCCTTGGGAGTCGACCGTTTTTGTTATATATTAAAATTTTATATATAAAAAAACCTCCCTCCCCCCGCAAAGTAGTTGAAACCAATGCAATCAAAACTCTTTCGTGCAACTTTGTGGTTATACAGGGTGTTTCAAAACAAATGCGAAAAAATTCAGGGGATGATTCCTTGTTTAAAATAAGGGGTAGTTTGCTTCATAAACGTTGAGTCAAAAGTCAACCATTAGGGAGATATCGCGGTACAAAGATGGCGGAAAAATAATGTTTTTATTTTTTATCTTGAAAACGAAAAGAGATAGACTAATGAAATTTTATGAAAGCATTACTGTTATGAAAACACACTTTCTGGTAATTTTTTCACTTTTTTTAAAATGAGTGGGAGGGGTTGAAATAAACTACCCCTATCAATTTTGTTAACGAAATTTAAAGAAAAATCTTATCAAACACATGCAAAAAAATTAATTTGGATAGTTTAGTTTGCTTAGAAACTTTTTTATCTCTTGTATTTTTTGACAAAACTCACCGATTTGAAATTAAAAAATAAAATGTAAAGCATTACATGTCAGGACAAAAAACATTTTCTGATAAAGAATCTAGTGGGCTGCTGTAATTTTTTTAGGAAAAAATCTAGTCGGCCGCTGTTACTTTTTAGGATGTTCCTAATATTATTTTATTTGACATTACTCTACTGCAATACGTTATTATCTAGATGATTATTATTATCGTTATTATCACTAGATTCTTAATCTAAAAATGTTTTTTGTCCTGACATGTAATGCTTTACATTTTATTTTTTAATTTCAAATCGGTGAGTTTTATCAAAAAAACACAAGAAATAAAAAAAATTTCTAAACAAACTGAACTATCCAAGTTAATTTTTCTGCATGTGTTTGATAAGATTTTTCTTTAAATTTCGTTAACAAGAATGATAGGGGTAGTTTATTTCAACCCCTTCCACTCATTTCAAAAAAAGTGAAAAAATTACCAGAAAGTGTGTTTTCATAACAGTAATGCTTCCATAAAATTTCATTAGTCTATCTCTTTTCTTTTTTAATATAAATAATAAAAACATTATTTTTCCGCCATCTTTGTACCGCGATATCTTCCTAATGGTTGACTTTTGACCCAACGTTTATAAAGCAAACTACCCTTTATTTTGAACAAGGAATCACCCCCTGAAGTTTTTCGCATTTGTTTTGAAACACCCTGTATATTTAACTATTGTCAGATCTCATAATAGGTAATTTATTTAAAATCCCTAATCTCCCGAAAAAATACAAGATATGGCAACGTTGCAAATTTTCAGATTTATAAATTAGATCTAGAATATATTTGTCTCTCTCATTGCATAGGAGAGAGAAAGAGGGATATATGAAATGTCAAACTTCCATCTGATCTCAATTTTCCTTGTGTTTCTTTGTTATTTTATCAATAAAAGTATTTTTCAGTAAAATTTTGGACATTTTTCTATCCTCAATCAAGGGTGGCTTTTAGATAAACTATAATTTAATGAAAATATCGTGAAATTATTACTTTATATTTTAAAAAAAATCAATGTTGAAATTATTTTCCGTTCTTCTGAAAAACTGCAAACAGTTACAAACCATCATGAAAAAATCCTTTGAAAATAAAGAATCAAACATCAATAAAAACTAAACAAACAATAAATCTCTCATTGTCAACCGATAGCCGGCTTCGGATTATATTTTCTACCCTATACAACAACCAAAAAAATAAAGTAAAGAACTCTCTCAAAGTGACAGATGTTACAAACAACACAGACACAAACGGAATAAGAAGGGAAGGGAATAAAAAACCGCACAAACCACTCTATTTAGCAAGGAACGATTTTATAGGGCCCTATTATGCCCGCAAAGTGTTTCCAACAATGGCCGGCGAAAGGGACAACAAAACGATCATGTTTGGGTTGGATATCAGGCTTTTTGTGACGCCTTTTATATTTTTCGCAACAACCGCCGATGAACAGCTGTATCGAATTGTGGGGTGGATTTAGGGGTCTCGGTGATGATGTTTCAATTATAAAGTTGTCAAAGGTTGGGTGTGATGCGAATATGGTAATCGCATTTGATGTTTAGCGTAAAAAGGGAAGCATTTGGTGTATAGAAATCATATTTTAGTTCCATAGAATGTTAAAATACTTTAAAAAATATTTGAACTATTTTATAAATCTAAATATAAACTCACTAGTTGAACCCTGGCGCATCCGCCACGACATCAGGAAAAAAATACTTTTATTTTTTTAAATTAAATGAGAAACAAAAAATCCGGCGACGACAGTTTTTAGAAAGCAATTTTCTAGAGCAAGTCGTTACTTCAGTAGAGACGGCACAGATAAACATTAGCATTTTATACAGGGTGTTTCAAAACAAATGCGAAAAACTTCAGGGGGTGATTCCTTGCTCAAAATAAAGGGTAGTTTGCTTTATAAACGTTGGGTCAAAAGTCAACCACTAGGGAGATATCGCGGTACAAAGATGGCGGAAAAATAATGTTTTTATTTTTTATCTTGAAAACGAAAAGAGATAGACTAATGAAATTTTACGGAAGCATTACTGTTATGAAAACACACTTTCTGGTAATTTTTTCACTTTTTAAAATGAGTGGAAGGGGTTGAAATAAACTACCCCTATCATTCTTGTTAATGAAATTTAAAGAAAAATCTTATCAAACATATGCAAAAAAATAATTTTGATAGTTTAGTTTATTTAGAAACTTTTTATCTCTTGTGTTTTTTTGATAAAACTCACCGATTTGAAATTAAAAAATAAAATGTAAAGCATTACATGTCAGGACAAAAAAAACATTTTTTAGATAAAGAATCTAGTGGGCAGCTGTAATTTTTTAGGAAAAATCTAGTCGGCCGCTGTCACTTTTAGAATGTTTCTAATATTGTTTTATTTGACATTACCCTACTGCAATACGTTATTATCTAGATTATTATTATTATCATTATTATCACTAAATTCTTAATCTAAAAATATTTTTAGTCCTGACATGTAATGCTTTTATATTTTATTTTTTATTTCAAATCGGTGAGTTTTATAAAAAAAAATACAAGAGATAAAAAAGTTTCTAAACAAACTAAACTATCCAAATTAATTTTTTTTGCATGTGTTTTATAAGATTTTTCTTTAAATTTCGTTAACAAGAATGATAGGGGTAGTTTATTTCAACCCTTCCACTCATTTTAAAAAAGTGAAAAATTACCAGAAAGTGTGTTTTCATAACAGTAATGCTTCCATAAAATTTCATTAGTCTATCTCTTTTCGTTTTCAAGATAAACATTATTTTTCCGCCATCTTTGTACCGCGATTTCTCCCTAATGGTTGACTTTTGACCCAACGTTTATGAAGCAAACTACCCTTTATTTTGAACAAGGAATCACCCCCTGAAGTTTTTCGCATTTGTTTTGAAACACACTGTATATGTACATTCATCATTTATATACCGGGTGCTACAAATTCGAGGTACGAGCATTGGTATCTCGGTAACCGTAATAGATACGAAGATAGTTAAATTGGGGCAAAGTTGAGTCTTGGGATATTCACCAAGATGCCATCAAAGAAGTTTTAAAAATTTAATGGATTGCTGAGTTTTTTGAAAAAAAAAACGGATTTTTTTGAAAATCTATTCTATTTTTTCCTGTCGTTGCTTTTTAGAAAATCAAAAAACTAATTGCATATTCTCATAGCCACTTTATTATATATTTTCCAATTAGCTGATAATTTGTGAGATACAGAGGCCAACTTAATTTTTTTAAATACGGACCTGCATTTTTTTACTTACTTAACGTTATTTGTAAAAGTGAAATCAATACATCTCAGCATTTACAACAAAGAGTACAAAATGCATTCGGAAGTGTAAGATCTGTTCAAAGAGCTGTAAACAAAATTGAACGAAAAATGAATTTGTGCAATAGGGAGGGTGGTAACCCTTTCGAACATGTAGAGCATTACAAACTAGTTTGTAAAAGTTGATTTATTTATAATAACTACGATTAATATAATGCATATTATTAGATCGTACACTGAGATTTCAAATTCACAATAAAAAAATTTAAAAATAATATCTTTAAATTTCTGACCTGGATACAATTTATTTGAATCTTTCAATTGGCTCGATTTTCATTATTCAATGTTAATTAGCGATGATCAATATTGTTGCGATGGATACAATCAGATTAAATAATTTAAAAAAACCAGAGTCGGACTTGAAATTATTTTAAATAATAATTAAATAGTTTTGTTCTTGTTAAGGTACCCAAAACAAAAAAAGTATAAGTGTGGCATATCATTGTACTTTTGTACTTAGGCGACTGAGTCCTTTCAAAATGCAGGTCCGTATTTAAAAAAAATCAAGTTAGACTCTGTATCTCACAAATTATCAGTTAATTTGAAAATCTAAAAATATTATCAGATAGCCCTAATAAAGTGGCCATGAGAATGTGCAATTAGTTTTTTGATTTTCTAAAAAGTAACGAGAGGAAAAAATAAAATTTATTTTTCAAACAATCCGTTCTTTTCCAAAAAACTCAGCAATCCTTGAAATTTTTAAAACTTTTTTGATGGCATCTTGGTAAACATCCCAAGGCGCAACTTTGCCACAATTTAATCATCTTCGTATCCATTACGGTTTCGGAGATACCAATGCTCGTACCCCGAATTTGTAGCACCCTGTAAAATTATTTCTTCACAAAAATCCCATGGGTTTATTATCCTTACTTGCACTGTAAGAAAATCTAAAAAAAAAAACTTAAACGTGTTCGAATTAAAGAACATAAAGATTATTTAAGACCGATTTTCACAAATCTAAGATTTGTGAGCATTCATGGGACACAGGGCACATATCCTAACGAAAAATCTACACTATTACAGAAACTTCTGAAAAACATTTGGTTATCGAGTTTACCTAGGTTATTTACGAGTAATAACATATATTACCTCGAAAATTTTAATCGAAAAAGTAATTTTCTTTCCGAAATTCAAGCCTTTACCTTTAATGAGCACTATGTAAAACAAATTACAACATTAAGCTGAATTATATTACATTGCGGCCTAATTTATCGGCGCTTTTGTTAGAGTAAATCATCCGAACTGATCTTGCCCGGGTAGAGAGAGCAGAGCTGCACTAAGTGCAACAGGTAAATTGGGGGTCGTATTAAAGTAAGATAAACTGTTATGGAAGCCCTCGGAAACAAAGACGGTGATAAATCTAGAAGGCCCTGTGAAAGTGACGTAATTAGTAAAATTAATATAGCGTTCGACTAATTATTTTATCAAATTTTAAAGTTTATCTTTAGAGAAAGTGTTGTGGTTATCTATATTAATATTAAAATCCTTAAGAGAGACTGATTAATCACGATACTGCTCAAACCACTCAACGCAAAAAGCTCAATTTTGGCATACAGGTTGATTTGTTTTGTTTGTATAGGTTCGATAAGAATGGATTTTTCGAAATTCCAGTTCCAAGAGGGTGAAACCACCCCTCAAATATTACAATATTTTTTATTTAAAAAACGGTCAAGTTTCCGAAAAAACGCTTAAACACGTATTACAATTTTATTTTGTTTTTTTACATATTTTAAGACATTTTAAAAATGTCTTCAGGGTGTTTCGAAAAATCTGGCCATTGATTAATCACGATCCTGCTTAAAGCGCTTGACGCAAAAAGTTGATTTTTGGAAAACGGATTGACTATAGGGTGTAGAGGTTCGATAAGAAGGGATTTTTTGAAACTCGAATTCTAAGGGGGTGAAACCACCCCTCAAATATTAGAATATTTTTTATTTAAAAACTTTCTAAGACTCAAAGTTTATTTGATATGAACTATATTTGTGTCCGACTTCTGTAATTGGGTCTCTGTTTTTAACACTACCTAAATAATTGCAACTAAAATCTCTTATTAAAATTAGCAATTAAAGTTTTATTTAATATTGTAGTTTATATTTTTTATATGTTTTTTTTTAGTAATTTTATTGTATTTGATGTAGATTTACTTTGTATTATTGTTGTTAACCTTTGTGTTGTTGAATATTTACCATTAACATCTTGATTGATAGTTAATTATTGTTGTTACTGTCAGTATTGTAAAATGAAGACTTCCCGTATATTATTAATAAATAAATAAATAAATAATAATTGAACCATACCATATTATGTCTTGTGGCTGTAGTGGGTCTAGAACGTACCTGGAAAAAAAATTACACATAGTTATTTAAAAAATATAACTTCTTATAATTTTATAACAAAAAATATTCACACATAGCGTCCAAATCAATGAAAGTAAAATTGAAAATACTTGTTTTAAACTAATTGTAACTACTGTTACTTTAATATAGCATATATGTATTTTAAAATTCCTCAACACCGAACAGCTAACTTCCAAAAATCTTTCAGTTTCATAGCGCCACATTTGTGGAATACTATTCCTAATCACTTTAAATTTCAATCCTTTGGAGAATATAAAAAACAAATTAAAAATAATTTACTAAATTCGTGAAAATTATAATATCTTTGAATGATTTGTGAGGTTTTTGTTCTTCTGATATGTCCGTCATGGGTTGCTGTTCCGGATTTTACACTGTTTCGTTAGGCCTCTCTGCTTGTCTAAGCTCATTCCTGATAAAATTATATTTTATCTTTTTTTGTTTATTAATCTAATTTCTGTTTATTTTTGTAATGTGAGTTATTTCTACTTTGTTTTTGGGGTGGCACCACTCTGGTACTTTGTGTCTTTGTATCGGTTTTTTAATCGCGGTGCGATCCCTTTAGACACACATTTATTAAGAATAGTAAAATTATTAATCTGTAAAACGTAATGGGGTCTAATAAAAAAATTTGAATTTGAATATAGAGATGGGCAAGCTTGAACGATTCATTCATTTGAATGAGTACTTAAAATGAATCTTAAAAATCGATTCATCGCTGAGAATAGAATTCGTTCAAATGAATCTTGATGAGTACAATTTAGTATTATATTTTATATTATTCATAATATAGTCTCGGAATTAAACGAATTGTTCGTTTGACGAAGTATTATTAAAAAGTCGTGAGCAAAGGTTTATTTGAATGATTTGTTCAAATAAATGATTTGTTTATCACAAGGTTTGTAGTGTAGTAATAGATATTGGTCATAAAATCATTGTGTTATTTACATTTTTTAATATTTTATGTGCTATTTTACTAATTTTATATATTAGTAGAAATGAAGCAAATTGTGAAAACTGTGTTTTTATTTACAGGGTGATGCTTTTCATACAACGCGGAGGCAACAAAGGAGCACGACAGTTTATATTGTAATTAATGTAAGGTTTTTGGAATATTTGTCATTTTCTAAATAATATAAAGAAACATTTTTAAATTTCAATAAAAGCTACCTAAATTGTAATTTTCCTGTTATAGTCTGATAATATACACTCATCAGGCTATAGAGGTCACTTTTTAAAGAAAGTTACTCTTTTATTATGACTGAAACACCCAATATGTTATTGCAATATTCAATTGCGATTGCGGTATTTGTAACAGGCGTTGCTTATTCTTTGTTTATCGTTTTAATTTAACACCTTGTAGAAGCTGAACAAATTAGGGCAAAGAAAATAAAGTTCTCCTACTTTGGGTGCCCTCTCACCAAGAGATACGTACGGAAACCAAGACGAAAACAGTGCTGGGAGAATTTTCAGGTCAGGGCTTGAACACCCTCGAAAAGAAAAATTCCACTTCTCCAACTCCCAGTGGATAACATACCAAGAATTTACAACTTTCAGAAACACTCACTGTAGTATTGAGTAATAAAAAGATTGGAAGGAAGAAACGCTTACTCAGCATATAAAAAGACCATACCATAACATGGTATACTGATGCTTCCAAAACCAAAGCAGGGACAGGGATAGGAGTATTTGGGCCGAAAACTAAATACTCCGGAACCAATGGACACCTACCAAAGTATCCTTCAGGGCAGAAATTTACGCTATCGAAAGATGCGTACAATTTATCTTAGATAGGAACTATCGAAAACAGGAAATTGCCATTCTATCCGATAGTCAAGCAGCACTTAACGCGATCATCAATTAGTGACCATCAATTCGCAGTTGGTCAAGGAATACCTAGAGAAGCTCAACAAATTAGGCAAAGAAAATAAAGTCCTCCTACTCTGGGTACCTGCTCACCAAGGGATAGAAGGCAATGAAAAAGCAAATGATCTAGCTAGGAAAAGCTTCTGTTTTCCAAACGGGAACCAACTGAAAGCGGAACTGAAGAATCTGGAAGACTCCATCCGTAACTTGGAATGGGTGTCCTCCAACGGTCTAAGACACTCGAAAAAGTTCCTCAGAACTTACGACCGAGAAAAATTAAAAAATTTCTTTGTTTTAGTTAAAAACAATCTTCGGTTTGTCACGGGGTTTCTAAAAGGACACTGTACCCTCAACGAACAATAGATTGAAGCTAAGAAACAACGGCGAATGCAGATTCATTGGGGAAAATGGGGAAACACCAGAACACCTCACCATTGAGTGCGCCAAGACGACAATCGTTCGTGCCAGTAGCGCATCTAGAGATTGAGTCTGCGAGGGGTAGTGTGAATATTCAAAAAAGTACTAAATTTGAATTAAATTTTTGCTGGAAGGTATTGTAACTGTGGAAAAAATCTACTTGGATTGGTTTGGATATTCTGTTTTAATTTGTATTATTACCTTTTTTGTAACAATTTTATTTTATACCAAATTTTATCTTATTAATTAATTTCTTTCTGGGAATTACCCCCATTACCCCTCCCGTATATACGGCCCTGTAGAGGGCTTGTTTCTCTCTACAATTTCCTGTCTCACAATGTACCTTTTGTGTCGGGGAAGGGACCATAGTTTCATAGTTGTCGATTTTCGAAAGAAATCAGTACATGTATATTATTTCGTATATTTTTCATTTTATTGATTTTATGGAAAACACTGTTCATTAAAATGTTGTATCCTATGTTATAGGGCTTGTTTCTCTCTACAATTTTCTGTCTCACAATGTACCGTTTGTGTCCGGGACGGGTTCATAGTTTCATAGTTGTCGATTTTCGAAAGAAATCAGTACATGTATATTATTTCGTATATTGTTCATTTTATTGATTTTACGGAAAGCACTGTTCATTAAAATGTTGTATCCTATGTTATAGGGCTTGTTTCTCTCTACAATTTCCTGTCTCACAATGTACCGTTTGTGTCCGGGAAGGGTTCATAGTTTCATAGTTGTCGATTTTCGAAAAAAATGAGTACATATATATTATTTCGTATATTTTTCATTTTATTGATTTTATGGAAAACACTGTTCATTAAAATGTTGTATCCTATGTTATAGGGCTTGTTTCTCTCTACAATTTCCTGTCTCACAATGTACCGTTTGTGTCCGGGAAGGGTTCATAGTTTCATAGTTGTCGATTTTCGAAAAAAATCAGTACATATATATTATTTCGTATATTTTTCATTTTATTGATTTTATGGAAAACACTGTTCATTAAAATGTTGTATCCTATGTTATAGGGCTTGTTTCTCTCTACAATTTCCTGTCTCACAATGTACCGTTTGTGTCCGGGAAAGGTTCATAGTTTCATAGTTGTCGATTTTCGAAAGAAATCAGTACATGTATATTATTTCGTATATTGTTCATTTTATTGATTTTATGGAAAAAAACTGTTCATTAAAATGTTGTATCTTATGTTATAGGGTTCTCTCTACAATTTCCTGTCTTACAATGTACCTTTTGTGTCGCGGAAGGGATCATAGTTTCATAGTTGTCGATTTTCGAAAGAAATCAGTACATGTATATTATTTCGTATATTTTTCATTTTATTGATTTCATGGAAAACGCTGCTCATTAAAATGTTGTATCCTATGTTATAGGGCTTGTTTCTCTCTACAATTTCCTGTCTCGCAATGTACCGTTTGTGTCCGGGAAGGGATCATAGTTTCATAGTTGTCGATTTTCGAAAGAAATCAGTACATGTATATTATTTCGTATATTTTTCATTTTATTGATTTTACGGAAAGTACTGTTCATTAAAATGTTGTATCCTATGTTATAGGGCTTGTTTCTCTCTACAATTTCCTGTCTCACAATGTACCGTTTGTGTCCGGGAAGGGTTCATAGTTCCATAGTTGTCGATATTCGAAAAAAATCAGTACATATATATTATTTCGTATATTTTTCATTTTATTGATTTAATGGAAAACACTGTTCATTAAAATGTTGTATCCTATGTTATAGGGCTTGTTTCTCTCTACAATTTTTAAAATGTATTTTTAATGCATTTTTAATGTATCTGTTCTCTGCTTTTACGTTTGCTTCTTCTTTTCAACGGAGTTTGATGTTGAAAAGTACTTTATTAATAAACTGTTAAGCTCGTTAGACAGCTCAAGTGAAGATTTACAGGTCCAATATTATAATAGATCAATAATAAATAAACAAATCTAACCAATATTTATATTTTTATAGCTTACAAAACATTAACGATTACTTGTTGTCTTGTTGTTCATGTTACAGTTTGTGTCCGGGAAAGGTTCATTGTTTCATGGTTGTTTCATAGTTGTAAGAAATAATAAAAATAAATTAATTTCTTTCTGGGAGGGGTAATTAGCCCCATTACCCCTCCCGTATATGCGCCCCTGGTTCGTGCCATAAAGATGGAGAGCTGACCTCTCTGAAGCTATTTCAGATACTGGCTTTTGTCAAAGCCCTGAGAGTGTATGATGAGTTATTTTTAACTCGTTATATCTAAAAAAGCCCTCCTAAATAGTCTACATTCTACATTATCTCCTTGTAGGTATAGCAACCGCAAAGAAATATTTGCACGTCAAGTAGAATATACCTTCTAACCAACGAAAATTAGACGTTTTTTTTCTTCTATTTCTTTTTGCTGAGCTTATTCCTCTAGTCGACGCCACGTCTCAGGCGAATTAAGAAAAGCAATAAACGCTATCTTTAATTAAGATTTTTTCCTCTCCTCTGTTTCTCACGACATAATTTCCTGTTTGCGGTTTTCCCCATTTTATAAGCGGTTCATTAAGTCGCCTTAATTAAAAGGAATTTTCCGAGTGAGTCGGGAAAAGGCATTATGGGTCTGGCAGTATTTCACTAACGGTTGGTTCGTTTCGATCAAAAAAATGTGTTGGTTTACAATAAAGTTATCACCTATTCTCTTTTGGATTATTTCAAGTTTTGGTATATCTTTAACATTTAGCCGAACTATCTGTATTTTTTAAAGTTAGTTTTTATTGCTAATAAAATATATAATTCAGAATTTTTATATTTTTATAGATGTATTATTCTGCTCAGTCCTACTACTCTGGGTGCTAATCCACCAAGGGATAGAAGGCAATGAAAAAGCAAACGATCTAGCTAGAAAAGGAGCGTAGAACACTCCACTAACTAGGCAAGAACCGTTTTGCTTCCCCAGTCGAATCCAACTTACAGTAGAACTCAAGAACCTAGAAGACTCCATTCGTAACCTGGGATGGAATTCTCCAACAGGTAAGACACTCGAAGAAATTTCTCAAGACTTACGACCGAGAAAATACAAAGATTTTCCTTGATTTAAGTAAGAACAATCTTTGGATTGTCACGGGGTTTTTAGGAGAACACTCTCAATGAATACCTCAGTAGATTAAAGCTAAGAAACAACGGCGAATGTAGATTCTTCATCTTCTTCTTCTTCTTCTTTTAGAAGGCGTATCGCCTGTTTAGTTCCGGTTTCCTCCTCGTCTAAGCAACTCTTGCGAGGTTGATTGCCAACTGTCTTGCCAACGTTTAGGTGGTCGTCCAGTAGGTCTTCTGCCATGGGGTACGTTGTTGCGAATTATTATGGCCATTCTGTCGGGGCCCATTCTATTGACATGCTGGTTCCATTCTATTCTCATTCTCATGAATGTAGATTCTGTGGAGAAAATGCAGAAACACCAGGATCGCTGAGTTAAACACAATTTCCTGATTAAATATCGATTTTAGGTATAGGAAGTTCTTAATAAAACAAAAAGATATATAAAACCTTGTTCGATTCTGATACAAAATACAGGATGTTCCATTTAAAGTAATGGAGAAAAATACAATATTTAGTTTTAGACTTGCCCTGTATAATATATCCAACAAGATTGTAAATTTTGGTAGACCGAATTTTGAAGAAGACACTATTATACAGTACTTCCTGTTAAAAAAATAAAATTTTAAGAAATAAAATTTAGAATTTTAAGAGAACTTTAAATAAGCAGCAAATTTAGTTTAAAATGGTAATTACATAGTATTTGATATTACGGTATTTTTAGAACGGAAATTTAGTGAAAAATCAACCGGGAAAAAAATATACAGTATTCTTTTATATGATTTGAAAATATGTTTGAATATGCCTGTATGTGGACAAAAATATTTTCAAAATGTGAGTTACCATTGCCTTCATATTATGTAGAAAAATTGAAACAAAATTCACAAACCAAAAACCTAATATAGAGCTTTTCGAAAACCTAAATATATATATATATATATATATATATATATATATATATATATATATATATATATATATATATATATATATATATATATATATATATATATATATATATATATATAAAGCGAGGGTCCTAGCTACTTGCCTTTTTTATTTGATTTGAAAATATGTCTGAATCTGAAAAACTGAAAAAATTTTTTTTGAAAATGTGCGTTACCATTGCCCCCATATTATGTAGAAAAATTGAAATAAAATTCACAAACCAAAAACCTAATATAGAGCTTTTTCGGAAACCTAAATCACCCTGTATAAAAGTGTCGGTAAACAAAAAGGATTCCAATTTTCTGAGAGGAGTCACACTGGAGTAAAAAATGTACAGGGTGGGTCAAATTCGACGGTTTTAAATGGAAACACCCTTTTCTATAGGAGATAGACGAAAACCAGTGTTCGGAGCCAATATTTATCAAAAACATGATGGTGAAAACCGCACATCAATAATATCTGTTACCGTTTCAGAGTTACGGGGTGTTTTTCAAAACATGAGCATTTTTAACAAATCACTGTAACTTTTTGCTATGGAAAATTTTGTATTTCTTTAAGATAAAATACTTCCAAAGCACCTTTATTCGCTACAATTTAATGGTTTAAGTATAATGTATTTTAAAATTAATAATTTAAGAGTTATCAACAGAAAAATATTTTTTATTTGGGACACCCCTCTATTTTTAATTAACTGAAAAGAATTTAAAATTACCTTTCCAAAATATAGCACGCTTGATATTTTGTTATAATCCCCATCTGAAATACAGAATTTTTATAAGTTCGCCACTTTTATATAGTCGGCTTCCTCCCACTTATTGATGATATAACCTTAATCGTCGAAAACATATTTTTCCAGCAAACTTACGACGCATCGCCTCTGAACGCTCTGAAGTTATCAGCAAATTTTTGCAGCCAATTTCAAGAATAATTAGCTAAGAAGATTAATAATAATAAGGATAGCTAACTTCAAGATCCCAGCCGTTGGCCGTCGAGGATTCGCGTGACTTAGTGCCCATGGATCTAATCCTATGGATATTTGCGGAAGAACAATTGCATTGATATATGTCTTACCACATAATCTAGACAAGATTTAAAAATACTTCAAAGGCACCGTGCAATATAGCTTCTCTAAATCTATAAATACCAGATGCGTGTCCAAATTTCGAGCTCTCCTTTTTTCAATTTTTTGTTGTAACACAAATATGTTGTCTATACAAGAACGCATCTTTCACCCCTACTGAGTTAATGAACTCCGCGAGAAATTTCTTCAAAACTGCCTTCACTCTCTCATAACAGAAGACGGTCGATATGTCGAACACCTTGTAGCTTAAAAACTCATGTCTTGTTTGCTATTTATTTTTATTGTTATTACATATAGTTTAAATGTGTTGATGTTGGTCTAAATGTTTTAAATTATTATAAAATTCTGCATTTCTCATAGCAAATATTATTTCGTTTTAATTGATGTTCACAGCTAGAATTTTTGCTCAACAGCCGGTGCAGTTCAAAGCCCCTACTAATTTAAAAGCGGGCGAATTTTCAATACTCTATATCTCGAAGAGGAATCATGAAAATATCAAGTGTGTTATATTTTGGCAAGGTAATTTTAATTCTTTTTCAATAAATTAAAAATATACAGGGTGTCCTATGGTAAAATCAAATTTTCATGTAGATAATTCTTAAATTTATTAAATTTAAAAATTATACTTCTAAAACCATTACATTCTACGTTTCTGGACACTGCTTTGGAAATGTTTTCATAAAAAATACAAAAATTTTCTAAAGAAAGTTACAGTGAAACCTATAGAAAAATCTATCTCCTATAGAAAAGGGTGTATCCATTTAAAAGCGTCGAATTTGACCCACACTGTACAAGTACTGCCAAAATATAATTTTCCTGCCAAGCGATGGCCATTGAGTGCGAAGAAGACTACCTATATCTGCCATACAATTATAGGCGTCTGCTGTAAGACTGATGCCAACGACTGCCAGCGACTGCCATTGATTGCCAAGAAAATGTACATGTAATTCCAACAGTGAGAGACCCCTCGCAATTTTCGTATGCATGAAGAGTATAGGCATACTAGACCTTTAACCAGTGGTGAGATAATCAAAATTTTAAAATTCAAAATTGTTTAAGATTAAACATCAACAAAAAAGTCGTTTACCGCATATAAGGCTCTCTCCAGTAAGTATGATTTCAGAGCTTTGCGAAATGCGGGAAAGAATAAAAGCGACTAGATATCCACAGGCAGATGATTGTCCATTTTTTTGGCATTGTACAGTATTGAGCCTTTAACTAGTTCTGAGCTCGGGGTTGGCAGATAAAGATCGTGATCCGCATTCCTAAGTGGATATTTGTGGAATAGCAGATATGTGTTTGCGGATTAAGCAAACAGATTCAAAAATGGATAAAGAAGGAAGTAAGTATTTTGAAATTTTTAAAGAAATTCTGGCAATAAGTTCTACTATTCAGTCCCACTAAATATCGAACTGCTCTCTTTTGAAGTTTGAAAATACGATTAAATTTTGTCGCGCAGCAAGTACCCCAGAATGGAAGAGCATAACGAAGATGTGACTCAAAAATGGCATAATAGACTATTCTAGAGGTTGATAAGTTAAGTTCCTTAGAAACTGATCTTAGCGCAAATCAGGCAGCGCTTAGTTTCTTTGCTGCGATGTGCAAATCCCATTTTAACAAGTTGTCTAGAACAAGTCCTAAGAATTTCACCACGACGTCAATAGGGGTGTTATTAAGTACAAAAGGTACTTTTGTATGACAAAACTTTAGTTTTTATAGGTTTAGGCATAGGAGATTAGAATCGCACCAAGATTTAATGGTGCGTAAGTCACTGGATGACACGAACAAGAAAACAAGAAAACAGCGGACCGGAAATAACTAAAGAAGAGGTCATCCATGCTATAAAATTACAAAAGATGGAAAAGCCGCAGGGCCTGATGAGTTACCCTCTGAAATTCTCGAGTTGATAGAAGAGGAAAACATACACAGTCTAACTGATCTGTTCAACACCATATACAGAACAGGTATTATACCCAGGGAATGGTTGCTATCAGCGTTGGTCACTATCCCGAAAAAACATAATGCAAGGCAATGCACAGACTTTCGAACAATCAGTCTTATGAGTCATACGCTAAAAATACTTCTGAAAGTGATACATCACAGGATTTACAAAACATTAGAACAGGATATCAGGGAGACTCAATTCGGTTTCCGAGATGGCTTAGGCACAAGAGAAACACTATTTGCTTTGAACGTTCTCGCCCAACGATGTATGTATATGAATCAGGATCTCTATATATGTTTCATTGATTACAACAAAGCCTTCGATAGGGTCCGACACGAACAGCTTATCCAGCTTCTGAAAGAAAAGAACTTAGACACCAGAGATATAAAATTATTACGAATCTTTTATTTTAATCAAAAAGCAGTGGTAAAATAGAAGGGAATAACACCGAAGAAATAGAAATCCGTCGAGGCGTTAGGCAGGAGTGCGTGCTATCACCGATGTTATTTAACCTCTATTCAGAGGAAATAATGAAACGAGCATTGACGATGAAACGAAAGGACTAAAAATTAACGGAGTGCCTATCAACAATATAAGATATGCGGATGATACGATCCTGATAGCTGCCAACCTAAACGATTACAGATATTAGTAGATAAAGTTAATACATCGAGTGAAGAGCTCGGACTGTCACTAAATGTAAAAAAGACAAAATTTATGATAATATCCAAAACAACACAAAAACAATTCACAAATTCATATAAATAACCACACCATAGAAAAAGTTGACAGTTATAAATACTTAGGTACAATTGTAAATAAAAATAACGACTGTTCTGAAGAAATTAAAACTAGAATAAGACAGGCGAGAACAATATTTGTGAAAATGAAAAGAGTGCTCTGTGGCAGCGATCTCAGCTTGGATTTAAAAATCAGAATGGTGCGATGCTATGTTTTGTCGGTGCTGTATTATGGTGTAGAGGCTTGGACTCTGAAGAAACTTGACATAAGGAAACTAGAGACATTCGAAATATGGTTGTACCGTAGAATACTTAGAGTAAAATGGACCGATAAAGTGACCAACATGGAAATCCTGAAAAGAATAAAAAGGAAAAAAATTATCATAACGGTAAAAAGCGTAAACTTCAGTACCTTGGACACGTCATGAGAGGAGAAAGGTACCACCTACTCCAACTGATATTACAAGGAAAAATTCAAGGAAAGAGAAGTGTAGGAAGAAGGCGCCACTCATGGATGAGAAACTTACGTGACTGGTTCGGGTGCAACACAAACCAACTATTTCGGTCGGCTGTGTCACGAATACGTATAGTACTGATGATTACCAACCCTCGCAACGAAGAAGGCATTTGAAGAAGAATAGTGCCGTAACATCTGGACCGCTCCAAGTGAAACTAATCCTCCGCAAAGAGACAGATTTTACCGCTTAAGTCTAGATTTGGTAATGTCGTTGAAAAACACCCGAAACAAAATAGGGCCTAGTACTGAACCCTGAGGAAATCATCTGCATTATATCATATCTATGTCTAAAAATTGAGGCAAATATAATTAAGATAAAATTTATAGCAAAACGAGTGTATTTTCCATTTTTATTTATAGATCTTTAAAGAAAAGTCATTTTATACTTATAAACAAACCGTCCTGTCTCAATTTTCCTACCGGATTAGTTTCCGAACTTTCTCAATTTAATCTATTCCAAGAAGATTAAAACTTTTATTATCATTTTACTGAGAAATAAGTCCAACTCTCCAAACGAAATTCTACTCTTAACAAGCAACAAATTTCTTTATCGTCGACCGAACAGTATAACAAACTGTTTTAACTAAAACATTTTTATTGTTTTTTCGTTTTTAGTAGTCTAGAATGAACGGGATTCTAACGGGATCCAATTAAGGAAGTTTTTCGAGAAAGTACGCAATTATTTACTGGAAACTCGCTTATCTACGATGATATTATCCGTGCTGATTTAGAAATCCTTGTCGTTTATCTCGTGACATTAAGATTCTAAACATTAATTCCTAAACTTTGCTCTTTTAATCCGATTCAGTAGACGGATGTTGTTTCTTTTTGATAGTATGCATTGGTTAAAGAAAATATCCGATATAGTCCTTGATAAAATTGTTTAGAAGAATCTGATATAGTCCGTCCAACGACAAGATCCTTGACAGTGATAGATGTGTCTGTCATTTTAATTTCAAAGTATTTTATTTTATTTTACAAAGAAATAAGTTGGTACAACTGGAACGCTTAGCAGGAAATTAATATATTTAAAATTTGACTGATAAGTGATTACTTCAAAATATTGCGAAAAAAAACTGTAGAAAACTGAAAAAATGTAATCGATTTATTTTATTTAAAAAACGGTATGTGTTAATACAAAACAAACAAAAATAAAACACCACATACCAAAAAAATATGAAAAAGAACTATTTCTTATTTTCAATCTTCAAGGAACTTCCCGCATTTATTATTATACTTATCAAAAATAGCAGGTTAGTCGTGACTGACTAAGTTTATAAAAAAAGTCAAAATATAAGTGAGGATGCAGTCAAAAATCACCACATAGGCTAATAAAACTACTTTTTCAAATTTGTCAAGCTTTCGAGAATTTTATTCCCATCATCAGGACAGTTTGACTGAGTCAATTAGCAAAAAAAACATCCTCTGCACAAAAAGGCCTTAAAAAACTAGTATCATATGACATTGGAATACAAGGACATTTCAATTATAAAATATTAAAATACATATCCAACGACATTACTTTTCCTTTAAACACAAAACAAAAAAGATTTTTTAAAATTTACTAAAGTAATTTCTACATTGTCGTTTCGAGCTCGATCAAACAGTGACTTCAGTCGCGCTTTTTCTTGCACTTGAGTGTATCTTAAGCGGCCCATACATTATCCAACAAATTGCGCAACAAAGCGATGCGCAACGTTGCGTTGCACAACTGATTCAGCGGTCCATACACTATCAAACAAGCTGCGCAACAAAGCGATGCGCACCGTTCCGTTGCACAACTGCATCACCTATGTACTTAGTAAAATTTTGATCAAACTTTTTATTAAAAGTTGTGCATTGTTTGAGAAACAATCATGCCCTCAATTGCCATTGCGTCAATTATTATCGTATATACCCTAGATGATGTCAATGATACCAAAAAGCGAAAAAGAAAACAAAGAATTTGGATGAAAGAACTAAAATATTGCACAACGAAGCGCAACACACACATACACTATACAACGCGCTGCGCAAACGCCTGTTGCACAAAATAATTCAAACATTCTTGAAACTTATCAAACAATTGCGCAACGCATCAAACGTTACCATACATTGGCAACTCGTTGCGCAACAGCCTGTGTTGCGCAATTTGTTTCATAATGTATGGGCCGCTTTAGGTTGTATTCCGTTGCAAAACCAGGCGAACCAGACCGGTAAACTACGGTAAAGAGCGGTTCCTGAAAAACATCGATTTGATACGGAACGGTTTGATAAAATACTGGAAATGTCCATATTACTAAACGTCAAATGTTGACGTTTTCTAAATTTCAATACCTCTATTATAAAATTTATTTTTAATGCATTTTTAATGTACCTGTTCTCTGCTTTTACGTTTGCTTCTTCTGTTTAATATTGAAAAGTACTTTATTAATAAACTGTTAAGCTCGTTAGACAGCTCAAGTGAAGATTTGCAGGTCCAATATTAAAACAGATCAATAATAAATAAACAAATCTAACCAAAATTTATATTTTTATAGCTTACAAAACATTCACGATTACTTGTCTTGTTGTTCATGTTTTCTTTAAATGTTCCTAACTTTAAGAAACAATGGCTGCATAATAAGTTTAAATGGTCCTAAAAAGTCATTCGATTTAGTTAATGAAATTTATTTACCTTTACTGCCCAAATTAAATGAGAATTTCACTCGAACTTCCAATATTTGCTTGATTTCTATCACATAAATGACATTGATTGACAAATAAACCAGAAAAACCAGCCTTCTCGCGCTGTTTAGTTTGGTGACAGTTATAACCGAATTTTTCAGGAACCGTGTTCCGTAATAAGGAAACTTTCAGGAAACCGATAGAAACCGAACATAAAACCATAACCAAGGTAAGCAACAGAATACACCCTAAAAGGCTGTATTCCGTTGCAAAACCAGGCGAACCAGACCGGTAAACTACAGTAAAGAGCGGTTCCTGAAAAAAATCGGTTTGATACGGAATGGTTTTGGTAAAATACTGGATACGTCAAATGTTGACGTTTTCTAAATTTCAATATCTTTATTATAGAATTTATCTTTTAATGCTTGTGTCTTCGTTTCAATGGAGTTTAATATTCAAAAATACTTTATTAATGAACTGTTAAACTCGTCAGACAGCTCAAGTGATGAAGATTTGCGGGCCCGTGGCCACATAGGTAACTGATCGTTTATATTTTTATACGAAACCTATATATATTATATCTTAATTATAAACACTTGAGTAAGTTTATTTTTTTAGATCCATTTGTAGTCGATTTAATATTGGAGCAGCTACTGCTCTCAGGAGTGTAAGACGAGTTGCAAATGCATTATGCTCAAGGAGTAATGAATTTATAAAGTGGCCAATGGAAGAAGAAATGAATAACGTAATTGAAGGGTTTCGAGAAAGGGGATTTCCAAATACTATTGGTGCAATTGATGGGATTCATATCAATATTCCAAAACCTAAAAATCATGGATTGTCCTATATAACTAGGCATAATAATTTTAGTATTATACTACAGGTAAGTACACATTTGAAAATATATCATTTATAAATTATACAATTTATATTTTTAGGGTGTCTGTGATCACAAACTGATGTTTCTTGATTTTTATGCAGGGGAAGTAGGCTCGTGCCATGATTCACGAGTCTTGAAGAACAGTGAATTATGGCATAAAATTATACAAGCGCCAGAAATGTTTTTCCCACACAATAGTCACCTAATAGGTGATAAAGCCTACCCTTGCCTGCAGCAACTGCAAGTGCCCTATAGAGATAATGGCCATTTAACGGATATTCAAAAAAAAAATAACTTCAAACTTTCATCAGCAAGGAGTGTTATTGAAAGGGCCTTTGGATTGTTAAAGGGGAGATTTAGATGCTTAAAATTTTTTGACGTTAGAAAAGAGCAATTGATACCAAAATATGTAATAGCTTGTTGTGTCCTTCATAATATTTGTATATTAAACAACGATATAATAGATCTTGAACACAAGTACTATAATGAACATTCAATTTGAACAAAGACATTTTATTACAACTAGGACAACATAAAAGAGAGTTAATTTCTCAGAAACTTTTCCATGAGCAGCAATAAGAATTATCTTTATGCTTGGTCTAGTTTTCTACTACCTCATTGTTTTCCAATTTCTGAATAAAATATGTTTAATAAAAAATGTTTTATTATCTAAAATTTCCCTAAAAACACAACACAATAAACTACTCTATGGAACTATTTTGTTCGTTGCCACTGCTTCCCACTTTTGGCCAGTTCTTAAACCATTCAAACATTTCGCTTTTTAATGCCATTTTTTCGTCGTGGCGTGCCTAATTTCTTTTGTCTAGAATATTCCGCTGCTTGACGCAGTAGCAACTGGCTGAAATTTTGGATCCCTATGATAGAGATCTCATGGAATTCTTCATAAAATATCCAGAACACAGGAGAATTTCCTGTTTTATTTTTCTCTGTTAATACTTTGTCATAGGTCTTCTTTAAATTGCGCCATTTTTCATCGCATTTGTAGCCGGGTTAACTAATTCCATTTTTTTGTAATTCTTCACTAATTATGTCCCACACTCTTTTCTCGTTATATAATGGCGACAAGAATTTTTCTTTATGCATTTTATATGCTTCGATTAATAACTTTATTGAAGCATTAGTCCAAGATGACTGTGTAGGACTTACTTCTACTTCTTGATATGAAGCATTATTCTCGGTATATTTAGGCTTGGATACTAAATTCATCCTATATACATATTGTGACGAAAAATCAATATCTATATTATTGTAGTTTAAAAAACATTGATGATTGTTTGTGGTCTCGTTCCTTATTATTTCGTTCAGTGTACCTAATGTTAGGCGACAATGGCCGCATAATTTTAAATGGTCCTAAAAAGTCACTCTGTTTAGTTAATGAAATTTCTTTACTTTTACTACCTACCTCCATTGCTTTTGAATAAAAATATAAAATATTAATTAAAATTAAAAGAAATTAAAATTAAATTGCAATTTTTGTTATATTTATGCCACATAAATGACATTGATTGACAAATAAAACCAGAAAAACCAGCCTTCTCGCGCTGGTTAGTTTGGTGACAGTTATGACCGATATTTTTCAGGAACCATGTTCCGTTGTAATAAAACTTTCAGGAAACCGATTGAAACGGAACATAAAACCATAACCAAGGTATGCAACGGAATAGACCCTAATTTCAAAAGATTTCCAATCAAAAAATCAAAAAAACTGACTAATCTATAATAATTGAAATGAATTCAATATTCAATGTTAAAAAAATTATTTTTTTTAAGTTTAATTAATAAAGTTTCTGTAACCTACTGTAATAAATATTTTTTTTCTACACTATAATCCATGCTGTTGGATTGTACATACATTTACTGGCTATGCGTACTGAATAATTCCAAAACAAAGTTTTATGACCAATTTAGCTCTGGCAAAACTTTTCCGTGGCTGGAGAGAGACAAGTTGATGGTTATCATACAGATGAAATGCATAATATTTCGACATATTTGAAGCAGACGCCAGCCACTAATTCGAGTTCGGATGACACTTTGTCTATTTAAAATTCTAATTCCGGATCTATTTCACAGCTATCAATACGGATATTCGTATTCAATTTTGACGTTCGCAAAAAGTGACTATGGTAGAAATTATGTAAATTTATAAAATGGGCTGAAAGCTAAAGTTCGTTTAGTATACGGGATGAAATGAGTATAAAGTAATATTTATCTTGGTCTTTTATAAGTAATATACCGGGTGCGTAATATAAAAGTGGCTCATCCCTATAACTTTTTTTTTATTTTTTCAGATATAAAAATGCAATTTGGTATGTTAGTATATGACATAAATTAGGATTGATTGACGTGATTCAATTCTTTTTGGTCAATTCCTCTTTTACCGGAAATGACTTGATTTGATGCCAGAAATGACTCGATGAATGATTTGATCTGACTAGATCTTTATTATTTGATAAATCTAGGTGGCTGTGATATTTTAATTCTTTAATTCTCTTTAATTCTGAGAAATTTGCCGAAAATGGAAACTTATCCTACATCAGAGAGAATTGATATTAGTTACCAAACTAATAGAACCATATCAATTATTATTAACTAATAGAACCTTCAATAATACTTAATGCTCCTGATTTTATCTAGTCTGTTTTTTTATGGGGATATGTTAAAGACAGTGTTTACAAAACTAGACCAACTATTGTCGACAACATGAGAGAAATTATTGTAGCTGTTTTCGAGGTAGAACCCCACATATGTCTTTTGAAATGAAAAGATCCTCTTTGAAAAGGCAATCATAACAACGATCAGCGAACCCACTAGACCCCCAGTTATTAATGTTAACTCCGAGGAAATTCCTGAAATAGACGTAGAAGAAATAAGGAAAGCCCTGTCCCAAATGAAAAATAACAGAACACCGGGAGAAGACAGAGTAACAACCGAAATGTTCAGATCTGGTGGACAACTTCTACTGCAGAAGATGACGGAAATTTTTAATAGATGCATTATGGAACAAAGAATACCAGAGCTATGGCAAAACGCAACAATCACTCTTATTCACAAAAAGAGTGATAACACCAGACTCGACAATTATCGTCCCATCAGCCTGCTCTCGCACTTCTACAAAATATTCACAAAGGTGCTGACAAATCGCCTGTCAAACAAATTCGACTTCTATCAACCACCGGAACAGGCAGGGTTTAGAAGTGGATATAGTACTGTGGATCACCTTCAGGCAGTCCGCACTCTCATAGAGAAAAGCACTGATTACAACTTCCCTATATATGTCGCCTTTGTGGATTATGAGAAGGTTTTCGACTCTATAGAGCTACACGCCATCCTCGATGCCCTGCAAAATGCCAGAATAGACTACATATACTCGGGCATAATATCATCTATTTACAAATCAGCTACAATGACTATCAAACTGGATGACATAAATATCACAAATAAAATTAAAATGGAAAGAGGAGTCCGATAGGGAGATACTATTTCCCCCAAACTTTTTACACTGGCCCTGGAGGACGCATTTAAGAAGCTGAACTGGGACAAGAAGGGTATTAAGGTAGATAGTGGGATGCTTAATCACTTGCGCTTCGCTGATGATGTCGTTGTCCTGGCCTCATCGTTGGAAGAACTTCAAACAATGCTCGAACAACTTCACCACACATCTGCGCAAGTAGGTTTAAAAATGAATTTGTCTAAAACTAAAATCCTAAATGAAAATGAAGAGCAAGTTAATGTTAATGGACAAAGGATTGAGAACGTTAAAGAGTATATAGGTATATCTAGGTCATGCCATAAAACTCGGCAAGGAAAATCAAACAACCGAAATTTCTAGAAGGATCAAACTCGGATGGGCAGCTTATGGTAAACTTAACTTTATATTCAAAAGCAAATCCCAAATAGCCTAAAAAAAGATAAATATTACAAATAAAATTAAAATGGAAAGAGGAGTCAGATAGGGAGATACTATTTCCCCCATTTCCATATTGAACAGGTTGCGAGTGAGCCAAAGAGCTATGGAAAGAGCCATAATGGGTATCAGTCTTCGCGACCACATTAGAAATGCAGACATTGGCCGACAGACGAGGATAACGGACATCGTAGAGAGGATAGCTAACTCTAAATGGTCTTGGGCAGGACACATGGCCAGACAGTCCAAGGAAAGATGGGCAAAAAGACTTCTTTGCTGGAGGCCATGCCTAGAAAAACGCCCAGTCGGCCGACCTCCTAAAAGATGGACTGATGATATCCAAACCGTAGCCGGTAAGAACTGGATGAGGAGAGCACAGAATCGAAACGAGTGGAAGAAACTGAGAGCGGCCTACATTCTGCAGTGGATGAGTAATGGCTGAGAAGAAGAGAAGAAGAAGAAGCTAATTTTTGTCACATAAATAGGTTTATATTCTAGTTTCAATTCTGTAATAATTAAAATATGTTTTAAACGTGTATCTTTTCATTACTGTTGAGTATTTTACTCTACAATCTTTAATTTTTGTTAAATCAACAAAAGGTGTATCACACATCCGCCTATATTTTTCAAATAATAAAATCTACTGACGCAAAATCATAAAAATTAAAATATCTAGGAAAATCTTTGTCTGAGGGGTAGGCAACCTTATAATATATTGAAGATATATAAATTCCCCATTAAACACCGAAAAAATATACTGGGTGTTCTATTTAAAATAAAGGAGTAACTTGCTTTTAAAAATGATTAATGTTCCATATTAATTTTGTCTCACCCTGTATAACTTTTCAGGTCAAATTTCAATTTGGTTTAACATACAATGGTTACTGTAATTAAATATCAGGCTATTATCGAAATTTAAAATTTACTCTTCATTTTCACAAAATGAGGATTATGTCAAACTCCTTAAATTTTAGGCGTATGCCTTTTAAATACAACTCACCTTTATTTTTTCCTAGAATCCGAAAATAAATTAATATATAGAGTGTTCTATTAGAAAAAACAACAACTTTGATGTCTAACTTTTTTAGGAACGCTCCACCCTGTACAACACGAACAGAGAAATTCCACAGAGAAACAAAAAAAAATAGCACATAATATGGTAGATTATGTATTCTGCTGGAACGCACCGCTGTCGCACTATCTTCTTTTATCTCTAACATGTAATTAAAGCAGAACGGAAATAAAAAAAAGGAGAGAGAATAAAAAAGGCGGCTTAACCATCTGCTCTGGGCCCGCAGATTAAACAAAAGAAAGCAACGAGTGCCGAGAGCGAATTAAAACTAATTAAACGCTCTGTTTTTGTTGGACGCGAACAACGTTGCCAGAATTACCGCGGCTTTATTTTATGCACCTTTATGACTACATATACTCTCACAGATTTTGTTCTCTTTATATTTCTCTGGAAAATCGCAGGGTTAAAATTATGACAGGTAAATTTTTAGAGATGTTTTTTTTTTCTATCTTAATAAAGGGAATTAGCGAAATAAGTAAAATATACAGTCCGTTGCCATTGCAGACCTGGACATAAGAAATCCCGTGTAAATTTTAAAAATGATGAATAAGTTTCCCCATTTTTCTTTAGGAAAAAATGTATTTCAAATATTTTAACGAACTCGTAAAAATGAAGGAAATTGTTCGTTTTGAATGAATTCGTTCTTGAGTTATGAGAGATACAAAAATATAAGTTAATCAAAAAAATATTACGGTTCTGATTAGAATAACAAACATGCCACCTTCAAATTCAATTTTTTAATGTCAAATTGACTTATTATAAAAGAAGTCATTCACTTTTTACATTCATATTAACTTTATACGTGGTAAATATAATTTCTTAATATGAATAACACAACTAGTGAACTAAGAAACAAAAATAGTTTAGTGGTATTATGGAGGAAAAAGTTTACAGACTAAATTATTTGTTTTCTGTAAATTTTCCACATAAGCCAGACCAGTTATTGAAGACTATAAATGTAAGAAAAGAGTTCCAATACAAACAGTTATTAAAAACAGTAGATATAAAAATAGTGTTAATATTGATGAGGACCGTATATTCAACCACAAATCCCTCCAGAGCAAGCAGAATTCACAAGAGGTCGAGGAACACGTGAACAAATTCTGAATGCCCGTCAGATTATGGAAAAGGCCCGAGAACTTAACAATCCGCTATATATTTCCTTTATAGACTATCAAAAAGCTTTTGACAAAGTCAAATGATCAAAACTATGGATGGTTCTTAAAGAAATGGGTCTGCCTCTTCATTTGATTTCAATGACCCAGAATCTCTATATAAACACCAAAAGTAGAATTATCATCAATGGCGTTACTTCGGAAAACTTTTAGTCCCCCACCTGTGGTTTATTCAATATATTTACTGAATATATCATGAGAAGCACTGGAACATTGGCAAGGGGGGACAACAAATAATAGTCAAAAAACCAACCCAACCTCAGATTTGCAGACGATACGGTGCTTCTAGCGGGAAACGAAGAAGAATTACTGCAGCTTCTAAAATGGGTTGAAGACGAAAGCGAAAAACTTGGACTTGAAATTAATCCCTCCAAAACAAAAATTATGATTATCGACAACAACAGGCAAAACAGCAACAAACATGATGTAGTGAGCATTGGTCGTTTTGAGGTTGTCAGTCAATATATATATCTTGGGTCACTTATAAACAACACAGGATCGTTAGAAGGGGAAATAAGAAGAAGATGTGAAATGACAAGAGTCGCAGTGCGAAAAGATATCAAAGCACTTAAAAAAAGGCTTGTTCACTGCCTAATACTCCCTATATTAATGTATGGCTCAGAGTCCGCGACGACGAGACAGTCAGAAATAAAAGAAATTGACACAACTGAGATGTACTGTTAGCGACGAATCATAATCCGAATCTATAATCCAAGAACCGAACAGCAGTAGGTACCTAAATAAGTCCTAATATCATGGTCCCGTCTCAAACTTTAAATCTTTGAACTTGGGAAATATTTATAATAAATGGATGCCAAACCAAACCTGTGTATATTAAGTAAAAGACTTCTTATTTATTTTAACAGCAATTCTACACAGAACTTTTAATTTTATTTATATTTATTTTCCTGTTTACTCTAATTTCATCCTAAAAAATTACTTTGCGAGTAACCGCAAAAAGCAATTAGAAAAATTTTTAATTCCGGAGACTTATAAAAAGTTTTTAAAGAAATGACAACGACATTTCTATAAATAAGGCAAAAAAAACGTTTCGTTCCCGTCGTGTTTTCCTTAACGTTGTTAAAGGGTTTTAACTGCGACTAGTTTTAATGTTTCTTTTGAAAAGGGAACTTTCCGCGATGAAATTCTGTTACGAAATTATTTCTTGGGAAGTTTTGTTTTTAATTATCTTTTTTCTTCTGTCGTTCTCAATAATAAAAAAAACGGGAGCTTCGAGGTAAACAAGTTTTTATGTTTGTTTTTACGAGTTTTTTAATTTTGTTAAAGCCATGGCAATCATAATTAAATTAGTTATGATAAAAATATGTTTGTAGAATGTTTAGGAAGAGGGTTAATCACCGCTGCCTTTCACATCTATTGTATGTACTAGTGATGGGCATTACGGCTCTTTTTAGTGAATCGAAGCACACGACTCACACGACTCCTACGATTCGTTCATTTGAACGAACCAGATGCACAATTTACGTTTCATAAAAACAAGATCGTAACTGGCACTACCGGCGATAATTTGGCCGGACAACTATTTAAGGGACCAGAAAAAGAAATATACAGTTCTTTCATTTGTTTTTCAATACCTTCACACTGGCGTAATTGGATTGATTATTTTACCAATAATATTAATTTATTAATCCAATACATATAATATACTATTTATTAAAGACCCCTTAATACCAATTTAATATTTTTAGAGCCATATTTTAATTCCGATTTAAAAATCATAATAAATAGTATACAATACCGCATGATCGAAAAAAATGACGTTCAGTTTGGTTTGGTTTGGTTTGGTTTGGTTTTTTCACAAACAATCGCATTGTGATCCGATTCTTTTTTACGGCTCATCGTTCAAATCTTATGGATTCGTGCTGGCTACGATTCAATTGAACGAACCGTACTCTAAGCAGAAAATCGAATCTGACGATTCATTATTTTTAATACTCGTTCAAATGAACGACTCGTTCAATCTTGACCCACCGTTAGTATGTACCCCTTTCTTGAGTTATAACAAGTTAAAACAAATTTTTGGCGCATACAGCTGTTAATTCCGCTAGGTGCCTTCTTGTACCTGATATTACATTAAAAGGATATTATTAATATTGTATTGTATTTTTTTTTTAAATTCACGATTAACTCGGTAGGTTTGGTTCCTTGATCAGAACTGCTCTAGTTCAGGGTCTCTTAAATATTAAGCACCTTTCAGACAATTCTCACTGTTTCCAATATGGCTTTTAAGCACTCGTTGGTAAGCTTTGGGTTTAATTTCAATAATTTCGTGTTCCTTGTAAAATCTCTATGGATAAGTCCATTGGTAGAGATTACAAAACGTAAAACCATGGCTTTATTGACCTGGTATACTCTTTTCAATCCATATGCAAGATCTTGATACTTCTGTATTTTTTCTGTTGCAGTTTTTTGAAGATTCTGACCTAATGGTACGGCTATATCAATTATGAAGCATTCTGTCTTGTCCTTTTTTTTATATATACCCTACTATATATACCTTCTACTCCCAGAATGTTGACCTCCAAAACCCCTACCAGTTTTGCTCTGCCGGTCAGTCTGCAAACACAGGTCTTTTCAGGAGCCAGCTCCAGCTTTCTGCTTTCTATCCACTGCTTTATATTTTCAGCGGCTATCGTTGCAAGTCTCTTGGCTTCATCCAGACCTTTACCTATAGACACAATGGCTAAGTCGTCCGCGAAGGCTATCGTGTAGACGCCACTGGGTTGGTCGATGGCGAGGACCGGGATCATACATGATGTTCTACAAAAAAGGTTCTAAAACTGACCCCTGTGGAACTCCCCATACTGGCTATTTTACTGTACCACTCCCAGTAAGAACCACCCGTTTGGAGAGATAACTCTTTATAATGTTGAGTAAATATTTCTGTATTCTCCTTCTCTCCAGCTCTTCTATAATTCTGTCCCACCTGGCCGTGTTAAACGAATTTTTCACGTCCAAAGCTACCATCAGGCAGGTCTCCCTGTGCCTGTATCCACCAGCCTTTGCGCTCTCAGCGAGCTGCAAAATTCTCTTAACAGCCTCCACGGTGGAGCGTCCCTTGCGAAACCCGTACTGTTCTGAGTACAGTTCTTGATTATTGGCTGTCATATTTTCTTTCAGTCTGGTGTGGATTATACGCTCAGTGGACGATGCGCCACCTGGTAGACATTCATCATCATCGTCATCATTTTCAGATTATTCAACCATTTATGATGTAGCCTCCCTCACATATTTAGATTCTCTCTTTGTAGTTGACATTATAGGTAAAGATTATATTTTTATAAAATCCATACTTTTTTGATATTTTTTTGTATCGGTATATTGTCAAAAATCAATGCTTAATAACTTCCTAATTTATTTAAATATCTTATTTTTATTAAATGATCATGATAGATCTACAAAAACAACTTTGAGACAAAATTAAATACCATACCTTCCGTTTAGTTTCTTTAAACATTTTTTAACAAACCCGTTTTTAACGATATAAATACCTTCAAGTCTGGGATTTATATTGACGAGGTCTCGGAATAATTGCCATAATACTTTTCGAAGAATTCATCTTTGTACTTGAAAAATTCCAGCTAAATGGCCCTTTATGCTGTATTGATTTCGTTTTAAAGGAAGGTTTGTTGTGGTAAAGTTTACGTTTCTTTTTCATAAAAATAAATCTAGGAAGCATTATTCTTTTCTAGTATTTTTCCGATTTGAAAACAAGTTGATAAGCTGCCGGAATGCAGTAAATTGCTTGTTGGGAATTGTTTTCTGTAATATTAAAATATTTGTGGGGCATAAAATATTTTTTCTGCGATTGTGCAAAAAGTAGCTATTTTTTACACTTATACACACGTTATACATATACAGGGTTGTTCACCACATACGACACGGAGTATTGTAGCTAAACGATTAATTTTATACAAATTGTGAGTTTTGGGTCTGTTGAAGGACTATAAGAGCTACAATTTAAAAATATTTTTACAAGATACAGAGTGTCCCAAATAAATAAAAAATATCAAAGTTTTATTTTTTTTTAAATGGGACACCCTGTATATTATTACATTACAGTTTCTACGATTAAAAACAGGTAAGTTTGATAAAGGTTTATTACACTTAAACCTTACCGTTTTTGAAATATTTTCAATTTTGTAAAATTGCAGTCAAAATTTTAAGGCTCCATTTCTCCAAGGGTATCAAAGTTTTTAATACTAAATATTTACTGAAGTTTATTTATTGATCAGATATTGTGTTGCAATAATAAAAATTATACTACCTTATACAGAGTGTCTAAAATTTTATTTTAAATAATTACTAGCTTTAAACGGCAATAACTTGTTTAATTTAAACGGAACAGTCTGTATATTTTATGAGAATCAGATGTACAATTTAATTGTCTATCAAATTGTATTATACCATTTTTTACCTATCTCTTTAATTTTCCGTAGAAAATGCATTTTCTAGTAATTTTAAACTCATATATCAATATACCCATGGAATACTGACATTTTAGATTATTTTTAAAAATTTACCAATTTTTTAAAGAGTATAGATACTAATATTGTCGATATAGTTTGTTTATTTCATTAAAAAAGCAAAAAAAACTGTTTAAATATTTGTTAAAGAGAACCAATTAATATGATTCCAGTATTCAAATTACATTAATTGACTGTTTGCGTTGATTAATAATAATTGCCCCAAATACTAAAAAACTGAGTTTTGTATGTGTATTAGACAGTGTAGTAAAAAGTAATACATTAAAAATGATATTTCATTTTTTGACAAATACTTATTTATAACAGCAGATCGAGCAGATACATTCATTTGCATAACTTATTGTTATATTGATTTCTGATTCAAGTCCACATTTATTTAGAATAATTTATTAACAAACATAATTACGTATGTAATTAATTAGTATTTGGGCGAAAATAATTGTCGCATATTTAATTAATGGTATACTCTTATATAAAGATTTAAATAGTTTTCTTTTTGCATACAAATGGGCTAGTAATATTATTATTTTGCTAAAAACGATAATATTACTAACCTGTACATTTTGTACATTTGTTGCTTTAAAAACAATCTAAAACGTCAATATTCCATGGGTATATTGATAAATGAGTTAAATTATAAGAAAATGCATTTTCTACGAAAACTTGAAGGGGTAGGTAAAGAGTGGTATAACACAATTTGATAGGCAATTAAATTATGCATCTGATTCTCCTAAAATATACAGGGCGTTCCATTTAAATTAAACAAGTTATTGTCGTTTAAAGCTAGAAATAATTTAAAATAAATTTTTAGACACTCTGTATGAGGTACTATTATTTTTTTATTATTGCAACACAATGTTGTCAATATGTCAATAGATAGACTTTAGTAAATATTTAGTATTAAAAAGTTTGATACCCTTGGGAAAAATGAAGCCTTAAAATTTTTACTGCAATTTCACAAAATTGAAAATATTTCAAAAACGGTAAGGTTTAAGTGTAATAAACCTTAATCAAATTTACCTTTATTTTAATCGTAGAAACTAAAAATGTAATAATATACAGAGTGTTCCATTTAAAAAATACAACTTTGATATTGTTTATTTTACTGGGACACTCTGTATCTTGTAAAAATATTTTTAAATTATTGCTCTAATAGTCCTTCAACGAACCCAAAATTTACAATTTGTTAAAATCTAATCATTTAGCTACAATACTCCGAGTCGTATGTGATGAACAACCCTGTATAGTTTGTTACTTTATCCTTGCGGTGTGGACAATTTGTCTCAAGTTTGTCCTGTCAAAATTCACCACTTTTTGTCGCAAATTTGTCTTGTTTTTGTCTCAAAATCGTGTTTACTTTTTGTCGTCTTGGTCTGGAATTAGAGAGCTACAGGTCATATTTTTACATAATTTTTAATCAATTTTATAGCAAAATTTAACGCCAATTTCATATAAGACGAAAATCAATAAAAAAAAATGTCCCATACGATGCTCTCTTTATCTGTGTCTCTGTAAATTCTTATAACGTTTTATATTAATATAATCTTTCTTTGGTTTAAAAATTTTAATATAAATTCCATATTGCCATAAGAGAAGAAATATGACTCCATAAAGGCATCGCTTTTATTCAAGCTAAAATTTGCAGATTTATTAAATCAAAATTATTATAAGGCTGCTGTATAGCTGCGTATTTTATAGTATCCATTACAGCTTGCAATTTGATCCATTAATAAAGGTTTATGTCGCTGCATAAAATGGGATTATTGATATTCCACTAAGCAATGAGACAGTTTAAAGATTTATATAACATCGTTAAAATTATTTTCCTTAATTATTTTTCATTTAGTTTTCATTGTTAATATATTTTTGACGATTTATTTATTATACAGAGTGTCCCAGGCAGAGCGTGCATTAGAAGTTTCTAGAGATCTCTACCACTCTACATACTATACAATACACTATACCTAGCAATAAGCGTTTTTGAGAAAAAAAAATTAGAGGAAAAAACTGCCTGTCAAAAAAATTTGTATAGCCAAAGCGGCAAATTTGGTGATTACTACAACCGCTGGGACATAAAGAAAAGACATCTGTCTATCTATTTCAAACATTAAATTGTTTGAATGTCATATAATATCGGCCGTAGCTGTCATGGAATTGAGAGATTAAAATCAATCATAAGTCATTTTTTTCAAATGGAAATCTACTTTTTTATTTCATTAGTTTATAATAAATCTTCAAACTATTCGATTTTTCTTTGGATGACTACCGAAAATTACTAACAATTATTGTCTAAGAAACTAAATTTAAGGTAAACATGATTTTTTTGGGTGATTTGTTCCAATAAAACCATCAAATTTGCTGTAATGCATCAAAAACCTGAAGATTTGCGATGAATTGAATTTTGGCCTCAAATAACTTTTAAAATATTAGATTTCTCGAAAAATTATAAGAGACCTTTTTTGTAGAACGTTCAATTCTCTATAAAAATGAGTAAAAGGATCTTTTTAAGACACACGACAGGCTAGCAATAAAATTCATAAAGTGCAGAACAAAATTTTTCCATGGTATTCTTAATATTAATATTAAGGGCTCAAATTTTAAGTGGTATTTTTTTACGTCAAATTGAAACTTTTGAGACAGTTTGCAAAAAAAACTTTTTTTTGAATCACCTTAATAGATATACAAGATCAATCTGTAACAGTCAAATTTCCTAGAGTCAACGACCTCTGTGTGCTAGCTTATAAAATATCGCAAATAGCTATTATTTTTGCATCATGTTTACTATAATTTTATTGTTAAATATTATTTTATTTAAATTTTACAATTATGCAACCCGAATACATCGCGATTTTATACAGCTACAGCTCCACAATATTGTCACTGGCCCAGCATTAGAATTTTTGTCCATCTCTATATTCGTATTGTTGACTGGTTTTCGACTTTTCCACGCCAACGTAGTGTAGAAAGATTAGTTGAGTGTTATCTTTCATAAGTCTTATTTGGTTGTTCGTAATTCTAGAGCAAGAAGACCGATCCAGACCGTACAGCACAGAACAGTCCAGAATTCCATCCGTTCCTGTTGTCCGTGTAGAGGTACCCGTTGGACATCATAAACCCTCGTTGAGGTAAAGTTCAGATTTAATTAGTTCTTCTTTATTACCTTCATTAACTCCTACACGTTGTGCTAGTCCATGTTCTATAATTGAGTTTCTTTTCTAAGACAACCAATATTATTTAGGGTTTTTTATGTCACCTTTTGAAGTCCTACACCTGCCTAGTATCTGTACGTTGGTTGACGGGCTCCAGTGAGTACACAGTACACCGAGCTGCTATACCCTGCTGTAGCTACCCCATTGCTATACACCGAAGCTCAGCCGGAGGAACTTCCGAGTAGTTTTCAAGTTCTTGTCAAGATATTACACTGTAGAGTAAGATCGTTTAGACATTAGTTAGATTTAGTTTGCTATTTGTATTCTGCCCTTAGAGCATACTTAGTTTAAGTTAAGGGGGATGACGTCATAGATTTAGTTTTTATTGATTTAAATTCTGATTTAACATATTTCAATCATTTACATTTTATTTCAATTCTCATACATTTCATTCATTCCTTATATATTAACTTTTTATATTTAATAAATTACTTAATCATATATATTTTTAGTAGTATTATTTACAATCTAGTCTCATAGTTAAGTTAGAGTCACTTAAGTTTAAGTAATTATAGTATATTTGAAGTTCATGGTAGTTACACTCAACAGTTCGAGGTTAGTGTTGAAGTCTACTTAATAGTAACATCTTTTATGCCGAGTTCATAGAGCATAATCTCGTGGCTCCCTTTTATTAATATCTTTGAACCCCGACCATCCGGCTTTTAAAATTATAAAGCTAGTGGCCTCTATGTAACTCATTCTGCATTAAGTAAACTTGTGTTTTATTGAACTTCAAATTAGAAAAGGACACGGCAAATCATGATATACTAAATGAACCGAGACGAATGAGGTGCGCCTCCATGTGTAGATTCTAAGTGACGATAATAAAACAAATTAATTAAAATTTATAATTAAGTTTTAATTTAAAAATCTAATTATGTACTATAACCAGTTTTCGGATACTGTAGAAATAAATTTTCCAATCCGTGGTAAAACAAAAATGTCATTTAATATTTCGAAACCATTAACAATTTTGCTAATTGTATGCACATACGTACATATATACACTCGTATATACAATTAAACAAAAATCTATTAGAGCTTTTTATTAATTTAATTAGAAATGGACCAAAATATATAATATAATTAAAACAAGTTCATTAGAGAGCATAATGAGTGTACATGTGTTGTTTATTTAGTCTCCGAACGAAAATATGATATTTTTCAATTAACTTAGTTCGGTATGGGAAATATGATTTAATTAATATCTAATATATTTAATTAAACAGAAATATGTTTGGTCTTTATATTAGATGAATGTTTTGTGAAAGTATTTCATAGTACCTTTAGAAAGGTTTTGATCAATATGAACGCTATCTTAAGATAATTATTAAAGTAGATTTTAGCTAAATGAAAGAAATACATTTGAGGCTGAAATCTTTGGCGTAAAACAGCAAAATAAAACACTAATTTGTCAAAATATATTAAAGGACATTTGCTCAGTTATTAATAACTTTTATTTTATTTCATACATCTAATTGCCTGCAATATCAAGCATGTTTGATTAGTTTTAGAGTATTGGTATATTTATGATATGATTTTTATCAAAAAATACTCTTAAAAATACATGAAATTTTATAAATACCTGACCTTTCCAGTAGAGAGGTTTTCTTTTTTGGATTAAGTACCTAATTTTGTCTTTCATAGCTGTCGAAATGTTTTGCTTTTAAACCCAAAAAAATGTCACGTCTCAAAGCGCAGTGTTTCCGTTTTTTAGCGGAAACACTGTTGTGAAATCATCATATAAAACCAAGTCAGATATTTTAGTTCATCAATATTATACAGGATGGTCCAAATTGTATTCGGTAAACTTTGGCAGCATATTCTGCAGATAAAAATAAGTAAAAAAGTTCTTATAAATTTATGTTCTAAAATGCTTCGTTGCGGATACAATGTGTAGAAGTTTCATTTTTATTTCGTTTTATCCCAAATAATTTCTGAACTCTAAAATATTTGAATGAAAATTGGTGCCTGGGTGTTTCTTGGCATGAAAAGTTTGATTTCCATGTCTATGACACCTACTCGCAAGACTCGCCACCTAAATGCTTTTGAACGGTAATCACTTTTTGTCCGTACCTGTATTAAACTACTGAGTGAAAAAATATACATTTTTGCTATTTTTTACGTAAAAAAATTCTCTTGGTAAAAAGCGCTAAGAGTAAAAGTTCGCAGGATATTTGGAAATGAAATAATTAATACATGTCCGTCATTATATTGACAAAAATTAGCCATGTTTCCGAGATAGTTATTAGATTAAATAAATCTGGAATTTTTTTGTGCCTAAGCTTCAAATAAAATTGTTTTCTAAAAATTTTATAAAGATATTTATGATTATTTAAAATTAAAAGTTCCCAAATTTTCTAGTTCTATCAAATAACTATGTAGTCATCATGTTTATTTTTTGTCAGTGATAACATGTATTGATAATTTCGATTACAAATATCTTAAAAAAGGTTGCTCGTAGCGATTTTTTACGCCCGAATAAACGAGCGTAAATGTCTATTTTTTACTCAGTACACAGTACACAGTTCAAAAAAATGCAGGTTGTGCCCCTACAAGTAATAGTCATATTATTATAAAAACCAAATTTCCCATGTCAAAAAACACCCAGTTACAAATTTTCGTCCAAATATCGACGTTACTTCAGAAATTATTTAAAAGAAATCGAAATAAAAATGAAACTTTTACATTGTGCCTCCAAAACGGACATAAATTTATAAGAACTTTTTACTTACTTTTATATGAGGAATATGCCGCCGAAGTTTTCCGAATACAATTTAAATCATCCTGTATATTTTACCTTTGATAACAAAAAATAATGTAACGTATTTTAAAAACGTTACAATATGGGATTAACTTTTCGAAAACAACTAATATCGCTCAGGTGAGGAATTGCTTAGTTTATCTTTTTATTTATTATTGTTTATATAGCTAAAATAATTATTTTCACCTCTTCAAATTAAACAGATATCTATATAATAATTATTATCATTGAAAAGTAATAAAAATATAATATAATTAAAGAGGAGTTTCCCTGAAAATGGAGGGTTGTAGAAGAAAACAGCACCTATATTTGGATTCAGGACTTAAGAATCAACAGAAATGGTGCCAGGGCTAGATGTGCTATGAAATCAAGATCGCTGTCATTATATATAGGAAATGTCATCGATCGTCATTTCCCAGCCAACTAGACGCCGTTTTTTTTTTCGATCATACGGTATATTATTGTATTAGGAGTAAAAATTACTTTTTTGAATCCGTCATACAGCCGAGACACAAAAAGTAATTTTTACTCCGAATAGAACATGTTATTTTTTCAAACGCCACAAATAAGTTTTTAAACGATATCAAACGTTCCAAGTAATATAAAAACATTTAAAGGACATACCTTGTATGTAGTTATATATCGAGAAACTATGGTTAGGCTCGTTGAATTTGACACTTTATGTCAGTTTAATAATATATTTTCGTACTTTTATGCTTAGGCGTAAAAGTGCTTTACGTTAGCCTAGGCGTTTAATGATTTTTTATATTGTCAATCACTTCGCTAAAATTATAGACTAATGTCACGTACTAGAGATAGATTGGACACTGATATAAAACAAATGGGTCCGGCATTTAGAGCCACCTGGTGATCCGGAAGAAACTAATGGAGAGTTTTGGCATAACACAATTTTAGCGTTCCGTTACTTATTAACGCTAATTAAAACGGTAACGTTATTCAAGCGCAAAATTATTCCTTGTAATAAAATAATAAATAAGCCAAACATGTGTAAATATTATTTATTATTTAAAGTTTTTATTTATAAATCAAATATTTAAACATCGTTTATTATAATAAAACAAGACCAACATAATACGCCCAAAGTTTTGTAAATGGAGTAAATATAAATATGTACTTAAATGACAAAAATAAAAGACTTACATTATATTTTTAGGGTCACAAACAAAAGGAATTGTCTAATTAAAACACATATAACAAATTATAGTTTGAAAAACGTTTTGATAATCATTTGATAATATTATGATTGGCGCTATGACAACGACAATATTTTTGAGAATTTAACAATAGTATGACAATGGCCGTTGGAAACTATGGAAACTACAAAAAAATTCTGATTTAACGCCATCTGGCAATAACTAGTAGCAACTTCTTAACCTAAAAATTAATTGCACTACCACCTAGCGCCTGAGGCTGGAACTATTTTATTTCAAATTTCCGTGGGAACGGTGGAACCGCTTGTGCTATTTCACTTTCCCGCCCCTGACAAAAACTAGACCATAGACAGTAGTTAACATAGAGACTGTCATGTCATCTTCATATATAAATTAGAAACCTGCACTTTAATGTCTTTTGCGCCGTTTGGCGATGCGAAAGAAACTAAATTTGTGGTTCTATAAAATTACCATTGAGTGTCTAGGGCATGGCTAAAATTCATACCTTTGTGACGTTTAAAAAAACATTTTTTTGCTGACCAGTGAGACCATAAGTGATCCAAGCAGAATAAATATCATGGTTGGAAGACTGAGTTGTCCGCAAAGTGTGAAAATTTGAGTGAATGTAAACAACGATATAATTTTTAATAAACAAATGTGTATCATATTCTATTATATTGAGAGTGCGTAAATAAAATATTTTTGAAACAAAACCAAATGTCCAGTCAAATATGATATTTGATTTCATAACTCACAATTTTCTACAACTTTCAAACAAAGATAAATTAACTTTTCTTCGGAAATAATAAATGGAGAAACATTTGGCGACGGTTGTCCCCGAACCACGAACATTAGACGTGGCGACAATTCATAACCGAAACCAAATTTATCATCTTTATCGTTAATTTAGGCAAGAAGAAAGAATGGATTCGCTCCAGATATGCAAATCAATTTAGACGACGCGCCACCAGCTCCCTCATACATATTTAAACGCGACGGCGTTTGCCGCCATTGGCCAAAATTTAATCAAGAACTTGATTTCCGCACAATTCTGTTTGTGTAATAATAATAATTTGAAGTTTTTGAATATTCCGCAACGGTTTATGGGAAAATTTTCACCTCGGAAAACCTTTTTGCGGAAATTGGGCTATCTGTTTTACGCTGTTTTGTAATTTGTAAAAAACAAATTACCCTCGGTTAAACGATTTGATTTTTATTAGAATTTTAAGCAGTTAGTGTTTTAGCATTTATTAACAGAATTGTGGAGCCGTCGCGTCATACCATTATTTGTGTTTCCTTCTAAAGGTTGATCCTCACTATACCTTCCACATCAGCTCCCTTCCGTTTCCCTTTCGTTTACATAAAATATTATACCATGTAAATGAATAGGACAATGCACACTATCCGTTCCGTTTCCCTTCCGTTCCATATCCTTTCCTTCCATACATTTTTTTGGCGGTCGGACTAACGCGTATCGGAAAGAGCGTTGTCTTGTACTTACTTATTAAAATTTCTATATCAGCAGTTAAGTGGCAAGAATCCTTATATAATTTTATTATATACCTATACTGCAAGAAATTTGTTTTCTATTTTATAATTTAGCTTGCCTGAAAAAAAGCCTTTTACCATCCTTTTACTATCGATAGTTGCGCCTCGGTGATTCGAAAGTACTACCATTGCACGCAGGTCGCTATCTCCCGTTCGGAACTTAATATCTAACCGATACTTTCCGACAAGTCGGAATTAACTATCTCTGCGCTGTGGTTGTCATTTTGTGGATCTGCCCAAGCTCACCTGATGATGTAGTAGGGCTCCGAAACCGGTAGTGAGAGCAGGTTGATCCACATTATGACAAACACAGCGTAGAATTAAATTTCTATATCAGCAGTTAAGTGGCAAGAATCCTTATATAATTTTATGATATAAATAATTGTACAATAATAAGTATGGAACTGAACTAAACTGAACTCACCCTTTTTTTTATCCACGCCTTAAAAACCTCGTAGATTCTTTCTTTTCGTCTTTTTTTTATTAATTATTGTTAATATGCTGTGTAAAAAATGTAAATTTTCAAGCTTTATAAAAAAACGTCCAAAAAAAGAAGTAAAAAAGGACAATTAGAACCTCAATAAAAATCGTTAATAAATATTTATTTCAATTTTATATCAAAACTAAACTTAATCCTCCACATACGTAGAAAAAATATATGTATGTACAGGGTGGGTCAAATTCGACGCTTTTAAATGGAAACACCCTTTTCTATAGAAGATAGACAAAAACTAATATCGGTGTCTGGAGCTCATTTTTTGTTAAAAACATTAGAGTTACGGGATGTTTTTCAAAAATATGCATTTTTAACAAATCGCTGTAACTTTTTTGCTATGTAAAATTTTGTATTTTTATGAAAACATTTCCAAAACATCTTTTTACGTAGAATTTAATGGTTTAAGTATAATTTTTTTAAAATTAATAATTTAAGAATTATCAACGGAAAATTTGATTTTTATATGGGACACCCTGTATATTTTTAATTTATTGGGAAGAGTTTAAAATTACCTTTCCAAAAATATAACACACTTGATATTTTCCTCGATTCGTCTACGAAATGTAGAGTATATAAAAATTCGCTAGCTTTAAATAAGTAGGCTTTGAATCAATTAAAATGAAAATAATATTTGCTATGAGAGATGCAGAGTTTTATAACAATTTAAAATATATTTATCCAACATCAACACATTTAAACTATATCTAATAACAATAAAAATAAATAGCAAACCCAGACATGAGATTTTGCTACAGGTGTTCGACATATCGACCGTCTTCTGTTATGGACAGACGGGGCAGTTTTTGAACATTTCTCGCGGAATTTATTAACTCAGTGGGGGTGAAAGACACCCTCTCATAACTGCTAAGTATTTCTAATTCTTGTCTAGATTATACGGAAGAATAAGGAACCTTTATTCTTCCGCAATGTATCCATAGGATTAGATCCATGGGCACTAAGTCAGGCGGCCTCGACGGCCAACGGCTGGGATCTTGGTTAGCTATTCAATTATTCTTGAAATTGGCTGCAAAAATTTGCTGATAACTTCAGCGTTCAGAGACGGGGCGTCGTCTTGCTGGAAAAATATGTTTTCGAGTTCCATTAAGGGCATATCATCAATAAAGGGGTCGTACTAGTTAAAAGTGGCGAACTTTTAAAAATTCTGTGTTTCAAAGGGAATTATAACAAAATATCAAGTATACTATATTTTTGGAAAGGTAATTTTAAATTCTTTTCAGTTAATTAAAAATATAGAGGGTGTCCCAAATAAAAAATCAATTTTTCTGTTGATAACTCTTAATTTATTAATTTTAAAAAAATATACCTAAACCATTAAATTCTACGTAAAAAGGTGCTTTGGAAATGTTTGCATAGAAATACAAATTTTGCCATAGCAAAAAAGTTACAGGGATTTGTTAAAAATGCACATTTTTGAAAAACACCCCGTAACTCCGAAACGGTAACAGATATTGATGTGCGGTTTTCACCATCATGTATTTGATGAAAATTGAGCTCCAGACACCGATATTAGTTTTCGTCTATCACCTATAATTTAAAAGCTTCGAATTTGGCCCACACTGGAGAATAAAAAACTTAAAAAAACTAAAAAAAACTTAAACGAATATACGAATATGTTGCATGTATTTGAAGTCGGTAAGTTGGTAATGTCTTACATTTTATAGGAACGGGGTCTTCTAGATATAGACAACCATCTTAAAGAAATAAAAAAGCACAATTAGACCATATTTTTAGTACAAAAGAGCTCAATAATCATATATTTGTAAATATATATTTCCCCCAATTTAATTATATCAAAACTAAACTAATTCCACCCACAGCAGTACAAAAAATATTTACAAATAATATTGTTATTCAAATTAATAATTAATATACATCATTTAAAACGTAGTCGAATTATTTTGCAATAAAATCCCTATCGAACCAATGAAAGTTATGATTTACAGGTGAATTTATTATCTCGTAATGCATATTCTAGATAATATGCATACATTATTACAATACAAATGGCCACCATTACAGCACCAGAAGGATATTTGTTGATTTAGTAATTGGATATGCAGCTGGGCGAATATTAGGAAGCAATTATGCCCGGTGGAAAGGAAAATATACGGGCGGTGTTGTTTCAGAATAGATTAATACTTATTACTTTGCCTAAATATCTAAACTTACATTTTTTTTAATTATGTAGATTGTAGGCTTTCGATTGTGTCAATCATAAAAGCTTAATTAACAAATTGCAATACTATGGTTTCAGGGGAGTGCCGCTCGAATGGCTTAAGGCATATCTTGGCAACAGAAGGCAGCTTGTGAAGATTGATACGCCTATGTCTTCTTGTAAGCCGATAGAATGTGGTGTCCCTCAGGGTTCAGTACTTAGCATTTTGTTTCTGGTGTTTATCAACGACATTGCAAATCTAGACATTAGCGGTAAAATCTGCCTCTTTGCGGACGATACTACTTTCACTTGGAGCGGCCCAGATGTTGCGGCACTATATGATACTATATCCAGTGACTTACGCATCATTAAGTCTTGGGGCGATTCTAATCTCCTATGCCTCAACCTATCAAAAACTAAAGTTTTTGTCATATAAATGTACTATACAACCTTTTGTACTTAATAACACCACTATTGACGTCGTGGACTCTGTGAAATTCTTAGGACTTGTTGTAGACAACTCGTTTAAATGGGACTTTCATCGAAGCTCTATCAAAGAAACTATAAGCGCTGCCTGTTTTGCGCTAAGATAGTTTCTAAGGAACTTAACTAACTTCTCAACCTCTAGAATAGCCAGCCTATTATGCCCTTTTTTGAGTCGCATCTTCGTTATGCCCTTCCATTCTGGGGTACTGGGTACTTGCTGCGCAAAAATTTGATCGTGTTGCGGCTTCAAAGAGAGCAGTTCGATATTTATTGGGACTGAACAGTAGAACTGACTGCAGAATTTCTTTAAAAATTTGAAAATACTGATTTTTCTTTCTTATTCAATTTTTAATCCGTTTGCTTAATCCGCAAGCACATCTCTGCTATTCCCGAAAGGCCATCTCATAATTATCCACTTAGGAATGCAGAGCACGATCTTTATCTGCCAACCCCCGAGCTCAGAACTAGTTAAGGGTTCAATACTGTACAATGCCAAAAAAATGTACAATAATCTGCCTTTGAATATCAAGTCGCTTTCATTCTTTTTCGCATTTCGCAAAGCTCTAAAATCATACTTACTGGAGAGAGCCCTATATGCGGTAAACGACTTTTGTTGATGTTTAATTATGAACAATTTTGAATTTTAAAATTTTGATCATCTGGTCAAAGGTCAAGTATTTAATATTTATAACTCTAAAATTATATCTATTTATTGCGTACTGTTCTAAAATTGTCCATGTATATTCTTTTCTAATTTTAAGACTTAATTTCTTTTGAATTGTATTATTTGTATTGTGTATTTTTTGTTGTTTGTATTTTTTTTTGTGATTTTGTTGTTTGTGAGTGCTTTGTCGATGAAGCTGTTTTGGCTTTTTGTACAATAAAGCGTTGTTTATTTTGTTTTTGTTTGTTAGGAGTGTTTGGTATTGGGGAAATTTAATCACCGCAACTTTATAGACCTATTGTATCCTTTTCTTCAGTTAGAACGCATCATACAGTTCCAGGTCTTTGAAAAAAGCTAGTATCTAGACGGTTCAACAGAGGTTAGTTCTCCATCTCCGATACCAGTCGTACCAAAGTTTAAGGCACAAATAGTTGTTGTCTCGGCGCACTCATTGATGAGTCGTTCTGGTGTTTCCCCATTTTCCTCAAAGAATCTGCATTCGCCGTTGTTTCTTAGCTTTAATCTACTGAGGTGTTTATTGAGGAGACTGTTAGAAAAAGAAGATTTTTCTCGGTAAGTCCTGAAAAGTTTCTTTGAATGTCTTAGACCGTTGGAGGAGTATTCCCATTTCAGCTTACGGTTATAGTCTTCCTTGTTCTTGAGCTCTGCTTTAAGTTGGTTTTAACTTGGCAAGCAGAACGGTTCTAGTCTAGTTAGTGGAGTGCTAGCTCTTTTTTTCTAAGCTAAGATCAGCATTTTTCAAAATTGCCTTTTATTCCTTGGCGGGCTGGCAGTAAGAAGCCCAGAGTACGAGAACTTTATTTTCATTGCATAATTTGTCAAGCTTTCTCTAGGTATTCTTTGACCAACTTCGAATTAATGGTTACTGAGTTGATCCAGTTTTCAGACACACAAATCTAGCTTCAAAACAGTTTTTTTCAAACTTTAAACTACTCCATTTAAAATTATTTTACTCAATATAAATATAAAATACAACTTTCTTAAGGCCAACTGGCAGTAATCGTCATTAAAAAATAAAGAAAAACGTCACTGTAGTATTGAGTAATAAAAGGATTAGAAGGGAGAAACGTTTGCTCAGCATGAAAGCGATCAACTCAGTAACCATCAATTCAAAGATGGTCAAAGACGCTTAGAGAAGTTCAATAAATTAGGTAAAGAAAACCAAGTCCTCCTACTCTGGGTACCAGCTCACCAAGGGATTGAAGGCAATGAGAAAAATCAAATGATCTAGCTAGAAAGGAACGAACACTCCAATAACTGGAACTGGACCAGAACCGTTCTGTTTTCAAACGGAAATCAACTAAAGGCGGAACTGAGAAACCTGGAAGACTCATCCGTAACCTGGAAGGAATCTTACGGCACAACCGTCCTTCAGGACTTAGGACTGAGAAAAATCAAAGATTCTCATTGATTTAAGTAAAAAGAATCTTCGGATTGTCACGGGGTTTCTAACAGGAAACAACGGCAAATGCAGATTCTGTGGGTAAATAGGGAAACACCAGAACGCCTTATCACTGAGTGCGCCGAGACGACGACCGTTCGTACCATGAACTTTGGTACGGCTAATGTCGAGGATGGAGAGCTGGCCTCTGTGGAGCAGTCTACAGGGTGGGCCACTGAAAACTTACAATGGCTTTCTTTGGTTTGGTTTTTAAACCAAAAAAGATATCAAAAAATTAAAAAATACCGTTTCTATAATATCGAGGGGGAATACATGTGACGTATTTTTTGAACCACTTCGACCTACCCTTAGGAGGCACCACAACACACTTGAAAATCTTAAATGGCCACACCCCACTTGTGGCGTCTTTTTGGAAAGCTCATGAAAAATGCTAAATGATGATCATAAAGTTTTAGGGTGAAAAGGAATTGAAAAAGCCACCCACACACGAACAATTAGGTGGACATTAATGAAAAAGGTGATTTTTCAGCATAAGTTACAAATTGGGACCCAACTAAATGACGCAAATGAAGTATTTTTCAAACCACCCCAACCCACCCCTAGGTGGCACCCCCTCACTTTTATTCTCAAGATAGCGATACCCCACTTGTGTGTCACTTCTTTGGAAGGCTAATTGCAATTACTAAACGATGGTCATACAGACTTCAACTTACTGGTTAGTGACAAGAAATGTAGGTGTGACAATTTGAAAGAAATTTAAAATAATAATTTATTTTAATAATTGCTCAAAATGACAGCCGTTTTGATCCATACAAAAATACAAACGATTTTCAAATTCTTCTCTCACTTTTTGGAAAGTCTCTCTCGGAATATTTCGACATGCTTCAGTTCTCCTGTGCAGCAGTTCTTGCAACGCACCTGGTTTTGTCTTGTAGACTATGGATTTAGTGTAACCCCACAAGGAAAAGTCTAAAGGAGTGAGATCAGGTGATCTCGGCGACCGCTAGATTGAACCCCTTCTGCCAATCCATTACCTTGGATATTTATCCAACCACCGCCTTGACAATAGAATAATGCGAAGGGGGCTCCATCTTGCTGAAAGTGTATAGGGTCTTCATTAAGAGTTATAATAAATTTCTTTGTACCAGCTTTTTTTTCTGGTTCATGGATACAAAAATAATTCATTCTATTGATTTTGACACGTTTTGACATTTTTTGTTTTATTTTTTAGGCTCTATTTTTTCGTTCTTTTTATGACAGTCGTTCAGCATTTTTTATACGCTTTTCAAGTGGGGTATCACTATCTTGAGGTTAGAAGTGAGGGGTGGCACCTAGGGGGTGGGTCGGGGTGGTTTGAAAAAACCTCATTTAGCTGGGTCCCAATTTGTAACTTATGTTGAAAAAATCACTTTTCTCATTAATGTCTAATTTTTCGTGTAAGGGGTAGTTTTTCAATTTCACCCTAAAAACTTTATGATCATCGTTTAGTATTTTTCATGGGCTTTCCAAAAAGGCGCCACAAGTGGGGCGTTGCCATTTAAGATTTTTAAGTGAGTAGTGGTGCCGCTTTAGGGGTAGGTCGGGGTGGTTAAAGAAATACGTCATATGTATTTCCCCTCGATATTATAGAAACGGTATTTTTAATTTTTTTGATATCTTTTTTTGGTTTAAAAATTATAGCCATTGTAAGTTTTCAGTGGCCCACCCTGTACTATAACAAGCACAAGCTAATAATCTGTTAAAATAAATAAAACATATAAAAACATAAATATTTTTACAACTACGAAAAGCTTAAAAGTTTATTTAAATTACAGTCAAAGTCCGTTTTAAATTTTATTTTTCTTTTTTTCGAAGAAAAAAACAGAAAAACGGGTTTTGTCGGAACGTGAACTCTAAAAAACCGCGCAGATTTCTGGCATTAACGGATTTTGGCACGGCCCGTTTTTTTATTCATTTCAATGGGATTTTTATGTTGACTGTTCCCGTTGAACGTGCTCTCTATGTTGAAAGAGGAAAAAAAACGGACGTCGCTCAACATTTACTCGAAAAAATCGTAATTCTAAACGTGTTTGAGTCGGTAAAGCTGGTAAGAGCTGTATAGCAAGACAAAAATATATACATTTTTACTTGGTTTATTCTAAAAATACAACTGGCAAATATTTTAACTTGATTTTTTGAAACTTTTACTTTTCTTTGAATGTGATGGAGAATGTAGACAGCCGTTCAGTATGAGAGACTTGTACGGACCGAAATTTTCAAGCATGGGCAGGCCCGAAAATATACAGTTTGTCTCTCAGAAATAAGAATTAAGTATTTTAACTGGTAGTAAAGTTAGACTCCAGAAACACGTTTTTGAAGAAAAGAATTAGAATTTAGAGTTAGTAACTCGAATTTTTATTGAAGGCCACTGTCATATTTATTTCAAACCAATAATCAACGAGAATATTCATTATAATTTAATAAATTACTGTAAATCACTATAAATAATGAATTATTTGTAATTGAGCTGTAATTTCTGTATTAATCCGGTAAATGATGGAGATAAACTATTAGCAGTTGATTAATTAAATTTTGTTAAACAAACAAAAAACAAAAAAAAAATTATAATGAATTGAATAAGTGACATCTGTCTAAAAAAACACCGATTTAGGTGATAATTTGGTTATGTAAAATTTAGAGTGACAATTTTGATTAGGCAAAATAAATACATATTCTATGAGTTTACTGGTTAATTTACTGGTTGCTAACAATTAATATTAATTTAAAAATAGTGCACAGACAATTTTTTTTTTTTTTTTTTTTTTTGTAGAAAATTTTATATTTTCTTGGCATTTTCAGGAAATGTTAAAACTTGAGTGACACTGTTCATATATGTTTTGCATGTTTATAAATTTACTCTAATTTAAAGGTTCTAAACCAAAAATACAAAAAATTAATTTTTTTTTTTTTTTTTTTTTTTTTTTTTATACTAATTTTAATTATCTTATTTTATACTAATAGTTTTGATTTTGGAAGCATTTTTTAAAATTACTACTATATGTTCATGGTTTTTTTTAATTTTTCTCTAAAACAGTTTGGAAATTTGGAAAAGTATAAACAGGATTAACCATTTTGGGACAAGCAAAAATTAACTCGGTTATTTTCAATAATTTATTTAAAAAATGATTAAAGTATACCTATATGGTTAAATATTCTTCTTTTGACCAGATCCAGTACCCGTTAAAATCATTATTCTCAGGTTATTCAACCATTTCAATTGGGAACTTACCTAAAGAAGTATTAATGGTACGATAGACAATTTAAAATAAACAGACACGTATTTTTTTTTTTTTTTTTTTTTTTTTTTTTTTTTTTTTTTTTTTGAAAAAAATGCTCACCCGTGGTGTATGACGTCACACGACGCTCTGTATATTTATATACAAAAACAAAACTCTTGTAACTTAGCCCTAACAAAAACTCTTGTAAACCAAACCAAACCAAACTTTCAAATGGAGTGAACTACTAGGAAAAAATTAGCTTACGTGTCTGTGTTTTTCAGTTCCTCACAATTTCTAATAAAGAAAACTTAATTTAAATACTTTTAGGTAGTTAGTCCCCATACCACTCCTGCAACTCCCAGTGGACGATATGCCAAGAACGTACAACTTTGAGAAACATAATGTAGTGATGAGCAATAAAGGATTGGAAGAGAAACGTCTGCCCAGCAGTTAAAAGGCCATACCATAACTTGGTATACTGTTGCTTCCAAAACCAATACGGGAACAGGGATCAGAGTGTTTGGGTCGGAAACTTAATTCTCCGAACCAATGGGCACTTACCCTGGCATCCTACAGGCAGAAATCTACGCTATCGAAAGATGCGTACAACTTATCTTAGATAGGAACTATCGGAATCAAGAAATAGCCATCTTATCTGATAGTCAAGCAGCGTTAAAAGAGATCAACTCAGTATCAATCACTTCGAAATTGGTCAAAGAATGCATAGAGTAGCTGAATAAATTAGGCAGGGAAAACAAAGTCCTCCTACTCTGGGTGCCTGTCACCAAAGGATAGAAGGCAATGAAAAAGCAAATGATCTAGCTAATAAAGGAGTGAACACTCCACTAATCTGGTCACCAGAACTTGTTCTGCTTTTCAAGTGGTAACCAACTCAAGGCGGAACTCAAGAACTTGGAAGATTCCATCCGCAACCTGGAATGGGAACCTTGCAATGGTCTAGGACACTCGAAGAAGTTTCTGAGGCTTACGATCAAGAAAAATCATATCTTCCTTGTTTAAGTAAGAACAATCTTCGATTGTAACGGGTTTTTAACAGACACCGTCTTCAATGAACACCTCAGTAGATTGAAACTAAGAAGAAACGGCGAAAGCAGATTTTGTGGAAAAAATGGTGAAACGCCAAAACACCTCATCACTGAGTGCACCGAGATGACAACCATTCAGCCATGAACTTTGGTACGACTGATATTGAGATGGAGAACTACCTCTATAAAACCGTCCCAGATACTGGCTTTTGTCAAAGCCCTGGGACTGTATGATGAGTTATAACTCAAGAAAGGGGGACACAATAGATCTGTAAGGTCAGTGATTAACCCCCTCCCACTCATTCTAAATTTAAAAATTCTAGTCCCCATTAAGGTGTATCCTCCTCACATATTCAGATATTCTCCCGTCTTTCTAGTTTGGGCCCATTTTGTCTATTATTGTTGGCAATACGGGCCCAAGTTATCCCTGCTAATTTCTTAATATCATGGTCCCATCTCAGGTTTGGTCACCCTCTAGGTCTCTTAATTCCTTGTAGGTACCATGCTGCAATTTTAGGTCCATCTGTTGTCCGTCCTTCTTCCCAGATCCATTACTTGAGGGATTTGATTCTGTGGAAGACATCTATTACCTCGGTCTTTTGTCGTATCCACTCTATTTTTACAAGTCTTTCTTCATTATTCCCAGCATATTTCTTTCCATGTTGTGCAACCTGCAGTTTCCTTTATATGTCCCTTTTAACTGTCCAGGTTTCGCAAGCGTAGGCCATATAACCCAGTATACATTGGTCGAACGTTTTCTTCTTTAGATATAATGGTAAACTACGGTAAAGAGCGGTTCCTGTAAAACATCGGTTTGATACGGAACGGTTTGGTAAAATACTGGAAATATCAAATGTTGGCGGTTTGTAAATTTCAATACATTTATTATAAAATTTATCTAGATTTGAATATGATTGAGTTTTTTCCATAGGTAACTCAGGTAGTAGAGATCCCGAGCTGTGTATTAGTTGTCCCAAATATATATATATATTATTCTTCTACTATTTCCAGTTTTTGGTTATTTGTTAGAATGTATTTTCTCTCTACTAGTTCGTCGTACATTACTTTAGTTTTTGCTAAATTCGTTCTTTATTGCTGGCTGTATTTAGTTCGTTAATTTGTGTTTGTAGTTCTTCAAGACTATTGGCTATTAAGAACTATATCAGCGAATCTTAGATGGTTAAGATATTCTTCATCTTTTGTAAAGTTATCTTTTATTTTTTTTAGATTAAGATTACTGCAGTTTTAAATAAAACGATTTCAGTTTTACTTAACAAAACTCAAAACTCAAGTAACATACCTGTTATTTTCTATCTTATTATTAGCCTGAAACTTAATTTCAAATAATTATTTCGAAAGAAAGAAACTTTCTAGCTCGCGCATTCCAAGAATGTTATTTCGCATTTCTGAAGAACATGTACGGGAATGCACTAATTGGATAAACTTTTAATACTCCAAGGAAGTTTCTTGTATTATCACAACGAAGCTGAATTTTCAATAAGAAGTTTAATTTTAGAACGAATTAAATCCTCATATATGCTGTTCTTGTTTTAAAGAAATATTTCGCATTATCTTATTGTAAGAGGATATGAATCAATGCGTAAAAACTTTTGTAATCTTGTAAAATTTCTAATAATAGAATTTTTACATTAATTTACAAGTTTTAATTTACTAATGGTGGTAAATATTTTGTAAGTGTGGGATTTGACATTGCTTGATTTTTCATTCAAAAAATATCATAATGTTATAATCTCTGAAATCTCTGGAGAATGGTTTTGAAGTGGAATTATGATTTAAAAATGACTATTTTTGGACTATTTTTTTTCATATTTAATGTCATCTATGCCTCTCTGAGACAACGGTTTTCGTTAGATTATATTCTAACCCCATGGGACTGTATAAAACACGTAAAATCTTATTGCTTGCTGGTTGTCGCTTTCTTATCAAAAAGCTTTTTTCTTCCCAACGCCGTTCTTCACGAAGATATATAAATTCTAGTGTAAAATACCGGGTGCGTCTCAAATGTGGAATAATATGCCATAAATTAGATTGATTGACGTATTCAGTTGTTTTTGGTCACTTCCTGTTTCAACGGAAATGACTACAACTTTTGATTTTTAAATGACACCCTCGGTATTTTTTACTTTATTCGGTAGAAATGACACTCTGAATAGAATTACATATTATATGTCAACTTTTGACATTTTCGCCTATGGTTTATTTTAAATTGTAACATGCGGTTCATAAAGACAATTTGACTCGAAATAACAAAAGTGTGTGATACCAAATTATTCGTAAAAAAAAAAAATTTTCTAAATATGCTAATGAACCCCCCTTGTTCCATTTGAAGAAATTGAGAAGAAATTAAAATAAGATTTGGGCGTCTTTTATGCTACACGCACACCGGTGCGATCACGACCGCGATCACGATCACGATCAGGGCAGCGATAACACGAGCGATCATTCTAGCACACACCAACGCGTTCACGTTCACCGCCGCACACTGATCAAAAATCGCAAATTCGTGATCGAGATTAAGATCTTTTTAACGAAGCAATATTGTATATATATATATATATATATATATATATATATATATATATATATATATATATATATATATATATATATATATATATATATAGCCTATTGCTGCCTTCCTGTTACCCTACGCCACACATCTCGATTTAGAGCGTCATCAGCTTCTAGGTTACGAGCTTCCATTGCTTCCTTAACAGTTCCGTTCTAGGATTTTCTAGGTCTACATTTCTTTCCTCTGCCCTGGGGAGCACATTGAAAAACTCTTTTTGGCCACCTGCTCTCCGGCATACGCAGAACATGTCCCAACCACTTTAAGATGGATTTTTCGATTCGATACAGTACTGTCTCCTCCGATGCATTCATGATACGCCTGAACTCGATGTTTGTCTTTTTTCCATCCTAGATATACCTGCACTTCTTCTAAGGTAATCCATTTCAACAACTTGGATTTTTGGCTTCGTATCTGCACTCAGAGTCCATAGCTCTGAACCATAGCAAAGAACTGACTCCACCAATGTTCTTCCAAGTCTCTTTTAGTTGTTGCAGATAAGTTTCGGTCCCATCAGAGGCTGTTAAGACATCCAATAACCTGTTTGCTCTTCTGAATTCGGGTTTGTATCTCTTCTTTGCCCAAACCCTCGTTGTTGATAGTAGCACCCAGGTATTTAAATTTGTCTACTTGTTGAATCTGGACGTTATCATTAATGAAGACTTCAAAACAAGCGTTGGAATTGACAGCTAAGTATTTGTTCTTCTTTAGACTAACCTGAAGTCCCCATTTGTTGTATTCTTGATAAAGCCTCTTAGTCATGAACCCTAGATCGTATGAGTCCTGCGCAATCACGACCTGATCATCTGCAAAGCTCAGGGTAAATAGTGTGTTATCCCCAATGGGTATTCCCATACCTTGACATTTCGTCTTCTATTCCCTAAGGGCTACTTCGACGTAAGCGTTGAAGATCAGAGGAGATAAGCTGCATCCTTGTCGCAACCCTTTTGTGGTGCTAATTGGATTAGATAGCCTGTGTCCAATCTTAACGTACGATTCATTTTCTTTATATAGCTCTTTTATTATCTTAAGCAAAGGTCTATCTACTTCTAAGATATTCAATACTTCCTATATCTTGCTGCAGGGAATAGTCGTACGTTTTCTCCAAATCAATAAATGCTAGATGGACTTCTTGATCTACTGCTATCTTTTTTTCCATCACCTGCTGCAGGTCAAAAAGGTTATCTGCGCAAGATTTCCCCGGTATGAATCCGCTTGAATATTGCAGGTCAGTCAAATACATTATGTTATAATATATAATATAATGCAGATATCTGTATGAATTTTTTTTGTAAAGCCAACCCCAAGCGAGGGGTGAAACTCAAAGGGAGCGTTATTGTAAATTCACGGCCGAATACCATACCATTAATACCATCCATATTAAGACAGACTTATAAAAAGGAGATTTTTATTAGCGTAGAATTTACTAGTTCTACGAAAAAAATTGTTCATGGCGAGTAAATAGGTGTGATATAATGAACACCAAAATGTAAAGTTAATGGACTTAAATTGAAGAAAATAAAGAAATATATCTATAGAATAGATTTATGTATTTAGTAAAACTAATCCCCAAACAGATTTAAATTAGTAAAACGACACGTAACGATTATGATGAAAAAAAATGTTTACAGAAAAACATGGTATAGTTCAGAAACGAATAACTTTGAATTTGGCAGTTCCCGCGGGCTTTTCTAGTATTAATTTCATTAGGTTAGCAACTTGCGGCTATGCTGATGCAATGCCGTCTCTAATAGAACAGCCTCCCAGCGAGATTTATGACGTCACGCTAGTTAGATACCATGGATTAATAAATATGTTGTAGAATACATGGAAATATAATTATTCCTCGTATATGTAAATTTTGGATTATATTCGAGACTATTTTTTTTTCATATGACACAACACTGATGAATGCTATAAACGTTAGCTATAACGTTTTTAACAAAAACAAAATAATGAAAAACCAAATAAAAACTTAATCATGTTTTTCCGAACCTAAATTCCAACAAAATCAAAAATTTGAGAATAATTTTACATATAAATGACAGCGATCTTTATTTCATAGCCATCGCTATCGCTTTTTTTTCTATGATATTGTATTATTGCAAATATAATTTTTCGAACATTGATGTTGCAAAATATATATAAATTTTGTGAAGTAAATAATAATATATCACTATTAGTAGATATTAATGTTTGTTAAATTAACAAAAAAAAAAAAAATTTAGAATATATTTTACATTTTACCCATTATCTTATAAAATTTGTTCATTATTTGTATATTGTAAAGCATTTAAGGCATTTGTATGGTCTATATTTATTTGCCAAAAGTATTTATTACGATAAATAGTATATATAGTGTATTTATTAACTGTATATTATGTATATTTCATGTAAACTATATCATTTTTATAATACAAACCAAAATACGAGGAATAATTATGTTTGCTATGTATTCTACAACATATTTATTAATCCGTGGTATCTAACTAGCTTGACGTCATAAATCTCGCCCGAGGCTATTCTATTAGAGACTGCATTGGTCTGATATTTAGAAATGTCAAAGGTTGATAACATTTAACTTTTGTCAATTATGACATTTCAAGTTGATTTTGCAAGAAGAGGAAGAACTTCACTTGTTTTATTATTTTCTATTTCACGAAATTAAAAGAGTTATCATCTGATTCGTTCAGGCACTCATTTTAAAGAATATCAGTAACTTTTTGGACAGAGGGATTATATTTGCTATGTTGGTAAAAAATAACGGTCAAAATTCAAAGTTATTCATTTTAGACTTTATTATAAATAATTTTATGGCGTTTGTAATTAGTTGGTCACTCTCGCTGTCTGCAAATTCCTCGTTGGCGAGCTGTTCCTTTTCCTCGTTATCTTGTTCCTCAATAACCAATAAATCTCTAAGTTCATTTTCTACTTTGGTGTTCTGGTAGGTAGTTCTAGGTAGAATATGAACTTATGTATGGATTAGAACTTAGCAGTAAACGGTGAAAAAGATCCTCGTTTACTTTAAGCGCATTAAACTTCCTTGTGAAACTTTCTCTGTACCTTCTTATATCCAAAAGACAAACAAAAGAACTAATCGATAACACTATTTTTCTACAAAAATTTCACCAGGAACACACAATAACAAATATCCAAAACAAAATACTATATTAACAGCCGCGGCCGCCTGACATTTAGTATAATTATTGATGCATATCAACGCGATTGCGTTAACGCGCAGGAACAAATGAATCCCGACTGTCTTACGCAAGGGACAGACAGTGGCAGCTGCACTAACAATTACGATGTGTTCATAACATCTCCAAATAATATTGTATTGTAATGTAATTTTAGCATGTCTTCTCGTGTCTCACTAAAGATATTCTACGATTTACTCATACATTTTACGTAGATGGCATGTTATTAACTAATTAATAAATTACACAACAAAAGATAAAATTGAAAAAAAAAAAAAAATAAGTATTCAAAATAAAGAAGAAAACAACTCTTTCATTTCATATATATTAGGATATGATTACTTACGCTACTTAAGTATGGAAATTCAAAGAAAATGACATTATTTTATTTATATTGTGCAATTCAAAGAAAATTATTGATTTTTGTCAACTTCGGATATGCAGAAAATTTTTTTGGGAATAAATGGCAAATGGGTAACTTGTTCAGAACTCGAGTAACACATATGAAATTACAATACTCTAATTTGAATTTCGTATTAAGGAATTGAATTCTTGAATTTCGATCACGAAATTGCGATTTTTGATCAGTGTGCGCCGGCACCGTACCTATATGTAGTGCGCCATCCTGTAGGTATACATAGGTACACATTAAAAATGTGAATTATGTAATACCAAAAAAAACAACATTCTTAAACATCTACCTACAATATTTAAGCCTAAACAATAAAAATGTATACAATTTACTATCGAATCCAATTGCAACTCCAAGTTTTGTCTCAAACTTTTTTATTTTTTAATTCTAATTTATTTTTGTAACTTGGATCGAATAAATCATATGCAATTTTGGTGTATTTTTACAGCCTTAATTAGCTGCTCTGTTAAATCCATTTCTAAATTGCAATAAGAAAAAACACACAAAATAACGGAAAATTCCTATCAGTTGGGTCGCGATCATGCGATCAAACTCAAGTTGAATCTGATCGCCACCGCAGAATATAAAGCCGCCACACGGTGGGGTATTAGCATGAAAAAGGTGATTGAAATTCGAAAAAGCAAATGTGTTTAAGATTTCCCAAAAAAAGATAAATGATAAGTTAAATCATGCCTGCAATGAATGGCGTTGCTGTGGGTGTGTTTAGTTGCATTCATTTGTTTAAACGAAACCTCCATTGTACTTCGTTCAGTTACGTATTGCTATTCGTTATATAAACCAGTTGTACAATGCTAGTTCATGTTCAGTTTATTCTGCTCTTCTATTTTTTTATATTGGCTTTTAAAACAATATATTCCTACCTGGCGCTTCAAATAATTTTGATATAAAAGTCTTTATTTTATCCTTTCTGTCAATCTACAATTTGAGCGTTTATATACTCGCCCAGTGGGCTCCGAGTGGGCGTGGCCAGGAATCTAACCAAGTCAGAGCCCACCGAGCGTAACAGTTAAATTTCCGCTACTAGAGTAGTAGGAACAAGAACTTGAAGGAATTGTACCGTTGTGTAATGTTCATACTATCTTTACATTTTACATTTATTAATTCTGATGCTTTTATAGCCATCTAATTGCCTGCTCAGTGATACTTGTTTAATTAGGTTTAAATTGGTAAGATCTATACAACGTTCTTTATCAACAATATGTTCAACAACACAAGATTTATCAGGTCTACCATATCTTATCTAAAGCTAAATGTTCTTTAAATCTAGTTAATATTGATCTTCTAGTTTGCCCAACATATTTCTGATTACAATCTTTACATGATTACAATCTTTTCGTTTATCTAGGAATATATAGCTATAATAATCAGTTCGTTATATAAACCAGTTGTACAATGCTAGTTCATGTTCAGTTTATTCTGCTCTTCTATTTTTTATATTGGCTTTTAAAACAATATATTCCTACCTGGCACTTCCAATTTTTGATATAAAAAGTCTTTATTTATCCTTTTTTGTCAATCTACAATTTGAGCGTTTATATACTTCGCTCAGTGGGCACCGAGTGGGCGTGGCAAGACCTAGCCAACCGAGTCAGAGCCCACCGAGCGTAACAGTTAAATTTCCGCTACTAGAGTAGTAGGAACAAAGAACTGGAAGGAATTGGATCATTATCTCTGTTCATATATCTTTACATTTATTAATTCTGATGCTTTTATATGCATCTAATTGCCTGTAATTTGATACTTGTTTAATTAAGTTTAAATTATTAAGATCTGTTCTTTATCAACAATATGTTCAACAACACAAGATTTATCCGGTCTACCATATCTTATCTGAGGTAAATGTTCTTTAAATCTAGTTAATATTGATCTTCTAGTTTGCCCAACATATTTCTGATTACAATCTTTACATGATTACAATCTTTTCGTTTATCTAGGAATATATAGCTATAATAATCAATGCGTTATATAAACCAGTTGTACAATGCTAGTTCATGTTCAGTTTATTCTGCTCTTCTATTTTTTATATTGAAAAAAAAAAAAAAAAAAAAAAACCCTGTATAAATAATTTTGATATAAAAGTCTTTATTTTATCCTTTTTGTCAATCTACAATTTGAAATTTATATACTCGCTCAGTGGGCACCGAGTGGGCGTGGCAAGATCTAGCCAACCGAGTCAGAGCCCACCGAGCGTAACAGTTAAATTTCCGCTACTAGAGTAGTAGGAACAAAGAACTTGAAGGAATTGGACCGTTGTGTAATGTTCATACTATCTTTACATTTATTAATTCTGATGCTTTTATATGCATCTAATTGCCTGTAATTTGATACTTGTTTAATTAAGTTTAAATTATTAAGATCTATACAATGTTCTTTATCAACAATATGTTCAGCAACACAAGATTTATCCGGTCTACCATATCTTATCTGAGCTAAATGTTCTTTAAATCTAGTTAATATTGATCTTCTAGTTTGCCCAACATATTTCTGATTACAATCTTTACATGATTACAATCTTTTCGTTTATCTAGGAATATATAGCTATAATAATCAATGCGTTATATAAACCAGTTGTACAATGCTAGTTCATGTTCAGTTTATTCTGCTCTTCTATTTTTTTATATTGGCTTTTAAAACAATATATTCCTACCTGGCGCTTCAAATAATTTTGATATAAAAGTCTTTATTTTATCCTTTTTGTCAATCTACAATTTGAGCGTTTATATACTCGCTCAGTGGGCACCGAGTGGGCGTGGCAAGATCTAGCCAACCGAGTCAGAGCCCACCGAGCGTAACAGTTAAATTTCCGCTACTAGAGTAGTAGGAACAAAGAACTTGAAGGAATTGGACCGTTGTGTAATGTTCATACTATCTTTACATTTATTATTTCTGATGCTTTTATATGCATCTAATTGCCTGTAATTTGATACTTGTTTAATTAAGTTTAAATTATTAATATCTATACAATGATCCTTATCAACAATATGTTGGGGAACCCAAGATTTATCTGGTGGTCTACCCTATCTTATCTATAAGCCGTATATGTTCTTTAAATCTAAGTAGTTAATATTGATCTTCTAGTTTGTCCAACATATTTCTGATTACAATCTTTACATGATTACAATCTTTTTCGTTTATCTAGAGATATATAGCTATAATAATCAATTCGTTATATAAATCAGTTGTACAATGCTAGTTCATGTTCAGTTTATTCTGCTCTTCTATTTTTTTTATATTGGCTTTTAAAACAAATATTCTACTACAACTTCAAATAATTTTGATATAAAAGTCTTTATTTTATCCTTTTTGTCAATCTACAATTTGAGCGTTTATATACTCGCTCGGTGGGCACCGAGTAGGCGAGGCTTGAATCTAACCAGCCGAGGTCAGAGCCCACACCGAGCGTAGCCAGTTAAATTTCCGCTACCCCAAATTAGTTAGGAACAAAGAACTTGATGGAATTGGACCGTTGTGTAATGTTCATACTATCTTTACATTTATTAATTCTGTGCTTTTTATATGCATCTAATTGCCTGCTCAATTTGATACTTGTTTAATTAAGTTTAAATTATTAAGATCTATACAATGTTCTTTATCAACAATATCAGCAACACAAGATTTATCCGGTCTACCATATTCTTATCTGAGCTAAATGTTCTTTAAATCTAGTTAATATTGATCTCTTAGTTTGCCCAACATATTTCTGATTACAATCTTTACATGATTACAATCTTTTCGTTTATCTAGGAATATATAGCTATAATAATCAATTCGTTATATAAACCAGTTGTACAATGCTAGTTCATGTTCAGTTTATTCTGCTCTTCTATTTTTTTATATTGGCTTTTAAAACAATATATTCCTACCTGGCACTTCAAATAATTTTGATATAAAAGTCCTTATTTTATCCTTTTTGTCTATGTCAAACACTGCAGATTTTGAAACCATAATCTGCTCGGCAATTTGAGGAGTATTTTTCCCGAATCAAGATAATCTAATTTAAATTTTTTGGTGAGTGTAAGAGTCTTATGTGCTTGTTTGATTAGAACCGTTACGTGCAACATTGTGATTGTAGATTGTATGGGATCTATTTGTGCCCCTTTCTTGAATTATAACTAATCATACAGTCCCAGAGCTTTGATAAAAGTCAGTACTTGAGAAGGGTTTACAGAGATTAATTCTCTATCGCAAGTACGCAAGCACTCTTGGTTGAAAAACTTACGAGACTTGACTGGACTGAACTCACACGAACTATTTCGAGCTGCACAGTACAGACAATGTTTTGCCGCGATTGTTGCCAACCTTCATTGAAGATGGTACTATAAGAAGAAGAATTTATCCGATATCAGTCCTATCGACTTTCGATAGGACTAACCGTTCGGTCAGTCGTAGTGGCAACATCATAAATTGTCTGATGGCTGATTATTCGGGAGTCCATATTGTAAATAGATTTCTGAAGATATTATTGAAATCGCTCTAGAAAAGTCTATTAATTTTTGGTGCAAAAGTGTTAAATTGTGTTCGTGTCTCATTCAGATATATTTTTAAAGAAAACTCATTTTTCACGTTGTCACGGGGGTAACCAGGCCCTATGTAGCCGGATGCTACCAGCGTGGGAGAAGCTTTCGGATTGATATACAAGAATTTTTTTGTTAAATTGAAAAAACTATACAAATATTCAAGAGAAACGACTTCCACGAGCTTCCCTTGTCTTAGATTGAAGAAAAAGTAAAGGATAGATATTCTATCACCCGGCCGGATAGTCCTGGAGCTGTGGCCGTAAAACCAAATTGAATTGAATCAGTCCTATCAAAATTTATCGCACCGATGGTTGTCGTCTAGGCGCACTCAGTGATGAAGTGCTGATGTTTCCCCATTATCTATTTTATTAATCTGCATTCTTCATTGTTTTCTTAGCTTCGACTTACTGAGGTGTTTATTGAGGGGACATTGTCCAGTTGTCCAAAAAACCCGAATTCGAAGATTGTTCTTACTTAAATCAAAGAAAATCTTTAATTTTTCTCGGTCGTATCCTGCCATATCATAGGTCAAGAAAAATCGATCCAGAGATTCTTGAATTATAAATTGTGTTACTAATCCCCACTTTATTTTATATTTATAGATATATGAAAGCAATTTAAATTCGATTATATACTTCCTATTTCAAATAAAACATTGTTTTCCACATTCATACGACCGTAGTTATTGATTGCTAAGTATTTAAACACAAAAGTTTATTTTTATTTACATTATTTTACCCGTAAGCGTCGCAAAAAAAGATAAAATTGTCCTGTCCAGCTCTGAACTTGGGCAAAATTAACCTCAAAGTTATTATCGGCACTAAATCATCAAGAGATGGCGCTACGGTCGACGAATAAGTGAGAGGCTTCCTGCGGCGGTCTATCACTTCGGAACACGATTAGCCCGGGCGTTTAGGTCGATCGCTTGCTGCCGCTTTGCTTCCTGTTTTGATTATCCTTCGCCAATTTTTAATTGCCTAGCTAGAATTTAAATCCTAATTACTTTTTTAATAACTCTATAATTTGTAGCAATAATGAAGATAATTATCTGGAAAATTTTACAGAAAAATTAGCTATAAAATTGAATTTTAATTTGTACAGTTAGACAGGAGATTCTAATAAACTGTGTATAATGTGTATAACTATAAAAAAGTTCTTTCATATCTTTATATTATGCATTATTTAGCGTTGTGGATGCTCAAAATCGTTAGAAAAAATGATAAAGAAATTCACTGAATCAAGATAAAAAACATTATCAGGCCGACCAAAAAGTTATAAAGGGTGAGTCTTAAATAAGTGCAAATATTATTAGCGGTAATAACCCAGTAACACGATTATGAGGTTTTTTTCTAAAAAAAATTGAAATTTTTTGGAAATTGTGTTAGTTTTTATTTAAAAACATAATTTCTTGATAATATTGCAACATAGGTAGTAGATTAAATTTACAAGAAAGAAAACCCAGAAAAGATCCAGTAGTTCTCAAAATTTAAGCAAAAAATGATTTTTTTTTCTGGAAATTTTCAAAGTAAAATAACTCGGTTATTTGGACTTATTTGAAAAAAGTGAAGAAAGAAAATATGTGTCTTTTATCGAGATCTATCGACCCTGAAAATATTTGCACTTATTTAAGACTCACCCTGTATAAGTAAAAGTAAGTAAGTATAGTATAAAATTTACATATAATTCAGGTAATGTAAGTTCAAAACCATTTCTGCATCATGTCATGAAGAAACATAAAAAATATGTCATATGAATTTTATTATCCTAAAGTTATTCTAGTAGCATTGAATTCAACCGAATGGTTATAAACAGTTAACAGTCCAACTTTTCCATCCCTAGGGATAAGGTCTCAGAGTGAGTGGTACCAAAACAGGCAATTCTGCTATTGAGTTCGACAAGCGGTCGCACTCGCACCTCAACCAACCATCAACCAACCAGCACTGATTTTTTATTTTTCCACCATAATTTTTTTTCGTATTGATGATTTTCATTTGACTTTTTTTACTCTACTAATATTGACACAACTTTTTTTTATTTTACTTTACTTCCTAAGACCTGTTCAAAATACAGGCTGCAGTCGAGATTGCTTCAAAAATTACAAAAGTATGGATTCAGTAACTTCAAAACTCAGCAAAAAATAAATTTACTATACCGGGTGCGTCTCAAAAGTTTACTCAACCCTACAACTTTTTTATTTTTTCAGATAAAAATTTGGTATGCTAGTATAAGACATAAATTAGGATTGATTGACGTATTCAATTATTCTTTTCGGCCACTTCCTGCTTCACCGGAAATAACTACAAGTTCTGATTTTTAAATTTCACCCTCAGTATTTTTTTACTTTATTCGATAGAAAATATCACTCTTAATAGACTGACTCAACTTTTGACATTTTCGAATATGGTTTATTTGGAATATTGCAACATGCGGTTCATAACGACAATTTGACTCGAAATAGTGTGTGGTATCAAATTATTCGTAAAAAATGTTTTTTCCAAATATGCTAATGAGCCGCCCTCGTTCCATTTGGAAAAATTGAGATATGATTAAAAATACGATTTGGGTATCTTTTAACCGGTCCGGACAAAACATAAAAAAACATTAGACGAACGAATCTATTTTTTCAAGGCTCCTTGTCTAAAAATGAGTGTTTTTAACACAATCTTGGCCCTCTAGATTGACATTTAAAATACAATTTTGTTTTAAGCCAAAATGTCAAAAATTGACATATGATATGTCATTCTATTCAGAGTGACATTTTCTATCGAATAAAGTAAAAAAATACCAACGCGACGGTGCCATTTAAAAATCAGAAGTTGTAGTAATTTCCGGTGAAACAGGAAGTGGCCGAAAACAATTGAATACGTCAATCGATCCTGATTTATGTCATCATAAACTACAATATAAATTTAATACTTTTTTTCTACACTATGTTCCACAGATTGTCTTTACAAGAAAAAAATATTTTTTCCGAAATTATCAAAAGCTTTGGGTCGCGACCGTTGCAAGAATAGCACCAAAGAGTGTTTACATTGTCCTTATGGGCACAATCTAAACTTGTTTCATTTATCTATGCATATGATAAGTCATTCTATTCAGAGTGTTATTTTCTATCGAATAAAATAAAAAAACACCGAGGGTGCAATTTAAAAATCAAAATTTGTAGTCACTTCCGGTGAAACAGGAAAAACCGAAAACAATTGAATACGTCAATCAATTCTAATTTATATAGTAGATATATAGTTGAGATCGTAGGTAGAGATACCGGGTGCGTCTCAAGTGACTGATCCTTATACCTTTTTTATCTGAAAAAATAAAAAAGTTATAGGGGGTGATTCACTTTTGAGACACATCCAGTATCTCTACCTAGAATCTCTACTTGTGACTTGAAATGCCATACACAACTGTATTCTCCTCTCGTTGGGCAGACTTTATACCTCTGTGACGCAATATTTATTAAAATCATACGCGAGCGCAACCCTGTCGGTGCGTAATATTAAATTTGCATCCATGATTCATATTAGCAGCCTTACATTCGTGCTACCGCAGTCCGCATATTATCGTTTCACAGTGTATTGCGTGTTACAAAATTCCGGGATAATCCTATCACCGAAACGTATCACGTTTTCAATTTGAACGTGAGAAGGATTAGGAGTGTTGAAAGTGAGAGTCCTGATTACAGGCCTTGCGGTAACGTGAAACTAAAATGTTTGGCTTGGTGATGACTTATAAAATTTATCAGTTCTCGTATTAATATATTATCCTTCAGGTATAGTGTATAGTAGGGTGCATCAAATAAATATTTTTTTAATTTTAGTTACCGTAAAAATAGCGAACATGAATGTAAAAAAATAAAAATTCTAGTAAAGTTTAAGCTCTTAATTAGGGAATGCAATCCCGCAAATGCTGGATCCCTCTGAGATTCCGCGGGATCGAAGTTGCGGGATTTATCGTGCGGGATCCGCGGGATTGACACATTACTACTGGGTAACCGAATCGATCTCGATCAAGGTCAAATCCCTTCGTTCCGGGCCGATGAGTCGATGCTCGCAACCCGGGGGACCCGTTTAACTAGTAATTGTGGACAATTTCGTCAAATAAACTGCCGGATATAATTATCGGGACAAGCAAAATTTTAGGGTAAATTTAAAGTTGAATATCTCTTGAACTAAAAAAGATTTTGGGATGCGGTTTGGACCAGGTTTTAGATGCTTCTATTGTGATTAAGATGCTATGTGGTTTTTGAAAATATATTTAGCGAATTCTCGTATACAGGATGTTTTATAAGAGAGTGAAAATTTGGTCAAGAATCTTTTTCACCGCAAATTTACGAGTTTTAAAAAATCGAAATTTTTACCAAGTACGACTAATCTGTATTGAAATTAGAAAAAAACAATTTGATAGGTTTTTTAATTTTTTGTTTTAAGGAAAATTGACTTTTTTTCGAAAAATATGCATTTTTAATCATACGTATGGTCCTAAGTGGTACAAAAAGCTTAGTACATTCTGCATATGCCAAAAAATTATGAGTGCATATAATTGATATAGAGTGTATCTAAAAGCAGATAACTAACACAAGTTCAAGAAACTTCAACATCAGAATAATATTTTTATTTATAAAATAAGTAGATAAATTATAATAAAATTTAAGTATATTTAATATTAAATATATTTTTTGAACACCGTGTATAAATCGGTATTATAATTTAAGTATATTATAATTTCTGTCCAACTAGTTTAAGATACACGCTATATAAATATATTGTGGGCCTATGCAAAATGTACAATGCCTTTTGTACCGTTTAGAACCAAATGTATGAATATTGTTTACAGTCCTGCAATTTTGCGGATCCGCGGGATTGATTGCTTTAATCCCGCGGGTTTGCGGAATTGAGATTTTGGTGAGGGATTGCATTCCCTACTCTTAATATTAATATTAAGAGTTGTCTCATCGTGATTTTCTATTTCCCATTTAAATAACATGGTGATTTTTTTAAAATTTTATTGCCTTCTAGCAGACCAGCGTATTGTAAAAATCAATATACCAGGTGCGTCTCAAAAGTGGCTCACTCCAATAACTTTTTTATTTTTTCAGATAAAACAACGAGATTTGATATGTTAGTATATGACATAAATTAGGATTGATTGACATATATTCAATTGTTTTCGGTCACTTCCAGTTTCACCGGAAATTATTACAACTCTTCATTTTTAAATGGTCCCGTCGCACACTGATCAAAAATCGCAAATTCGTGATCGAAATTAAGATCTTCTTAACGAAGCAATATAGGTAGGTCAAATGTCAAATACATTATGTTTAGAAATATATAATATAATGCAGATATCTGTAATGCATTTTTTTTGTAAAAGCCAACCCCAAGCGAGGGGTGAAACTCAAAGGGAGCGTTATTGTAAATTCATGGCCGAATACCATACCATTAATACCATCCATATTAAGACAGACTTATAAAAAGGAGATTTTTATTAGCGTGATATAAGGTGTGATATAATGAGCACCAAAATGTAAAGTTAATGGACTTTCCAAATTGGAAGAAAAAGAAGAGAAATATATCTATAGAATAGATTTATGTATTTAGTAAAACTAATCCCCAAACAGATTTAAATTAGTAAAACGACACGCAACGATTATGATGAAAAAAAATGTTTACAGAAAAACATGGTATATTACAAATAATTTTATGGCATTTGTAATTAGTTGGTCACTCTCGCTGTCTGCAAATTCCTCGTTGGCGAGCTGTTCCTTTTCCTCGTTATCTTGTTCTTCAATAACCAATAAATCTCTAAGTTCATTTTCTACTTTGGTTTTCTTGTAGGTAGTTCTTGGTAGAATATGAATTTATGTATGGATTAGAACTTAGCAGTAAACGGTGAAAAAGATCCTCGTTTACTTTAAGCGCACTAAACTTCCTTGTGAAACTTTCTCTGTACCTTCTTATATCCAAAAAAGACAAACAAAAGAACTAATCGATAACACTATTTTTCTACGAAAATTTCACCAGAAACACACAACAACTAATAATCCAAAACGAAATACAAATTTCATATTAACCGCCGCGGCCGCCTGACATTTAGTATAGTTATTGATGCATATCAACGCGATTGCGTTACCGCGCAGGAACAAATGAATCCCGACTGTCTTACGCAAGGGGCAGACAGTGGCAGCTGCACTAAAAATTATGATGTTCATAACATTCCAAATAATATTGTAATGTAAATTTTAGCATGTCTTCTCGTGTCTCACTAAAGATATTCTACGATTTACTCATACATTTTACGTAGATGGCATGTTATTAACTAATTAATAAATTACACAATTACTAAGCGGTATTTTGATAATTATAAGTATTCAAAATAAAGAAGAAAAACAACTCTTTCATATCATATATATTAGGATGTGATTACTTACGCTACTTAAGTATGGAAATTCTAAGAAAATGACATTGTTTTATTTATATTGTGCTATATACTTCGGACATGCAGAAAATTTTTTTGGGAATAAATGTCAAATGGGTAACTTGTTCAGAACTTGAGTAACACATATGAAATTACAATACTCTAATATGAATTTCGTATTAAGAAATTGAATTCTTGAATTTCGATCACGAATTTGCGATTTTTGATCAGTGTGCGTCGCCTCGATATTTTTTTACTTTGCTCGATAGAAAATGACACTCTGAATAGAATGACATATCACATAATATATGTCAGATTTTGACATTTTCTCACATGGTTTATTTGAAATTGTAACATGCGGTTCATAACGACAATTTGACTCGAAATACCAAGTGTGTGGTATCAAATTAATCGCAAAAATTTTTTTTCCAAATATGCTAATGAGCCACCCTCGTTCCATTTGGAAAAAATGAGATTTTATTAAAAATATGATTTGGGCACATTTTAACCGGCCAGGACAAGACACTAAAAACATTAGACGATCAAATCTATTTTTCAAAGGCTCCTTGATTAAAAATTAGTGTTTTTAACAGAGCCATGGCACTCTAGATTGTAATTTATAATACAATTTGTTTTTGAGCGAATATGTCAAAAGTTGACATATGATATGTAATTCGATTAATTAATAATTAATCTATCGAATAAAGTAAAAAAATACCGAGGGTGCCATTTAAAAATCAAAAGTTGTAGTCATTTCTGGTGAAACAGGAAGTGACCGAAAATACTTGAATACCTCAATCAATCCTAATTTATGTCTTATACTAACATACGAAATCTCGTTTTTATCTGAAAATGTAAAAAAGTTATAGGGGTGAGTCACTTTGAGACGCACCGGTATATTTTCTTGTAAACATTTTTCACTTAATCGACTCGTTTGAAAGTTATTGAAGGTTAAGTTCAACTTCAAATCGTATATGATAATTTATGTCATTTTTTATGACGAAATAATGGCTCAAAAATATATATTCTATTTTTCGTAAAGTTTCTCAAGTGTTCTTTGGTAAAACATTGAAATTACGATAATTATTAATTATATCGCTAATTACAATAATTAGGAATCATTCTGAGTCAATATAGTAATTTATTTTTAAGTACGATTATTGTGTTTTTTTTGTATCTTGCCTGGCGTAAATACTTTTAACTTTAGTGTAATTTGGTTTCTTTCAGTGAAATACAAACGAACCCATGAAAGCTCTATTGACAAAAAGCTGCCGTACGCAAGGGATAATATAGCTTTTTAGATAATAATTTATTCATTAAATCTTCTACACCTTTAACAGCGCTTTCAGATGGACCGTTCGCGACTTCGAGCAAGTACCATGAGTTTATATGAACATTTCACAGGGTAAATATGCTAAGTTCGGATGATTTCGTCCGGCGGCTATCTTGAAAAAACACGACGGACGGTCCGCGCGGACGCTCCGCTCCATCGACAGACTTTCAGATGGAGCGGACCGTCCGTCGCGTTTTTTCAAGATAGCCGTCGGACGAACTCCGAACGAATGTGAAACTGTTCATACCGTACTGGTAACTGCTACTTTTGCGTCGGTATTTATATGTGTGGAAGTAAATCGCCTAGGAACTTATTAAGTCGGAGTGAGAGAAATTCGATGGTGTGCTGTTGCGGCGTTGCCGGTACGCCTTTCCCTATTAAGTAGAGTAAAATCACGATCGAAAATTTTTAAAAGACTGTTTCTTCGAAAAGATAACTAGATAAAATCATTAGACATGTTTCTGAGCATCAGAAATGGAATTATAAGGATATCGTTAGGGTGTCATTTTATTTTATAACGAGAAAACGTAAGTTCAATCACGATAATTTAAAAACTCAACTTTTTAACACATAACACGTCATGACTTAAGAACCACTTTTTTTATTTTGAAGATCGGATCTTTTACAATATTTGTTTTTTTGGTCAATTCAAAAAAAAAAGGGAAATACAAAATCACGACACCTCTTAATATTAATATTAAGAGCACAAACTTTACCACAATTTTTTTTCACAATCGTGAACGATATTCTCACGGCAACTAGAATTAAAAAATATTATTTTATTTGGTGTACTCTAGTGTATAGAGCATAAAAAATAGCGTAACAAAAAATCAGTTGATAATACTACAGATTAAAATAAAACAAAAAGAACATAGGCCCTAAAATGCTTAATGAAGAAGTTGCAGCCTTTGAATGGGTAGATATAAATTTTAATTATTTTTATGAACACTGGTAATCAATTTTCCTTGAAATTTGGTATTCTTACACACACTTTAATGCTAAAAGGAAAGCGGATAGTGTAAAAACCCGTAACAGTTCTAAAACAAATTGTACTTAACATTAAAGTCGAGGATAGTTTCTTACAAAACTTTTTTATCTTAATGGATACAGTTATTTCAACATATTATGAAAATGCTGGATAAAATGCATTTTAATTAAGAAAGGTGGTTTTTGTGTGTGTTTAATTCGAATTACCTCAACAAGTTAACAACCGGTTGATGAATGTTAAATATAGAGTATAGATTCTTCACAAAAAAATTTCATCTTCTTAAGCCGCGTACACATCTGAGCAAACGAACCGAATGAGCACTTTGAGCCGAATGAGCATTCATTCCGGCGAATTGTGTTTTTTCCGCACAGAACCGCATGAGCCTGTATTCGGAGGCGCTCCAGTGTTTGTGTTCGAATTTAGTGAGAAACATGGAACATTTAGGAGTAGCTAGTGCTGCGTTCATAGTTATTTATGAGTTGCTAAAGAAAAAGAGACGACGAAGTCGTACTAGATGGTCTTCACAATTATGTTTTCAAAGAAGTCGAGATTGGATCCTTAACAATTCTTTTTTATTGCACGACATCGGAAGCACGACGGCGATGGCAGGCGATTTAAAAATTTCACAAGAGAATGTCAGAAAGTGATTTTTCATTTCTTCTAAATGGCATTAAGGACAAAATATCCAGAAGAGATACGTACTTCCGAAAGGCGATTCCGACAGAAGAACATTTGGCGTTAACATTACGGTTCCTCGCAAGTGGTGATTCTTTTACTAGATTGCAGTATATGTGGAAAATATCCAAACAGCTGATATCCGAAATAGTTCCTGAAGTCTGCCAGGCTCTTTGCTTTTTCTCGCCGATAAGAACCCTTTAGACTATCAATTTTTTTTTGAATCTCGCCGACGCGACGTCCCTGTTCAGTTTTTCAGCAATTTCCCTCCAAGCATCTTCTTTTTTAATTTTGTTGAAATACAGCTCATGTTTAACTTTCAATAAAATAGGCCTTTTCTCAAATTTTTTTATTAATTGTAAACACCTGTTTTGCGAAAAATCCATATCGTACGGGGCCGTTCGGTGTGTGTTTATACGCTACTAAAAACCCGTCCGGACTGAGCACAAATTTCCTTTGACGGACCGACAACTCTCGGATCGGCTGGCGCACCGCATGAGCGTGTTCGGCGCAGTGCGTGGGTCCGTCTACATTTGAATGCTCATTCGGCTCAAAGTGCTCATTTGGTTCGTTTGCTCAGATGTGTACGCGGCTTTAGGTCGCAAGCCGTTTCCTTTTGGAAGTACTCAATGGGTGTTCTTCCGAAGCAACGACGCAGATCTTTCAGCCAGAAGTTTTACCTTCTTACCATTGATCTCCTGCCCTCAATTTTACCTTCAATGACCACTACCTCGTATCGTTCACCCATCATGATGTCCTTTCCATAACTATTGATACAAAATCTTTAAACCGATCCTCCTGAGCACCTCCTCATTCGTTACTCTATCCATCCAGGATACACGCAGCGTACGACGATACAAGTATATGTTAAAAACTCTCTCAGAGCCGTAGAGAAAAAGTGGAAAGATGTAGCAACGCGACATACGTATGCACAGTTCGAGGCTTAGAATCTGGGTTGGAGAAGAGGGTTTTCAGGAAAGCAAAAGGAGCATGTCTGGCCTGTTTGATCTTCGCCAAAATCTCAGTTTTGGGGTTGCAAAATTAACGAGAGCTCCTGGATATTTTATGGACGATACTTATTCCACCACCTTGTTGTTAATTCTGAGGACTGCATTTTCCGGTGTTTTGGCAAATACTACAATTTTAGTTATGTTGACATTGATGTGCATTCTGTACTGCATGCTATATCCAACAATGCAGTATATCATGTTCTGAAGATGTAGAATGTTGGCAACTAGTATGACCGTATCACCAAAAAATCTACTAATATTATTTTTATGTTAACGTATCCATTTTTATCCACCCTTATTAAACCTCATATAAAATTTACATTGCATGTTATTATTAAACCAAAAAATTGAAAACCAGAACTTTATGAAGTAAATGTGGTAAATAACCCAATAAAGCTAAATAATTCATAGCATTGAAATATGTTTTGAAATAAATTTATAGCTTATTGCTTGTCTGAAAAGTGATATAAATCCAATATTAAATTGAGTATAGACTTTATTAATACCGAACATATATAGTTTATAAACTGGATATATTCTGATGTCTCTAGATAAATTTTATTTAATAATAAAACACTAGTTAATATTATGAACATATTGTTATATATTTGATATCAATTAAAATTTTAGTTTCGTAATTGATGGCGCGATTTTTAAATTCATTGATGCCAACCATGGACATATTCGGCGCCGGGCTGATTAACTGTAATTTTAAAGTCGCGCTGGGGATTCAGGTGGTAGCTCTGCTGTAACAAATGTCAAGTTGTTGCATTTATTTATTTATTTCCTGACATTGTTATTTGTTTTCGTTTTGTATTACGAGTTTTTGGTTTAAATAAATAGTGTTATACTTTAAGCTTAAAAATGTTACTAGCAGTCGAACATTGTTCTTTTTAGAGCTTCTTTTATAGCGAAGTGTACAAGATAGCTTATTAGCCGTAAAAAGTCATCGCAACTTTATTAGAATATTTTGAACGGGAAAGCGGTCGTAAATGTCGTAATGGCCCTTTAAGCTGTACGCACACTGGTGCGATCATGGCCTCGATCACGAACTCCATGCAGGCGCGGCCGAAAGTTGCTGAAGAAAACACATGAGCCGTTTCACATTGGTGCGATTGAGTTTTTGAGAAGAAGCGGCATGGCGGCGCGGCGTTCTATTCTGCGGTCTGCGGTGGCGATCAGATTCAACTTGTCGAGTTTGATCGCTGAATGGCGACGCAGCAGATAGGAATCAATGATAGGAATTTTCCATTATTTTGTATGTTTCTTTTTGTTGCAATTTAGAAATGGACTTAACGGAGCAGCTAATTGAGGCTGTGTATTTTTACAGCCTCAACCTAACTAAACAAAATTCTATATATGATTTATCCGATCCAAGCTACAAAAATAATATAATTAAAAATAAAAAGTTTGGGACAAAATTGAAGATATAAACAAGTCCGCCACTCTTTCATTATCGGTTATGGAATTTTGTATAGAAAATAAAATAAATGACGTTGAAATTATTAACATGACAGTCACATCTATTATTACTGTCAAGAATTTTGTCGTTGGGTAGACTATAGACTTGGTGCATTCTCTGCTGGTGCTGCCACCATCGGAGAATATTGTAAATAACTGATACTTACAAATACACGGGTTTAAATAGCGAGAATAGGAAACATTTATTATTTAATTATTCTAAAAATGTCAGGAAGTATAATTTGTGAAAATTCTAAAAATAAAAATAAAAAAGTAAATTTTTTGGTATCTTCAGGTCTAACCTGTATTATAATTTATCATTCCAGTTAAAAAAAACTTTTTAGTTCAGTTCAACTATGGTAGCGAGCTGTTTTAATCACCGGTTTTGCTAGTGGAGTATAATTGGGGCTGTTTAGGAGATGTTTATAAAACATTTAATCACTGGTTGATTAAAAAAAGTATAACATTAATATTGCAAATTATATTTTATCCTCTTATATTATATGTATGTCTATTTAATTTTTTGATTATGTAACGAACACTTTGTTTACTAACTTGTTTCGTCAAAGTGCTTAAATCCATTTTTGCTTTTGAGCTATAAAATCTCGTTTCGAGAGAGTTGAATATCCGGGAAAGTTGAATTATTGAATGTTATTGCACCCAACAACGCCCTAATTACGCGTTAACATTTTTTAGGCAATTTTATTAACATTTGAAATTGTCACAACACAACACGACGCCTAGTTCGAATTCTTTTTCACTTATTTTTTACTACCCGAAACAGCGTTGGCATCGCACAAACATCAAAAATCTGAGTGTTTATAGTCTCACAATTGTACCTAGTAAAACTAAAATAATGCTATAAAGATCGGAGAAAAACTATTGAAATATTTATTATTATTTTAATGCGATCAACATGAGATCAGTCGTCGTGGCAACATCTTAAATTGTCTGATGGCTGATTATTCGGGAATCCGTATTGTAAACATATTTCTGAAGATATTATTGTAATTGTTCTATAAAAGTCTATTATTTTTTAAGTAAAAGTACAATTGTGTCGTGTCTCATTCAGAGCATTTTAAAGAAAAACTTCCATTTTCACAAGCACAATGGGGTAACCAGGCCCTATGTAGCCGGATGCTACCAGCGTAGGAGAAGCTTTCGGATTGATATATAAGAATTTTTTTGTTAAATTGAAAAAACTATACAAATATTCAAGAGAAACGACTTTGAGTCGGACGCTTTCACGAGATTCCCTTGTCTTAGATTGAAGAAGAAGTAAAGGATAGATATTCTATCACCCGACCAGATAGTCATGGAGCTGTGGCCCTAAAACCAAATTGAATTGAATCAGTCTTATCAAAATCAACTGTAATGCACCAAGCCTATAGGTTCTTAGATGCGTTACAGTCAAGCCGGATTAATTGAAACCAAAGTCAATCTCCTTGTTCATCGAATTAATCTCCATTAGTACCTCATCACCATCACTCGATATTTTCCTAATTAACACCGGAGCCGAACGACAGCATTTATCAATTAAAGTCGATTGGAGACGCCGAGGACTTTCCGGGCTGATGCCTGAGAAATCGAGCCAGGACAGGCTTCAGCATATAATGATAAGATACCGAATAATTTTCGTCGTTAATCCGACTTTTTATTTCTTGTTACTCATTCCTTTATGCATAAATCCTAGAAAATAAAAATAAATATTTTTTTCAAAACGTAAAAAGTATTAATTTTTATGGCGCGGGATCGAAAATATTGTAATATAACTATTACAGTTAGTTAAATCTCTTTGGTGTTATACAGCAAAATGGAAAAACACTTAACCACAATACACCAAAACATCTTTACTTAATTGACGCGCGTTTCATTAACCATGTTAGCACTTACTTCCAGTAGACATTTAAAACTAAACTAAAATCTACAATTTGAACGTTTAATAAACGTTCGAGTATATAATATATACTCGCTCAGTGGGTACCGAGTGGGCGTGGTAAGATCTAGCCAACCGAGTCAGAGCCCATCGAGCGTAACAATTAAATTTCCGCAACTAGAGTAGTAGAACAAAGAACTCAAAGAATTAAAAATTGCTGTGTAATGTTCATACCATTCTATATTTACACTCTGATGCTTTGCATGAATTAATTGCCTGTAATTTGATAATTTGCTTTAATTAAGTTTAAATTATTAAGATCTATACAATTGTCTTTATCAACAATATGTCTAAAGCAACACAAGATTTATCCATTCACCATATCTTATCTGAGCCAAATGTTCTTTAAATCTAGTTAATATTGGATCTCCTAGTTTCTCACCAACATATTTCTGATTTACAATCTTTACATTGATTACAACTTTCTTGCCTATCTAGGAACATATAGCTATAATAATCAATTCGTTATATAAACCAGTTGTACAATGCTAGTTCATGTTCAGTTTATTCCTTGCTCTCTTCTATTTTTTATATTGGCTTTTAAAACAATATATATTCCCACCTGAAGTGCATCAAATACCTTTGATATAAAAGTCTTTATTTTATCCTTCTTCAATTCTACAATTTGAGTGTTTATATACTCGCCCAGTGGGCACCGAGTGGCGTGGCAAGATCTAGCCAACCGAGTCAGAGCCCACCGAGCGTAACAGTTAAATTTCCGCTACTAGAGTAGTAGGAACAAAGAACTCTGAAGGAATTAAAATTGCTGTGGTGTAATGTTCATACTATCTTTACATTTTATTAATTTGATGTTTTTATATGCATCTAATTGTCTGTAATTTGATACTTGTTTAATTAAGTTTAAATTACAAGATCTATACAACGTTCTTTATCAACAATATAAGTTCAGCAACACAAGATTTATCCGGTCTACTCATATCTTATCTGAGCTAAATGTTCTTTAAATCTAGTTAGCTATTGATCTCTAGTTTGCCCAACATATTGATTACAATCTTTACATGATTACAATCTTTTCGTTTATCTAGGGAATATATATAGCTATAATAATAATCAGTTCGTTATATAAACCAGTTGTACAATGCTAGTTCATGTTCAGTTTATTCTGCTCTTCATTTTTTTATATTGGCTTTTAAAACAATAATATATTCCTCACCCAGGCTTCAAATACTCTTGATATAAAAGTTCTATTTTATCCTTTTGTCAATCTACACTCTGAGTGCTGTTTATATACTCGTTCAGTGGGCACGGAGTGGCGTGGCAAGATCTAGCCAACTGAGTCAGAGCCCACCGAGCTTAACAGTTAGATTTTCGCTACTAGAGTAGTAGGAACAGAAAACTTGAAGGAATTGGACCGTTGTGTAATGTTCATACTATCTTTACATTTATTAATTTGATGTTTCTATATTTAATTCAATTGGGTCTGTAATTTGATACTTGTTTAATTTCAAGTTTAAATTATTAAGATCTATACAATGTTCTTTATCAACAATATGTTCAGCAAATGCAAGATTTATCCGGTCTACCATATCTTATCTGAGCTAAATTGTTCTTTAAATCTAGTTAATATTGATCTCTAGTTTGCCCAACATATTTCTGATTACAATCTTTACATGATTACAATCTTTTCGTTTATCTAGGAATATATAGCTATAATAATCAATGCGTTATATAAACCAGTTGTACAATGCTAGTTCATGTTCAGTTTATTCTGCTCTTCATTTTTATATTGGCTTTTAAAACAAATATTCTACTCATGCTTCAAATAATTTTGATATAAAAGTCTTTATTTTATCCTTTTTGTCAATCTACAATTTGAGCGATTATATACTTCCCTGCCTAGTGGGCACTGAGTGGGCGTGGTAAGATCTAGCCAACTGAGTCAGAGCCCACCGAGCGTAACAGTTAAATTTCCGTCACTAGAGTAGTAGGAACAAGAACTTGAAGGAATTGAACCGTTGTGTAATGTCTACACCATCTCTTTACATTTATTAACTTGATGTTTTATATGCATCTAATTGTCTGTAATTTGATACTTGTTTAATTAAGTTTAAATTATTAAGATCTATACAATGTTCTTTATCATCAATACGTTCAGCAACGCAAGATTTATCCGTCTACCATATCTTATCTGAGCTAAATGTTCTTAAATCTAGTTAATATTGATCCTCTAGTTTGCCCAACATATTTCTTGATTACAATCTTTACATGATTACAATCTTTTCGTTTATCTAGAAATATATAGCTAATAATCAATGCGTTATATAAACCAGTTGTACAATGCTAGTTCATGTTCAGTTTATTCTGTTTTCTATTTTTTATATTTGGCTTTAAAACAATATATCTCCTAGCAATTATGCTTCTGCAAATAATTTTGATATAAAGTTCTATTTTATCCTTTTGTCAATCTACAATTTGAGTTTATATACTAGCTCAGTGGGCACTGAGTGGGCCTGGCAAGATCTAGCCAACCGAGTCAGAGCCCACCGAGTGTAACAGATTTCCGCCACTAGAGTAGTAGGAACAAAGAACTCAAGAAGGAATTGGACCGTTGTGTAATGTCTTATATATTCTTTACATTTATTATTTCTTGATGCTTTTATATGCATCTAATTGTCTGTAATTTGATAATTATTAATTAAGTTTCTTAAATTATTAAGATCTATAATGTTCTTTATCAACAATATGTTCAGCAACACAAGATTTATCCGTCTACCATATCTTATCTGAGCTAAAATGTTCTTTTAAATCTAGTTAATATTGATCTCTAGTTTGCCCAACATATTTCTGATTACAATCTTTACATGATTACAATCTTTTCGTTTATCTAGGAATATATAGCTATAATAATCAATTCGTTATATAAATCAGTTGTACAATGCTAGTTCATGTTCAGTTTATTCTGCTCTTCTATTTTTTTATATTGGCTTTTAAAACAATATATTCCTACCTGGCGCTTCAAATAATTTTGATATAAAAGTCTTTATTTTATCCTTTTTGTCAATCTACAATTTGAGCGATTATATACTCACTCAGTGGACACTGAGTAGGCATGGCGTGTTATCCAGCCAACCGACTCAGAGCCCACTGAGCGTAACAGTTAAATTTCCACCACTAGAGTAGTAGGAACAGAAAACTTGAAGGAATTGGACCGTTGTGTAATGTCTATACCATCTTTACATTTACACTTGATGCTTTTATATGCATCTAATTGCCTGTAATTTGATACTTGTTTAATTAAGTTTAAATTATTAAAGATCTATACAATGTTCTTATCAACAATATGTCTGTAACACAAGATTTATCCGGTCTACTCATATCTTATCTGAGCTAAATGTTCTTAAAACGAAGCATTGATCTCTTTAGTTTGCCTAAATATATTTCTGATTACAACTTTTACATGATTACAATCTTTTCGTTTATCTAGGAATATATAGCTATAATAATCAATTCGTTATATAAACCAGTTGTACAATGCTAGTTCATGTCTAGTTTTTGTTTTATTTTTATATTGGCTTCTAAAACCATAGGCCCCTACCTGGCACTTCAAATAATTTTGATATAAAAGTCCTTATTTTATCCTTTTGTCTATAAACAAACACTGCAGGATTTTGTCCATAATCTGCTCGGCAATTTGAGGAGTATTTTTCCCGAATCAAGATAATCTAATTTAAATTTTTGGTGAGTGTAAGAGTCTTATGTGCTTGTTTGATTAGAACCGTTACGTGCAACATTGTGATTGTAGATTGTATGGGATCTAATATGCCCCCTTTCTTGAATTATATAACCAATCATACAGTCCCAGAGCTTTGATAAAAGCCAGTATCTCAGAAGGTTTTACAGAGATTAATTCTCTATCGCAAGTACGCAAGCACTCCTTTGGTTGAAAACTTAAGAGATTCTGACTGGACTGGAACTCAATGAACTATTGTTTCGAGCTGCACGAGCTGCAGTGTTTCGCCGCGATTTTTGCCAACCTTCATTAGAAGATGGTACTATAAGAAGAAGAATTTCCCATCTCCGATATCAGTCCTATCGACTTTCGATAGGACTAACCGTTCGGTCAGTCGTAGTGGCAACATCATAAATTGTCTGATGGCTGATTATTATTCGGGGAGTCCATATTGTAAATAGATTTCTGAAGATATTATTGAAATCGCTCTAGAAAAGTCTAAGTATTAATTTTTAAGTAAAGTGTTAAATTGTGTTCGTGTCTCATCTGTGATATATTTTTAAAGAAAAACCTATTTTCACGCTATCACGGGGGTAACCAGGCCCTAAGTAGCCGGATGCTACCAGCGTAGGAGAAGCTTTCGGATTGATATACAAGAATTTTTTGTTAAATTGAAAAACTATACAAATATTCAAGAGAAACGACTTCCACGAGCTTCCCTTGTCTTAGATTGAAGAAAAGTAAAGGGATAGATTATTCTATCACCCGGCCGGATAGTCCTGGAGCTGTGGCTGTAAAACCAAATTGAATTGAATCAGTCCTATCAAAATTTATCGCACCGATGGTTGTCGTCTAGGCGCACTTCCAGTGATGAAGTGCTGATGTTTCCCCATTATCTATTTTATTAATCTGCATTCTTCATTGTTTTCTTAGCTTCGACTTAATTGAGGTAAGTTTATTGAGGGGACATTGTCCAGTTGTCCAAAACCCGAATTGAAGATTGTTCTTAATTTAAATCAAAGAAAATCTTTAATTTTTCCTCGGTCATCCTGCCATATCATAGGTCAAGAAAAATCGATCCAGAGATTCTTGAATTATAAATTGTGTTACTAATCCCCACTTCTATTTTATATTTATAGATATATGAAAGCAATTTAAATTCGATTATATACTCATTTCAAATAAAACATTGTTTTCCACATTCATACGACCGTAGTTATTGATTGCTGGGCATTTAAAACACAAAAAGTTTATTTCTATTTACATTATTTCACCCGTAAGCGTCGCAAAAAAAGATAAAATTGTCCTGTCCAGCTCTGAACTTGGGCAAAATTAACCTCAAAGTTATTATCGGCACTAAATCATCAAGAGATGGCGCTACGGTCGACGAATAAGTGAGAGGCTTCCTGCGGCGGTCTATCACTTCGGAACACGATTAGCCCGGGCGTTTAGGTCGATCGCTTGCTGCCGCTTTGCTTCCTGTTTTGATTATCCTTCGCCAATTTTTAACAAGTTCAGCTTAGAACTCTAAATCCCAATTACTTTCTTTTAATAACTCTATAATTTGTAGCAATAATGAAGATAATTATCTGGAAAATTTTACAGAAAATTCAAAAAAAAAAAAATTGAATTTTAATTTGTACAGTTAGACAGGAGATTCTAATAAACTGTGTATAATGTGTATAACTATAAAAAGTTCTTTCATCTTTATATTATGCATTTCTATTTAGCGTTGTGGATGCTCAAAATCGTTAGAAAAATGATAAAGAAATTCACTGAATCAAGATAAAAAACATTATCAGGCCGACCAAAAAGTTATAAAGGGTGAGTCTTGTTAAGTACATTATTAGCGGTAATAACCCAGTAACACGTGATTTGAGTTTTTTCTAAAAAATTGAAAAAAAAATTTTTTGGAAATTTTCAGGGCATTTTATTTAAAAACATAATTTCCTTGATAATATTGCAACATAGGTGTAGATTAAATTTACATAAGAAAGAAAACCCAGAAAAGATCCAGTAGTTCTCAAAAATTTAAGTAAAATGATTTTTTCTGAAATTTCAAAGTAAAATAACTCGGTTATTTGGACCCTATTGTTGAAAAGTGAAGAAAGAAAATATGTGGTTCTTTATCGAGATCTACCGACCTGAAAATATTTTGCACTCCTATTTAAGACTCACCCTGTATAAGTAAAAGTGGGCAAGCATAGTATAAAATTTACATATAATTCAGGTAATGTAAGTTCAAAACCATTTCTGCATCATGTCATGAAGAAACATAAAAATATAAGATATGAATTTTATTATCCTAAAGTTATTCTAGTAGCATTGAATTCAACCGAATGGTTATAAACAGTTAACAGTCCAACTTTCCCATAGGGTCTCAGAGTTAGTGGTACCAAAAATCAAAACGGCAATTCTGCTATTGAGTTCCTCGGACAAGCGGTCGCACTCGCCACCTCAACCAACCATCAACCAAACCAGTAACTGATTTTATTTCCTTCCAATTCATAATTTTTTTCGTATTGATGATTTTCATTTGACTTTTTATATAAAAAAAAAAAAAAAAAAAAAAAAATTTTTATTTTACTTTACTCCTAAGACCTGTCTAAAAATTACAGGCTGCAGTCGAGGATTGCTTCCAAAAATTACAAAAGTATGGATTCAGTAACTCTTTGTAAAACCTCAGCAAAAATAAATTTACTATACCGGGTGCGCGTCTCAAAAGTTTACTCCAACCCTACAACTTTATTTTTTCAGATAAAAATTTGGTATGCTAGTATAAGACATAAATTAGATTGATTGACGTATTCAATTATTCTTTTCGGCCACTTCCCGTTTCCAATCGTAAAATAACTACAAGTTCTGATTTTAAATTTCAATTCCTCAGCATTTTTTACTCTTTATCTGATAGAAAATATCACTCTTAATAGACTGACTCAACTTTTGACATTTTCGAACATGGTTTTATTTGGAATATTGTAAATACATATTCATAAAATGACAATTTGACTCGAAATAGTGTGTGGTATCAAATTATTCGTAAAAATGTTTTTTCCAAATATGCTAATGAGCCGCCCCTGTTCCATTTGCGAAAAATTTAGATATGGATTAAAAATACGATTTGGGTATCTTTTAACTGGTCCGACAAGACATAAAAACATTAGACGAACGAATCTATTTTTTCAAGGGGTTCTTTGTTTAAAAATGAGTGTTTTAACACAACTGGCTCTCTAGATTGACATTTAAAATACAATTTTGTTTTAAGCCAAAATGTCAAAATTGATATATGATATGTCATTCTATTCAGAGGACATTTTCATCGAATAAAGTAAAAATACCAACGCGACGGTGCCATTTTAAAAACCAGAAGTTGTAGTAATTCCGGTGAAACAGGAAGTGGCCGGAAAACAATTGAATACGTCAATCGATCCTGATTTATGTCATCATAAACTACAATATAAATTTAATAATTTTTCTACACTATGTTCCACAGATTGTCTCTTTACAAGAAAAATGTTTTTTCCGAAATTATCAAAAGTTTTGTGTCGCGACCGTTGCAAGAATAGCACAAAATAGTGTTTACATTTGTCCCTATAAGTACAATCTAACTTGTTTCTTATTTTATTCCATGCATATGATAAGTCATTCTATCTTTCAGAGTGTTATTTTCATCGAATAAATAAAAAACAATCGAGGGTGCAATTTAAAATCAAAATTTTGTAGTCACTTCCGGTGAAACAGGAAACCGGAAACAATTGGAATATGTCAATCAATCTCTAATTTATATAGTAGATATATAGTTGAGATCGTAGGTAGAGATACCAAGTGCGTCTCAAGTGACTGATCCTTATACCCTTTTATCCTGAAAAATAAAAGCTATAGGGGTGATCCACCTTGAGACACATCCAGTATCTCTACCTAGAATCTCTACTTGTGACTTGAAATGCCATACACAACTGTATTCCTCCTCAAGTTAAGTAGACTTTATACCTCTGTGACGCAATATTTATTAAAATCATACGCGAGCGCAACCCTGTCGGTGCGTAATATTAAATTTGCATCCATGATTCATATTAGCAGCCTTACATTCGTGCTACCGCAGTCCGCATATTATCGTTTCACAGTGTATTGCGTGTTACAAAATTCCGGGATAATCCTATCACCGAAACGTATCACGTTTTCAATTTGAACGTGAGAAGGATTAGGAGTGTTGAAAGTGAGAGTCCTGATTACAGGCCTTGCGGTAACGTGAAACTAAAATGTTTGGCTTGGTGATGACTTATAAAATTTATCAGTTCTCGTATTAATATATTATCCTTCAGGTATAGTGTATAGTAGGGTGCATCAAATAAATATTTTTTAGTTACCGTAAAAATAGCGAACATGAATGTAAAAAATAAAATTCTAGTAAAATTTAAGCTCTTAATTAGGGAATGCAATCCCGCAAATGCTGGATCCCTCTGAGATTCCGCGGGATCGAAGTTGCGGGATTTATCGTGCGGGATCCGCGGGATTGACACGTTACTACTGGGTAACCGAATCGATCTCGATCAAGGTCAAATCCCTTCGTTCCGGGCCGATGAGTCGATGCTCGCAACCCGGGGGACCCGTTTAACTAGTAATTGTGGACAATTTCGTCAAATAAACTGCCGGATATAATTATCGGGACAAGCAAAATTTTAGGTAAATTTAAAGTTGAATATCTCTTGAACTAAAAAGATTTTGGGATGCGGTTTTGGACCAGGTTTTAGAAGCATCTATTGTGATTAAGATGCTATGTGGTGTTTGAAAATATATTTAGCGAATTCTCGTATACAGGATGTTTTATAAAGTGAAAATTTGGTCAGAATCTTTTCACCACCAAATTTACGAGTTTTAAAATCAAATTTTTTACCAAGTACGACTAATCTGTATTGAAATTAGAAAAAACAATTTGATAGGTTTTAATTTTTTTGTTTTAAGGAAAATTGACTTTTTCGAAAATGCATTTTTAATCATACGTATGGTCTTAAATGGTACAAAAAAGTTTTGTACATTCTGCATATGTAAAAATTATGAGTGCATATAATTGATATAGAGTGTATCTAAAAGCAGATAACAACACAAGTTCAAGAAACTTCAACATCAGAATAATATTTTATTTACCAGAAAATAAGTAGATAAATTATAATAAAATTTAAGTATATTTAATATTAAATATATTTTTTGAACACCAAATGTATAAATCGGTATTATAATTTAAGTATATTATAATTTCTGTCCAACTAGTTTAAGATACACGCTATATAAATATATTGTGGGCCTATATAAAATAATGCCTTTTTGTACCGTTTAGAACCAAATGTATGAATATTGTTTACAGTCCTGCAATTTTGCGGATCCGCAGGATTGATTGTTTTAATCCCGCGGGTTTGCGGAATTGAGATTTTGGTGAGGATTGCATTCTCGCTGAAGTCATTGCTTTGGAACGGGTACGTGCACTGACAACCGCATTCGATTAGATGCACGTTAAAGGGAAAGGGAAATAGATGTGGAATTGTGTTTTTTTAATCGGGAAACCAGTTCGTTTGTAACAACAAATAGTTCAGTTTTAATGCATTTTAAGAACATTGTGTATATTTGCTTAAATTTCTTAATCTATAGTATAAAAGAGAGAGTATTTTGTATTTTTTGTATTGACTAAGAGTAGTCCCATGGGGACCCTCCACTGCGGCCGCGATGGCCTATTGTAGCTCAGTTTCTACAAGTTCTAATATACAAAGAGCGTTGAAGTTCACCCTCAAGACCCAGCCTTTAACATAGGCCGTTATGTCCGAGGGTGATATGTCTCCTAGGTCTGATAGGTTTAGCATCGGTTTGCCAAACATCTTAAACTTGGTAAAATGTACACATAACGTGCTTCATTGTTTCGTCATCTTCCTCCATACAAAGTCGGTATTCGGCGTCTTCCACCAGTCCCATCCTCTGTAGGTGTGATCTCATCCGGCAGTGGCCCGTGTACACTGCAGTGAGTGTACTCGCTCCATTCCTACCAGCCTTTTTCTCCTGTTCCATGTTTGGATGGCCCTGCTAGGATTTTCTTGGCATGTTCTATTTGGGGACTGTCATTCCAGTCCCGAAACGTTGTACCCCTAGCCCATTCACAGAGTCTGTCTCTTGCGAGATTCTTTGGAACGCTAAGTGTCGGTTCTGGGTCCACGAATGGGCGACCCTGCACCAATTTTGGGGAGGGAATCAGCACGTTCATTTCCCTCTAGGAAAGAGAGAGTAGATTGTAGACTTTATGGGATCTCTCCCCCCAAACTCATCATACGGTCTCAGGGCTTTGACAAAAGTAAGTATTTGAGAGGTTTTACAGAGAGGTTAGTTCTCCATCTCCGATATCAGTGGTACCAATATTTACGGCCCGGAATGCGTCGTCTCGGCGCACTCAGTGATAAGGTGTTCTGGTCTTTCCCGATTTTCCCACAGATTCCTGTATTCGCCATTATTTCTCTAGCTTCAATCTTCATTGAGGACACAGTGGCTTGTTAAAAAACAGTGACAACTGATGATTGTTCTTAGTTAAATCTAAAAAATCTTTGATTTTTCTTTCGTGTACTTGAGAAACTTCCTCAAGTGTTTTAGGCCATTGGTGAATACTCATTTAAGGTTATGGATTTATTCGACGTGTTCTTGGTTTCGTTGGGAAGCAGAACGGTTCTGGTCCAGTTAGTGTCCGCCCTTTTTTCAGCTAGATCGTTTACTTTTTCAGTACCTATAGCACCACATTTCAAAGGCTTCCAAGCGTTTAGATATAGCATCTGTCAAGGTCCATGGTTCCACTCCATATAGAAGCGTGGAGAATACGCAGCACCTTAGTACCTGTGTTCCTATAGTAATATTCAGGTACATATTGCATAGGATCTTTCTAAGACGGTTAATTCGACAGTTTATTCGACGGTTTATTATTTGCTTATCACTTTCCTTTAGTGTAACATACGTAATACATCAAACTAAAAACTATTTTATTAGTCTGTGCAGAATGAAGTAAAAAATCCTAATTATGAATAAAAATCTCCTAATTGAATACTACCATCCGAACACTAATACGCAACAGTAAAAATACACGTTTGACACATTTAATTTGCTTTTTTCGGTCATGTTTAAACTAGTTTTAATGCGCCCCGGCCTGTTGACATGTAACGGACCATTTTTCTAGACCAGTTTCTAGTTATTATGATCGTTCTTAAGGCTGCTTGACTATCGAAGAACTTGGATATTTCTTGTTTCCTATAGTTCCTACCTAAGATAAGTTGTACGCATAGTTTGATATCGTAGTATAGTTTGTTATTACTCTGGTCGACTTGGCGGGGGCACTATCTGTTCCCAGATTTTATAAACATAAATAAATCATTCCCTTGTTACTTGTTAAATCATGCTAATTCAAGTTTTCCAAATTTTTGTTAATACAATATGCTTGGTTATCTATTATCACTGTTAAAATAGTTTCTTTAAATTCTAGTTTCTTCAAATGGTTGCTCACTATTTACCGCTTAAATATCAACAATACATCAACATATACAACTATCAATTTTTTTTTCTTTATATATAGCTTCTAGTAGTACTTTGCGTTCATTGATATCAGATAACTTTGACTTAGATTAATTCGATTTTTGATTTAATTATTAAATTTAACACGATATGGGAACCTTGATTTGGAAGCCTCTAGTTTTATACTGCAGCTATAATATTCTTTGTCCACGATCACTTAATAATAAATCAATATTCTACTTCCTAGCTGAAGGAATATGGTGCCCATATTTGTAATGGAGTGAAATATAACAGCTGATAACAGTGAATTATAATAAATCACACTTTGCATTTACTTTACATTTGTTGCTATTCCAAAGTGACACTCACAACATCCCGATGCGCGGCATGGATGATTTGACGTTTTTCTTATCTTTTCTTTTTATTAATTTTGACGTTTAAAATTGTCAAATGTTAAGTAGGTAGTGATTATTAAGTGGCATATCAAGAACTTGTTTAAAATCAAAAAATGAATTATGAAAGTTATAATGAGCCCTGTACACCACCAGAGATAGCAGAGGCGGCCAAATTAACAAGTCTTGGATTGCTACCATAAAAGTCTAAGGATTATTACATATGTCTGCATATAAAAACTGTCTAGACTGGAGGATTGCTAAACGCATAACTTCGTTTTCCGAATCCGTGTTATTAGTATATTTAGTTGCCATTGTAACGGAACATAAATCAATCTCCTGATTGATTAAAGAATATTGGTACGATATTTTCATGCAAAGAACTTGAAATAATATCATTCAAATTCAAATACATATATAACTTTAAATAAAACACAAATTACCAACTTTAGTTAGACAAAACAACAAAAAGTCAGATGCTGGTACTTCAATTTATTGTTCTCCAACAACTGTACTCAACTAAAGTTGGTAGGAGTATGTTTTATTGCAAAAAACTTGAAGCAGCATCAATAAAATTCAAATACATATATAACGATAAATAAAGCACAAATTACCAACTTTAGTTACACAAAACAACAAAAAGTCAGCTGCTGGTGGTACGATCTATCATTTTTCAACATATTTATTTTACTAAAGGTGGTAGAAAAAAAGTATACTAATATACAGGTATGTCGTAAAACACATCTAATAATAAACTTCCCAAATATTTGAAAATAGAATAGTTCGAGATGAGTGCGACTCTCGATGTATAGCAACTGATGATATTGACGTTTTCATTATCTTGTAGTTAATTTTGACGTTTGAAATTGCCAAATTTTAAGTAGGTAGTGACATTTTCCCGTAAAACATGAATGCAATAATTAATAGTAAGATTAACAATAAAAATACAAATTCAAACACTCCTCATACTTATTATATTGGCCGTGGACAAAGTATAGTATTCAACTCGTAATTTAATAGCCAGCATAAATTGCTCGTTCAATAATATACTATTATATCTAACTTCTAGTGGTACTTTCCTTTCATCAATATAAAATGGTGTACTCGACTTGGTGTACGTACTCTGGAACTCACTTTACAGTACATATAACAAAATTATAATATTGAAGCTGTAAAAAAATCATTTAAAATGTTTCTGGTGAGATTGAAACATCTGTTTATACATATGGTTCTGCCACAAATATATCCATCCCCCTTACGGTTTCAATCTCACCTGAAAAGACGCAACCAACCTTAATGAACAGACACAGAAGAAATTCCTAAAATGCCGGGGAGGGATGAGCAGAAGTGCGCCTCCCAAACCGACAGGGGATTAGTAAGGGTATAAAATTCCTTTTAAATCTTAATGGGCCGCCTCGGTCGTGTGTCTATCATCAATCCGAGTGTCTCGCAGACACGGGCAGATTATGATTGATTACGTCTCGGCCCGGTGAAAGGTCGAACGTCATCAGGGAATGCTTTTTGTTGAGAGAATACGTTGGTCGTCATCGGTGAGGTTGCCAGAGAAATAAGCTAACGTAGAGAGCTTTTAAAATATGCCTTGTTGTCAAAAGTGAAACTCCTTACTAACAGCTATTAAATTGAAGGATTTGAAGGATATATATTCTTTTACGAATGCTTTTTATAAACTTCAAAAAAAAATAGAGTTAATATAAAACAGTATACTATTCTAGCTTTATCATTTTATTATGTTTTCTTAATTTTGATTAAAAAACGATAATTCTATTACCCTGCCGGATAGCTGTGGCCATTAAACCAAAATACTACTATTAACTGCTACTAACCAACAATTTGTTTTGTGTAGTCTGTGGTCTGTTTTTGTTTAAATGATTTGTTCATTATTCATGTTAGGGATTTATTTTTAAATTGATGTTAATCGTTAGGCAACCAGTATTAATTTTGCATAATCAAAATTGTCACTCTAAATTGCTGTCTTTTTTAGACAGATGTCACTTGTCTAGTCATTATTCAATTCATTATTCGAATTCTCCGAATGTTGTTAACAAAAGTTTCATCTTAAAATAAAATTTTACTCAATTACAATTATTTATCTCCATCATTTACGGGATTAATAATACAGAAATTAGAGCTCAATTTTGAACAATTCATTATATATAGTGATTTGCAGTAGTGATGGGAATACCGGTTCCACATGAGTCGCGTTAAAATAGCGACCGACCAGAAAAATATCGCGACAAAATACCGCGATTTTGTAACCGAGGTTAACGGCTCATATTTAGGTGTATTGCAATATAATATATTTAATGTTAAAATCAAGAACAAAGTTCAAAGCACTGTCAAAAAAATTGTTTATTGGCCTAACCTAACCTTAAAAATAGATATAAACAATAAAACTTAATAAATGTATAAAAGCAAATAAAATATTTTTATTTTATTTGCTTTTGCGTTTCATCTTTCAAACAACGCTATTTTATACCATGCCTAGTACATACCAAAAATCGCTATTTCGAAAGTAACGTAGTGACGGGAGCACCAACGCCAGTAGTAACCGACCAAATCGCGACAGGCAAAACCGGAACACTAGAAGCGCTCCAGCGACTGCTGGAACGAAGTACCAGCAATCGCCGCCGAGGTTGAGCGTCAATAGCCAGTTACAGCAGGGACCAGTTACTTTTGTTCGTGACAGACCGAACTACGACTCTATGAACGCGAGAGCTGGAGCGAAGTTACGTCGCCGCCGAGGTCGAGCGTCGATAATCAGTTACAGCAGTTACTAGTTACTTCTGTTCGCGACAGACGGAACTACGGCTCTAGGAACTACTAGGAGCGCGACGAAGCAAACACGCGCGACGCTACGTACATACTAGTGCCAGTTACTAGTTACTACTGTTGGCGACCGGCGAAATCGCGACGGCCGGAGCTAAACACATCGCTATGCGGTTACTACGGTTCCAGCTAATTTCAAGAGCGATTATAAATAATTTATTTGCAAATTATAAATAATTTATAATTTTGTCGTTGTTACGATCGTCGATCTTCAGTAACAGGTTCCTGGTTCGTTGTGGAGCGCGACAAGCCGTTATAAAAAAATACCGCTCCAAAATCGCGTTACTCAAATACCGACAAATCACTAATTTACCGTAATTTTATTAAATTATACGAATATTCTAGTTGATTATTGGTTTGAAAAAAATATGACAGTGTCCTCCAATTAAAATGCGAGTTACTAACTCAAAATTGTAATTCTGAGTTGACAAATGAGCTAGATGCTTTACCTTGACCGTTATTCAAAAGCTAGAAACCTATCGATAAAAATATGCATTAAATCAAAGTTGGTACAGTTGCAAATTTATTATAGTGATTTTTTTTCATCGGGGTTATTTGTTATACAAAGGGGTAGATATACACCGAATGGGGTGGCTGTGGCAACACTGCCGCTATCACTGTTCCTCTCGCCAGCTCGCGCGTCACGGCCGTTTCGCATGCGTCTCGCTGACGTCACGGCTGTCATTCAAGACCATGTGTCACAAATTGAGTGGAATCAAATTTACCATGTCAAAAAACTCCCAGACACCAATAGTTTTCATCCAAATATTGACGTTACTTCAGAAATTATACGGAAAAAATCGAAATAAAATGAAATTTCTCTACCCTGTATCTTGGAAACTAAGCATTTTAGGACACACATTTATACAAACTTTTTTACTTATTTTTATCTACAGGATATGCTGCTGAAGGTTCCGGAACACACAGTTCGGACCACCCTGTACAGAGGCTATCTATGTTTATTTATTTCTCTGAAATTACAAGGCTTATTAGGAAAAAGGTATCACTGTGTAATAATCTATCTCACTTTAAGTTATTTTTAGTTTGAGTTATGATAGGTAACGGTAATGGAGTTCATTAAGGTGTATAGTGTTATTTTTGGACATCATTAGATGCTTGTGGGTGGTCAAGTAGACGATATGTTGTTGATAACGATAACGATGTTGGGTTTTTATCTCTAAAAATAATGATATATTTCTTAAAGAACTAATATTAGAGTTGTTCAGAGTTGTTGTTCAAAGAAGAATGTAAAATAATATAAGTTTACTAGCGTATTCATTGTCTCAAATTTATGCCAGCATGAAAAAAATAATATGGCGATATTATTATATAACTTGGTAATATTTGAGGGGTAGTTTCATCTCGTTGGAATTTGACTTTCGAAAAATCCGTTTGCCAAAAATAAGCTTTTTACGTCAAGCAATTTAAGCAGAATCGTGATTAATAAATTACCCAACTTTTTGGAACACACTATATGAATTTTTAAAAAATTTCAAATTGTCTTCTTCCAAGCGTCTTCCCGAAAGACTAACCGTTTTTTAAATACCAAGTATTGTAATATTTGAGGGGCGTTTTCACCCTCTTGGAATTTGAGATACGAGAAACCCCTTCTTATCGAACCTCTACACCCCACAGTCAATCTGTTTGCCAAAAATCAGCTTTAAACGTCAAACAGTTTAAGCAGAATCGTGATTACTCAATGGTCATATTTTATGAAACACCCTGTATAAATTTTTAAAAAATCTCAAAATATGTAAAACAAGAAAATGAAATATACGTGTTTAAGAGTTTTTCCGAAAAACTCACTGGTTTTTAAATAAAAAAATATTCGGGGGGTTGTTTCACCCCCTTAGAATTCGAGTTTCAAAAAATCTCTTCTTATCGGACCTCTACACCCTAAAGTCAATCCGTTTTCCAAAAATCAGCTTTTTACGTCAAGCGCTTTAAGCAGGATCGTGATTAATCGATAACCAGATTTTTCGAAACACCCTGGATAAATTTTTAAAAAATCTTAAAATATGTAAAAAAACAAAATAAAATATACGTGTTTAAGCGTTTTTTTCGGAAACTTAACTGTTTTTTAAATAAAAAATATTGTAATATTTGAGGGGTGGTTTCACCCCCTTGGAACTGGAATTTCGAAGAATCCCTTCTTATCGAACCTCTTGAATGGTTTGAGCAGGATCGTGATTAATCAGTGAGTCACTTAAGGATTTTATATATTAGTATAGATTTTCTTTCACATTTTGTAATAAGTTTCATTCTAAATTTTGCATGAAATTGCATGATGACGATCATTCTCAAACAAGAAAACTGTAATTTGTTGTCAAGGAAATAAAATTATGTCTGAATTACCGGAGAAAATTGAATTTTGAACGCCAATGTATCCAGATAGAGTAATTTTAGAAAGCATCCGCCACATGCCTAATTGTCCAAATCATTATAAAGAAAGCGTTCTGAAGGAATTTTTACGTTTAAATTCATATATTTAGCGTGAAATAATTATGACTCCAGGTTTAGTTAATTAGAAATAGCGGTTCAACGCTTTGTGTCACCCTTACTAGCTCCATGGAACAGAAAAATAATTCTCCATACTTAAAAGAATTCTTCATACAATTTTTATCCAACATAAACATAACTTACAAATATCTTTAGGCCAGTTGGCAGTAAGTGACATTTAAAAATGACATCAAATTAACGCATTGGCGCATCAAATCGACGCATTGACAAACCACATCGATGAACCGCATCAACGAATAGTGAGTAAGGGGTTTAACTCTAGTCAATTTTAGGAAAAAATAACGGATTGTTTTTTAAATTTCTGTTTCTGTGGCAAAATATTCAAACTTTTTTCAAGAAATGAATCCTCCACAAATATAGATGGTGGTGGATTCGTTTCTCCCACATTTTTCCAACATATATTATGCAATATTTTATTACATTTTATGATATATAATATTAAATATTCTTTACAAATTCCTGAATGCTTGGTCTAGTTAACTAAATTTAAACATCTTTTCTTTTGTATGTCTCAACTCTAAAGTAAAGCAACGTTCAGGGAAACAATACATTGAAGACAAAGACCTTTTCACGAGGACTTTCCCAAGTTGCTCTATAAGAAACTCTATTATTAGCGTCAGGCTGAATTTTAGGAGGGTTTGAAATAAAATATTTTTAAAACAAATTTAATTAGTTTATTAAAGATTAAAAATTCTTTATTATAAAATAAAAATTATGAAGATAAAAAATTGAGCACTAAAAAATGTCACATAAGACTGTTAATTTTTTTTAATCACTTTAATATAGTTTGATTTTTAAAAAGAAATAATTAATCATTTTTTTAAATAATTTTATCTACCGTCAGTGAATTAAAAAGCTCTTAACTCACGCGTTTTGAGTGAGTTAAGAGCTTCCTAACTCACGCGTTTTCATTACCACTCTCCTTGTTTAGATGACTACCAAAGAGAAAAAAATATTTTGTAAAACATTTTTTATTTTGCACTAAATTGGAAAAATATGTTATGAGTACCTTTTCATTTCCATTGCACCATTTTTCATGCTTGGATTATGGAATGCACTGTTCATTAAAATGTTGTATCCTTTGTTATAGAGCTTGTTTCTCTCTACAATTTCATGTCTCACAATGTACCATTTGTGTTCGGGAAAGGTTCATAGTATTGTAACGTTTTTAGTTCGTTACATGTCTTTGATTATGATATATGATGTCTGAGCACAACCCTGTTATTGTTTGGCACAACCCTGTTATTGTTTGACACAACCCTGGTATCGCTCTGTGGGAGCGCGCGCTGTCAACATCGCTTCTGTAAATTCTCTGTGATCTAACTTCACTTTTGGTTGGACCGTTTGGCCTCTTAGACGCCATTAGTCCCAGTCTTGAGAAATGGTGGTCATTTAAATCTGGCTGTATTATCTGAATCAGCTGCCATTTCGAAGCTACAGGTAAAGCTGAGTTATTTTCCTTTTAGATTCGATATTATTAGTGAATATTTTTAGGGTAGGGTTACGGATGTCCCAACTTGTATTTGTATTTGGCTGGCACGTTGGCTTCCCTTTGCTTTTGTCCTCCAGAATGTCATTTGGAAGAAGGACAGATTGTTTATTATTTATTGAGCCCTCGGAAGTATTTCGAGGTAGGTTTATTTTGTTTATTAGACGGTGTTTGATTTTAAACAAGAGTTTCGTGTTTTTAGGGTCTTACGGACGGACATTGTCTTACGGACAAGTGTCCAAGGTATGGACTATTTTTCAAGGTCCTAGTAGTGTTCTCTTGTGCCGCTATCTTATGGACGGATGTCCCATGGACAAGTGTCCCCAATAGGACCCGACAGACAGTACAGAGATGCTAGACCTCCTCGCGCTGCTACTGTTTGAAGCAGGGTTACATAAAAGAACAGCTAAGTGTATATTTAAGTTCTAGTTTTGCATTTAACATCTAAAATGTTTTCAGTCTTAAACAGTAACGTACATTTTAAACAATAGCGTACAGACTATATTTAGTGGTTAGATTATTAAGGATATTTATGTCGATGCAGTAGTAAAAGTGTGATTTAGATTTTAGATTTCATAATATCACGCATTGTAATAGTATTACTTTCTATAGACATTATTATTACGCTATACTAACAGATGAATAACGAGATAGATTCTAGAATCTACAGGTTGCAACACATCTGATTTAACACCGTATAAATTTAACAATTTAAATAAAGTAATGCTACTTTTCCTATATTTTCTATAACGTTACACGCATTGTATTTTCTTTATAGTCTTTTCATAGAACGTATTTAATATTATTTACATATATAGTTTTACTCAACAAGTAACCACTGTAATAATTATATTAATTGTACAATGCTATTTACCATCAGAATTCATCACGAATAAATATAGTCATTAGTTTTAATTATTATACAACTGTGTTTTCTTTCTCTGTACATGCCTGGCGCCCAATATCTATTTTTTTGTTTATTGTTCTTAATTAGTTTTCTTTCCAGTGAAATACCTTATCCACGACTGCTCTCCGATGAAAAGCTGCCGTTCGCAGTGGTAGTTGTTTAAAAAACGCTACAGTATCATAGTTGTCGATTTTCGAAAGAAATCAGTACATGTATATAATTTCTTATATTTTTCATTTTATTGATTTTATGGAAAGCACTGTTCATTAAAATGTTGTATCCTATGTTAAGGGCGTGTTCCTCTCTACAATTTCCTATCTCACAATGTACCGTTTGTGTCCGGGAAGGGTTCATAGTTTCATAGTTGTCGATTTTCGAAAGAAATTAGTACATGTGTATATTACTTCGTATATTTTTCATTATATTGATTTTATGGAAAGCACTGTTCATTAAAATGTTGTATCCTATGTTATAGGGCTTGTTTATTTCTACAATTTCCTGTCTCACAATGTACCGTTTGTGTCCGGGAAGGGTTCATAGTTTCATAGTTGTCGATTTTTGAAAGAAATCAGTAGATGTATATTATTTCGTCTATTTTTCATTATATTGATTTTATAGAAAGCACCGTTCATTAAAATGTTGTATCCTATGTTATAGGGCTTGTTTCTCTCTACAATTTTCTGTCTCACAATGTACCGTTTGTGTCCGGGAAGAGTTCATAGTTTTATAGTTGTCGATTTTCGAAAAAAATCAGTACATGTATATTATTTCGTATATTTTTCATTTTATTGATTTTATGGAAAGCACTGTTCATTAAATTGTCGTATCCTATGTTATAGGGCTTGTTTCTCTCTACAATTTCCTGTTTCACAATGTACCGTTTGTTTCCGGGAAGGGTTCATAGTTTCATATTTGTGGATTTTCGAAAGAAATCAGTACATGTATATTATTTCGTATATTTATTATTTTATTGATTTTATGAAAAGCACTGTTTATTAGTATATGTATATTCATAATGTATATTCACATTTCTGTTTCGATCTTACTGGAAGCAATCCAGAAATGGCTCTGAATGCCTTTTCTTTAATGTCAGAAGGAATACTTTCCGAATCGCTCGTTTTTTAAACTAGTTTTAAACGTTTTTAAACGTTTTTTAAACTAGACATCTCATCTACTGTCATATTGACTAAAAAATATAGAAAATAGTAGAAGAATACATATATTTGGGCCTAATAAGCTGAGAATGATGATGATGATGATGACTAAATTTTATATTTGTCAAAATTGACATGAAAAAAATACGATAAAATAAAATGAAAAAAAATCTTTACAAAAGGACTTAAAGCTTTACATTCTAACTAGAAACCTTAATTTGAATAAGGATACTCGTATTTTTCTACAGAATATAGTAATATAAAAGCCGTACACAGATTATTCGATTTGCAAAGGATAAAAAACGTTGTTTAAGCTTCCATTCAGTACACGTTCAAAAAGGTAAACGTATTTTAAACCAAAACAAACAGAAGAGCATTATAAAAGAGAGAGGGACACAGGGAAAAGAGATCTAAACGAAAATAAAACAAAACCTGTCCATTGTCAATTAATTCAGACGAATAAAAATCGTTTAACGAAAGATAGGCACTTGCCACAGAGGGGATAATGCAAAACCCATCGCAATTGTGTTCATTTTTCCCCGGTCTTCCGTTTGTTCGTTTGCTCTGCTGCGTCGGTGTCGCTTTTTTTTCAATAAAACACGTGAATAAAAAAGGCTGCATGAAAAAATAAAGGAAAATGTATTGGGAAAACTCGGATAATATCATTTCCATAAAGTTGTAAGGGTGTGTCCGGATTTACTCTTTTCCTTTCTTTTATACATAGCAATAATAAATAGATTTGGAGTTTATAGAGAGGAATATAAAAGGTAT
>NW_022146312.1:66091-165381 GCF_002938485.1 Sitophilus oryzae | reverse complement strand
ACAAACTGCAGGGATACTAAGACAAATATTAGAGGAAAAGGAAAATTATATAAGAAGACAGTAAACAGACAGCTATCATAGCGAAGTAATGCGGAAGCGGTTTCCACCATGATCAGCGTTAGGGAAGTGTGTTTTTTTAGCCGGTAAGAATCCGGCACTACCCGGCACTAAGGACAGTAGTTTACTGTTATTAGTGCTGGGTGTCTTATGCAAGATTCTCTTTCCCACAGAAAAAAAAAATTATAGTATATAAATTATCGTAGTCAAAGTTCTTTAAGTTCGACAGTGATTCACCGATCATCAAAATTCATCAAAAAAAAGGTAAGTAGGTACTTCGAGAAGTCTCATAGACTTGATATTTAGATTAAAAATTAATCCCGTTTTAATTGTTCATTAAATGGACGATAATGATTATTAACTAGTAGAAAGAAAAGACATTCTAATAAATAACACAAAACTGGAGAAAGTAGTAGAAGAATACATATATTTGGAACAACTAATACACAGCTCGGGATCTCTACTATCAGAAATCAACAGAAGAATTAAGTTAACATGGAGTACTTATCGAAAAAAACTCAGTCATATTCAAATCTAGAATGCCACACTATCTATAGAAGAAAACATTCGATCAATGTGTACTACCAGTCACGACCTATGCATGCGAAATTGGTCACCTGGACACTTAAAACGGACATCATAAGGAAACTGTAGGTCCCACAACGCTCAATGGAACGAAATATGCTGGGATTAACCAAGAGAGACCGTAAAAGGATAGAGTGGATACGACAAAAGATCCGGGTAATAGATCAGGATCAAATCGGAGTCAAATCCCTCAAATGGTCAGGACACCTGGCAAGAAGAACGTACAACAGATGGACCACAAAAATTACAGCATGACGATTACAGCCACGAAAATTACAGTATCCACGAGGAATTAAGAGACCTAAAGGAAGACCAAACCTGAGAAGGGACCATGATATTAGGAAATTGGCAGGGATAACTTAGACCCACATAGCCAACAATAAACAACCAATGATCCCAACTACAAAGAGAGTATCTAAATATGTGAGGGAGGCTACACCATAATTGGAAATGGTTGAATAAGCTGAGAATGATGATGATGAATGATTATTAAAAACCGAGTGTCTATCTACTACCGATAACTGACTATCCAGTAGATACGAAGTGACACGAATGAGTTTTGATTGCTTTAATTTCAACTTTCTTTTAGTGGTCCTCTGGTTTTTTAATTTTAACAGCTTTGAATGCCTTGATTTAAAATTGAATGTCTGATCAATTTTCAGTAATTTCCTGTATATCTATAGGCTGTGATCGCTATATGTTTTTTACGATTTTGATTTCATAATTTTGATTGCTATATGGTTGGTTGATTGAAAGGCTTACTTATTTACCCCTACTGATATTATTATAAAAGATATACAATCACTGGTACGAAAAACGAGCATCTTAAAATTTTGATGTATTTTAAAGTTTAATATATTTTATTCCAGCAGGCCGATTTTTTTGATAATTTTTTAATGTTCCCATCTGTCAATTATACGAGGGAAAACAAAATATTGATATTTTGCTGAAAGTTTGAAACACGCTGTAAGATATGTTAAAAGAGCAAGGACTTTAAAAATAATTTTATCATCTAGGTACATCCTTTCTCGATAGTTTGTTCTTTGATTCATCTCAATAGCTTTATTTTTGTTGGAGAAGCAACCAACCAAGCTCTACAATTGCTTACCAGCAAAAATTGTGAACCTTTTCAGGGTCCTGCGTTTCAAAATAACCTAAAAAAACGTCCAAAAAATGGGATTAAATAGCCCTGTAACTATGGGAATATTTTTAAAATCTGTACTATTGGGTGTTCTGGCACATTAAGGCGCGACTCATTTTTTAATATTTGGAGTGAAAAACTCTATACAGGAATCCTGAATAAAATACTCAATATTTTATTATTTTATTTTAAAAGTATACTATCATGATTCGATAACAAGATTTTAACCCATACCTGTTAATAAGATGATATACGTAATTCCTTTTCATTCTCAAACTATACACCGAATTTTACTACACTACCGAAGCACATCTTCTCAAAACTAACCGTACATAATATGTCGAGGAACTGTACTGCCAAAAACGCGGCGATGGTCTTTGGTAGTCGTACCCGGCCGCACCGGACGTACCTACAAAACAAACGGTTCGCGTGCCGACCGCGAAATCACTTTTTCTTACATGGCTTAACGGATGGTTTGCCGTCCGTTGGTCGATCGAAAAAAAACGTATTATTTTGTCTTTAATTGCGCTTATTATTATGGAAATTGCGAAATCGTAGCGTCGCCGTCGTATTTGTTTTTTAAGTCGACTGTAAACCGATCGCTTGAGGTATGGTATAGTGATGGGCATTACGATTCTTCTTAGGCTGTATTCCGTTGCAAAACCAGGCGAACCAGACCGGTAAACTACGGTAAAGAGCGGTTCCTGAAAAACATCGGTTTGATACGGATCGAACGGTTTGGTAAAATATTGAAAACGTCAAATGTTATAAAATTTATCTTTTATGAATTTTTAATGTACCTATTCTCTGCTTTTTCGTTTGCTTCTTCTTTTCAATGGAGTTTAATATTGAAAAGTACTTTATTAATAAACTGCTAAACTCGTTAGACAGCTCAATTGAAGATTTGCAGGTCCAATATTAAAACAGATCAATAATAAATAAACAAATCTAATCAATATTTATATTTTTATAGCTTACAAAACATTCACGATTACTTGTTGTCTTGTTTTTCATGTTTTCTTTAAATGTTCCTGACTTTAAGAAACAATGGCTGCGTGATACGTTTAAATGGTCCTAAAAAATCATTCTATTTAGTTAATGAAATTTATTTACCTTTACTGCCTACCTCCATTTCTTTTGGATGTAAATACAAAATATTATTACAAATTTTACTTCGAACACTCGAACTTCCAATATTTGCTTGATTTCTGTCACATAAATGACATTGATTGACAAACAAAACCAGTAAAACCAGCCTTCTCGCGCTGGTTAGTTTGGTGACAGTTATAAACGAATTTTTTTGAACTTTCGAAGAAAACTTTCAGGAAACCAATTTTTTTTTTTATTTAGCGTATGGCTTACATCACAGTATCTTAAGTTATAGGACACAAAATGGTATAAACATCAAAAAAAATGTATATAAAAAAACTGCATAAACAACAAAAAAAATGTGGATAAAAAAAAAACTGCATAAACAAAGAAAAAAAAACATACATAACAAAAAAATAGGCTAATTCGTCTCATAAACAGATATCCAGTCGTTGTATATAATCAATTGCCTCCTGAGTAACCATAAGGAAATCTTCTGAGTTGCCCATATATGCTCTTATTGGGCAGCCTTGCACTATATGTTTGACAGTCTGCCTGTCAGCTCCACAGTCGCATGCGGCTGAAGGGACTTTTCCCCACCTATTTAGAGAGTCGGCACATCTTCCGCAGTTAGTTCTGATGCGGAGGTTGAATCCTGCAGGTTCATTAATAACGTACGGTACATTGGAGCTGCCTCATTTTCCCATTTCTCTCTCCATCGCTCATTTATATCAAAATTATTTTGGTGCAGCTCATGTGCAGTCTTCAATGGAGGGTGTCTTGATCGTAGTCGATTTCCCTGGATGTGTGGTACGTCATCATAGACCTGCAGCTGAGGGTTATTCATTATTTTAGTAAACTCTCTGACCAAGGCATGTTCTCGGCGCAAATTGGGAGGAGCTATGTTGCTAAGAGTGGGCAGCCATATTGTAGGTGTTGGTCGAATTGTCCCTGATATAGTCGCATAGTTTGGTTTAATTGAATATCAACCATACGGGTGTGTTTGCTATTAAGCCACACTGGAGCACAGTATTCTGCTAGAGGATACTCCAAAATCTCAAGGATCTCAGGGTGGATGCTCATGAGCCCCAAGTTGTGCCACATAATTTTTGAAGTATGTTGTTACGTGTAATAACTTTGCCGTCATTCTTGTCAAGTGTTCTTTAAATGTAAGCGTCCTATCCAGAGTAACTCCGAGATATTTTGGATGTTTATTGTGAGTGAGTAGTTTGTTGTCCATGTACACTCGCAATTCTCTCTTTGCCATCTTATTATTAAGATGAAAGGCAGATACTTCAGTTTTTACGATACTTGGTTGGAGTCTCCATTTTTTAAAATACTCGCTAATGGTTGCTATGTCTCTGGTAAGTACAACTTCAGCATCCTCCACCCTCCTGTGCGCCGTTGCCAATGTCCAGTCGTCTGCATAACCAAATTTTCGTGATTCAGTTGCAGGCATGTCCGCGATGTATAGACTGAAGAGTATGGGGGCAAGAACCGACCCCTGAGGAAGCCCGCCATTCAGGTTCATAGTTTTGCTCCTGTTATTCCCCATTATAACCTGGAATGTTCTATTTGACAGCATATTGTTAATGAGGTTGGATATTCTTACACAAGGAATGACGCTAGTGAGTTTATATATAAGGCCCTGTCTCCAGACGGTGTCATATGCTGCTGTCAGGTCTATAAATGAGGCAGCGACTACATGTTTCTTTTGAAATCCAGCCTCTATAAATGTTGTCAGTGATAAGACTTGATCTGTGCAGCTACGATGCGGGCAAAAGCCTGCTTGTTCAATGGAAATGCTGTCTAAAATTCTTTGACTGATTCTGTTGAGTAGCACTCTCTCGAGCAGTTTATAAACCATACTTAACAGGGCGATAGGACGGTAGTTCTCTGGCCCATCACTCGTTTTCCCTGGTTTTAGTATTGCAATGATTTTCGTATGCTTGTGAGTGAGTGAGGAATATGTCCTGTGCGAAAGATGTTCGTGAAAAATTTTGCCAGCCATTGCTTCGTATAGGGTCCACATTGTTTGATGAATTCTGGGTAGATGCCATCAAATCCTGGTCTTTTCCCAATTTAATTTCTTTTTAGAGCCGTTGTGATTTCGCCAATTTAATATCTCTCGAATATTCGGAGTCTGCAGCGCAGGCTTCCCTCAGGAACCTTGAGTTCTCTTTTTAACTTTAGTTGTATGTGTTTTGATCTCGAGGGCCTCTGGACGTAACGACTATACGAGCAGCAACACTGTTAGGTGATACTCTATCATCTCCGCGTTCAAAAGGCTTGGCGCCTCCGAGCTTACGCAGCAGAGACCATGCCTGTCGACTTGATTTTTTGAAGTCAAGATTTTCAACAGCTTCTGTCCATTTTTGGCGTCTATATATATTGATGTTGTGTAATAGATCGTCAGCTATTTCGCGATCTCCGCTTTCAAGAAATTCTGCGTATAAATCATCACAAGTCTCATCCAGGTATATATTCCTTACGATATCCCCTAGGAATGGCCACCTTCGCTGAGCTGATAGCCGCTCCCACAAACCGTTCGTAGTTTTTGCTAACTGGAGGAATCCAATGTAGGGTATAGTCCAGTTGTTCAGAAAGTTTTTCCCAGTTGACCTTTCCAAGGTTCCATCTCGGTCGTGGGTGTGACCTGATTATCGGTAGGGATAGTCCTATAGTAATGAGCACTGGGCGATGCTGGCTGTGTGGAAAGTCTGAGAGAACACTCCTAGACGTTGCGACTGGCCTATCACTCTCATCCCTCGATACAAAGCACAGATGCGGGTTATACTCCCGTCTCCAAGCGGCTGATACGAATGTACCCCGATCCTTGGCGTCAAAAATGAGGTATGTGTTCTGTTCCTCAACCCACCTCGCCAAGGCTTCTCCGTTGTTGTCATTAGTACTATATTTCCAGATTTCGTGGTGACTGTTAAAATCGCCAATGTATATGCTTGGGTGTGGGTGCGTTTTTATCACCTCGGGAGTCCAACCAGTACCAGGGGGTTTATAGGTATTAACAACTGTAACTGCTCCAATTTTGATGGTCACTTGGTGGATGGTATTTTTAGTGGAGGTATCAAGAAGAACAACGTTCTCTCCATCGTTTCGTTTTGAACCGGAAACCAATAGAAAGGGAACATAAAACCATAACCAAGGTAAGCAACGGAATACACCCTTAGTGAATCGAATCACACGATTCAATTTCTCATATTGAATCGAATGTTACGATTCGTTCATTTGGACGAACCATATGCACAATTTATGTTTCATAAAAACAAGAATCGTTGAACTGGTACTACCGGCGATAATTTGGTCGGACAATTACTTAAGGGACCAGAAAAAGAAATATACAGTTCTTTCATTTGTTTTTCAACACTTTATGACACTGGTGTAATTGAATTGATTATTTTACCAATAATATTAAATTATCAATCCAATTCATATATACTATTTATTAAAGACTTCTTAATACCAATTTGATATTTTTAGAGCCATAATTTAATTTCGATTTAATAATCATAATAATTAGTATATAATACCGCATGATAAAAAAAAATGGTGTCCAGTTGGCTTGGAAATGAACATCGATGACATTCCCCATATAATTTTACATATAAAATAACAGTGATCTTCATTTTATAACCACCGCTGACTGGGCGAAGTAGTGGCGATCGGATCGCAACACAACGATCTACAAAATGTAGGTCAGCTGCATTTTGCGGGGATACACTTTCGGGTGGGCATGATCCTCATAGATTGTGTATCTCAAGAATCGGCGAATTGGTTGGTGGAAATCGCACAACTAAGCTTACAAATTGGTAGAGGCCGGAACTGGTTGCAGTGAAGGGAGAAAACATTCCTAAATTGGCGGCCATCACGGTCTTTCTGCCGTGGAGCAAGGGGAAAGACACCCCCTACCTGTTGAGCTTTATCCAGGGTCAGGACTTCAATGTAAGGACATAGAGTTGTCAAGTCATCAACTCGAAGGAGGAGGATCATGGTCAGGTCCTCAAAATAAGAATTGACCTCAAATCCAGGAGGCAACAGAGAAAGAGGGACCTATCCTCTATTATAGATACGGGAAAACACCGGTATCGGGTCTAAGGAGAGACCAAGTTAAAGAGATGGAGAAAAAGAAGACAGATCCTCCAGCCTCCACCTCACGGGTTCCTCAGCCGGAGGCAAGCTCTTCGACTGTGAAGGGCAGCACGGAGGGCCAAGCTCCAACCGTGGAAGGGCGTGTACCAGGGGTGGATGGGCCATATGGGAAAACGGGAAAATTCCCGGTGGGCCGGTGGAGAGATGGGCCGGTGGGCCGGTCCCGATTAGAGCTCAAAAAAGATGGCACTAGCAAATTTAAAAAATGGTTTCTTCTAACTAAAGTGACTTAAGATCCTTAGTGACTCCATAACTAACTTAATCAATTTGCATCAGTTTATCGTCAGTTGCTTTTAAACATAAGCACCAATTTTGGAAAAATAACTTTTGTAAAATGTCTTTCTCTAGTACACTTATATTTTTTATAATCATCTGTTGTTTGTTGGGTTTGAAAATTTTTATTATACAAAGGTGAGTATAAGTGCAAATATTTTTCAGGGCTAGTAGATTGCTCAATAAAATAAACATAATATATTCTCTTTTACCGAGTTTCAAATAAGTCAAATTCGAGTATAAAGGTTTGGAAATTTAAAAAAAATAGATTTATTTTTTTAAAAAAAATTGAGCCACTCAATCTCTTTTCGTGCCGTAACCATAGAGTAAAACCGTCATGGTAATATCAGAGATTTAAGAAAACTATACCGTAGGAAAATTTGCCGTGACCAGGAAGTTCTAAAAAGTTTTTTTTTTCGGAAAATATACAGGAAAATTTTTAAAATAAAATGTTTTTTTTTTTTTTTTTTTTATTTTTTTGCCAAAAAAAACTCATAGACGTGTTCCTGGGGGTCGAAATTATACCACCCTGAAAATATTTTGCACTTATTGTAGTTGCTCTCTCACCCCCTGTATAGTTTTACTCACTATTCTTTATTAATAACTAATAAATATGACTGACTGGCAACAGAAAAGAATTAATAGCATTAGGTAAATTTAAATAGTCTCGATCTAATCTATACTTAATAATACAGTACGTAGAACGTTAGATTGACAACTGGGGGCCTTGGTGCAATATTTTTCGAGCTCCCCTTTGTTAAAAAGTAGACGAATTTGACGCGAACTCGGCGGTTGACGGAGAAAACATATCTATGCTTGGTTGAATTGGGGACGGACTAAAAGCCAAGTCTGAGAACTAATAGCCAAATTGTTGGTTTAAAATGTTGCTAAAAATTAATTTGCTAAAAATTACTGAGACAGCAGAGAAGAGTTAAATAAGGTTTAAACTAGATTAGATTTAATTAAAAATATTAATTATGTTCTCGAAAATCCAAGATAATATATTATAGACTCGTAAATAGCATTACATTAGAACACATTTATATCCACTGCCTAGGTATTGCCTGGGTTTTTTTTCGTTTGAGTCATGGTATTATCATACAAGATTCCAAATGTAGGAAAGGACCTATAAAGGAAAAGTTTCGTGATAAGAAACTATATAATAACCTAAAAAAATGCTGCAGTTTTAATGGCGACCGCGGTTCATTCAGTTTAAAACACGGGTATACACGACCGCCGACGAGGCTGCTTGCATTCTGCAGCGGAAAAGAGAAGGGAATTTCTCTACAATGGCTGTAAAAAGAGTATATACCCGAAAAGCTTAAAGTAATGTATTTCACAGAGGATTTGGTCAGCTGAACTGAATGAATCAGGAAGTCTTAGATTTTCTCAAAATCGTGAAATATTACTATATAAATAAATAACGGTAATGGAAATAAAAGCAGTAGAAAAGAACCCTGTAAAATGAGCCCACTGCTGTAGTAAAAATTAGATGTCTGACCCAATATGGTCCTACGAAAATTTTTGATCAGACAATTTTTTTTTCAAAAAACCGGAGGCAAAAGGGCTTTTTCGCACGAGCGAAAAACACCCTTACAATATATGTAATTAATAAATAAAATATGTTTCTTCGTTATGGTCATTTTGTTTTTGTGGATTTGGGCCGGTTGCCTGTTTTTTCCCGGGCCGGTTTCCACTTCCCCATCCACCCCTGGCGTGTACCCTCGGAGAAAGAACTGTTGTCAGAGGAGGATGGGAAAATACCCTGGTCCCCTCTACAAACAGGGGTATGATGGGTATAGGGGGACTTTGTTGTGGGGGTTTTGATGACGCAAGGAAGGGGGCCAAAATAGATATTTTTTTTTAAGTTCGCAGTTATTAACCCCCCTCTTACTCATTTCTACTATCTAACCACCGCTGACGCCGTTTATTTTTTCAAAAACAGGATTTTCGTCTTTAGTCCGACATTTAATGGTTTATAAGTAGTAATATTATTTTAACAAATAAATATTAACGGAAGAATTAGATACCTTAACAAGATACTTCCATACAAATTTCTTATCGTTTGCATTTTTATGCCCATGATTGGTTTGATCAGGGCTTTTGTTTCAAGTCTAAATATTTTGGTGCCCGACTCTATGGCCTGTTATACCCCCGCGCCGTTGAAACGAATCGCATTGTGATTCCGATTCAATTTCTTCACGACTCCTTTTTACTGCTCATCGTTCAAATCTTATGGATCAGTGCTGGCACGATTCAATTGAACGAACAGTATTGTAAGCAATGAATCAATTCTCACAACTCTTTGAACGAAAGATCGCATTGTGATCCGATTCGATTCTCACGATTCTTTTTACGGCTCATCGTTCAAATGTTATGGATTCATGCTGGCGACGCGACGATTCAATTGAACCGAACCGGTATCTAATGCAGTGAATCCGAATTCATGATTCATTTTTAATACTTCGTTCAAATGAACGACTTTCGTTCAATCTTTGCCCACCGCCTCTAGTAGAGTATGGTTGTGGGAATTGCACAGTTTAGGGATATAGGGATGGGTTATATGTTTAGCCCTTAGCGATATATTTCCTTTGATGATTTAATAATTTCTAAATCTCTAGGCTTTGTGCTTTTCGGTTGATTTTAAAAATTCTGACCCCAGCGCTCGATACGGCAGAGCAATTAGAACTTTTTCGCTCTTATTTTACGTAGTTCCGATGTTGATCGTATTGAAATAGTATTAAAATCCTGGCTTTGTCATAAATATTTAAGCATTCTAGTTTTTAATAGTGCAGTTATTGAAAACTATAAAATTCTCTCAGGTACGAAATTTGTGTGATTAAACGCTGTTTTCGGGTAGTAAAAATTAAGTGAAAAAAGAAACCCCCCAAACTGGGCGACGCGACGCGTTATGTTGTGACAATATAAAGTGATAATCTAGAATTATTTTTATAATTAAAAATTGCTAAAAAAATGTTCAATATCGAAAAGGATAGCCCTCTCACGGAACAACATCTTACAACTTGTCAGCTTTATCACACCAGTATTTTAGTATTTTGCTGGAAATAGTCTGTAATATATACAAGGTGAGACTTAGAAATAAGTATCAAATATTTTTGGGAGGTGGTATATTTCGACCCCCAGGAAACTTCCTATGAGGTTTTTTTCGCGCAAAAAAAAAATACAGGGGTTGTGGTACGAATGTATTTCCGGAACTTTAAAGCAGGCATATTCTGCAAGATAAAAAATAAGTAAAAATGTTCGTTATAAATATTAGGTCCTTAAAATGCTTACTTTCCAGAGATACAGGGTTGTAGAAGTTTCATTTTTATTTTCGATTTTTTCCAAATAATTTCTTGATGTTAACGTCAATATTTGGATGAAAAATTGGTGTCTGAGGGTTTTTTGACATTGAGAAAAATTTGATTTGATGTTCAATTTACTCCTACTAGTAAGAGGGGGCGCCACTAACATGTGTTTTAACTGTTTTTGAAGAGAATAACTTTTTTGTCCGTACCTGTATTTAAAACTACCGAGCAAAAAAATTACATCTCTGTGACTTTTTACTTAAAAATGTCTCTTTGTAAAATTCGCTCGAGCAACCGTTCTTAATATATTTTAGAATGGGAAATAGTCATACATGTCATTATTGCACGAAAAATAATTCACGTTGAGTAGATGGGGTTTAATTTTCCCCCCAACTTTTTTGGGGAAAAAAAAATTTAAATAAAATTGGGGGGGGGAAGGGGAATTTTACCCTGTATATTGAAAATCGTGCGTTTTCTTTTAAATTTTCCTGTATTTTAAAGTTTTTTTAAAGATCAAAATGGTTTTAAAATATTTTTTTTAATTTTCAACTTAAAAAAAATCAACATTACTAATTAAAAAAAAACTTATTTGAAAAACGGTAAAAGAGAAAATATTTTTAATTTTGTTTTTATCGAGATTCTTAGCACCCCTGAAAAATATTTGCACCCTTTATTTAAGACTCATACCTGTAATTAGAAAAGGCGGTGACCTATAAACTTGTCCTATATATAATGGTTATATTCTCTCTCTTGTATTGCTTATTTTGCTGGAAATAGTCTGTAATATATACAAGGTGTTTTTTTTTTTTAAATAAGTTCAAATGTTTTTGGGAGTGGTATATTTCGACCCAGGAACATCTGGGGTTTCATAAAAAAATACAGGATGGTCCGAATTGTATTCAAACTTCGGCAGCATATAAAAAGCCAAGTAAAATGTTCTGTGTATAAATATAGGTCCTAAATGCTTAGTTTCAGAGATGATTAAGTTTCTTTAGATTTTTTCCAAATAATTTCTGATGTAACATTAAATATTTGGATGAAAATTGGTGTCTGAGGTTTTGACATGAGAAATTTGATTTTGTTGTCAATATTGCAGGGCGCTACCTACATGTGTTTTAACTGTTTTGAAGCCTTAACTTTTTGTCATTTTATAATATAAAACTACCAAACCAAAAAAATATACATCTCTGCGACTTTTTACTTAAAAAATGTCTCTTTGTAAAAATCGCTACGAGCAACAGTACACTTAATATATTTAGAATGGAAATAGTCAATACATGTGTCATTAGTGACGAAAAATAAACACATTGAGTAGATGGTTATTTCACTGAAATAATAAATAATGAAATTTTACCCTGTATATTGAAAATCGTGCGTTTCTTTTAAATTTTCCTGTATTTTCATCAGGTGGCTCTCAAAATGTTTTAAAAATATTTTTTCAACTTTCAAACTTAGTCTCATCGTTATTTTGAAAAAGCAGTAAAGAGAAAAATATGTTTTTTTGTCGAGATCTAGCAGCCCTAGAAAATATTTGCACTTATTTAAGACTCATCCTGTAGATAGAAAAGGTACCTACAACTTTTATACAATGGTTATGTTGTAGATGCATTTTGCATTATCGGACAGTTATTATATATTATATATAGACTTAAATATATAATTTATTTCGATGTTGATATAATTATACAAGCACGATGATAAAATACACACACCGGAAAAGTCTAGGGATATTACAATTTTATCCAGCCATCGTCAGTAATTTTATTTTTTGCATTTCTGATATAATAAAATTAAAATAAACAAATAGTTTGCAGGACGTATTGGAAATAAAAATGCGAGATTACCGAATTTTTCAAATTTACCTTGATTTTATTGAACTCCAAAAAATACACACATTTTTTTTATTCTAAACTGTGAATTAAAAAAAGATAAAACCATTTTACTTAATAAAGGGTATGGCCTCCTCTACTGTTCATTACAGCCCTACATCATCTCTCCATGCTACTGATCAGATTGTCGATCTCTTCTTGAGGTACAGCTTACCACGCTGCATTCACGGCCCGAACCAGATCCCTACGAGTTTCACGAGGCATACCCATTCAAAATTCTTCTTTGGACCGCGTCCCATGCGTGCTCGATGGGGTTGAGGTGAGGAGATTGTACCGGCCAGGGTAAAATGTTTAATTGATGAGCATTGATAAACTCACTTTACACTCTGGCTGTATGAGGCTGTGCATTGTCATGCATGAGAATGAAGTTTCTCCCAAAATCATTGGCATATGGTAACACGACAGGCTCAAGAATTAAATCACGATATGTGATTCCTGTTAGAAACCTTTCAAGAAAAACGAGATCGGTTTTTCAGCCTAACTGGATTCCTCCCCAGACTATAACTGTTCCACCTTGATAAGGGTGCACTTCCTGAACATGATCCAACCGAATAAGATTTTCTGGTTCTCTCCATACCCTAAGCCTTCTCGAATCCGGATAAATTCCAAAGCGTGACTCATCCGTGAAGAGAAAATTGGCCCATTGTTCATTCGACTGTGTGTACTTTTTGAATGTATATAATAAAGCACAGCACTGAATAACACAAAACACAATGTTAAAATCTACATTCAGTGCCTACAATACAGGTTTTGATGGTTGCAGAATAATAATAAACTCCTATTGTTAATGATTCTTAAAGGTATAACCATGATGTATCTAAAAAATAATTAGATTAAAAGCGTTTTATTTCGAACTTTTTAATAAAGACATTCTTACTATTCAATTTATATTAAAAAAAACGCTAAAACGTACAAATTATTATAAATACTATAGAAAACATATAATTAATATATAATGAGCACGAACCCAATAGATCAATATGTAATTACGACATGAATTCTACGAAATGTAATTCTAAGTGATAAATTTACATAACTTAATAAAGAAAAACGCTTTTTATTTAGAGAAACCTTGAAAATTTTAAGTACAGTATATTTAATTAAGTTTATTTAGGATTGTTCAATATATTCAAATTTTGCCTTTTAAAAACATGTATGCATGGAATAATGAGTTTTGAAAAAACCTCATCATTGTTTATATTAATAAATTTAAGATTATCATCAATATCTATTTCATTACATGTAAAATATGCCCTTCACAGTCTAGGAGCTTGTCTCTGGTTGAGGTACCCGTGAGATGGAGGCTGGAGCATCTGTCTCCATTTTCTCCACCTCTTTAAGTTGGTTTCTTCTTAGACATGATACGGATGTTGTCCCGGATCTATAATGGAGAATATAACTCTCTTTCTCTATTGATTCCTTGGATTTCAGGTCATATGCTTAGGTCATATATTTCAGGTCATATATTTCAGGTCATATTCAGGTCATATATTTCAGGTCATATTCCTTGGATTTCGGTATATGCCTGTTGTGAAAACCTGATTTCTTTACATATATTTGTCACAACGTCATGAAAATACTCATGAATGAATCCATCTTAAATCACAGGAATATTCACTTTAGTAAACAAATCTTCAAATCAAAAAAGTACCGAATTATTCATTATACCTACTGCACCTCTCTAATACCCCGAAAGACTATCCTACTACACATAATTATACACACCCTTTTGTGAATTACAATATTTAGTTTATAATTAATTAAATTATATCGCATGTTAACATTTTGGACATAAAACACTAAACCTATTTGAACTGGATATTATAACAGTATTTTTTAATGTAAAAATCTAGTCAAATAAGAAATATCAGTCAAGCAGTTATCATTTAGATTTTATACAATTATTAATATCATCATCATCATCATTTTCAGCTTATTCAACCATTTCCAATTATGGTGTCGCCTCCCTGGCTATGCTGGACCCTGTTAATTTTCTAATATCATGGTCCCATCTCACGTTTGGTTTTCTTCTAGGGCTCTTAATTCCTCGTGGTAATTTTTGTGGTCCATCTGTTGTCCTTCCTTCTTACCAGGTGTCCTGCCCATTGCCACTTGAGTGATTTGATTCTGTGGATGAAATCTAATACCTGGGTCTTTTGTTGTATCCACTCTATTCTTTTAGGATCTTTCTTGGTTATTCCCAGCATATTTCGTTCCATTGAGCGCTGTGCGACCTGCAGTTTTCTTATAACGTCCGTTTTAAGTGTCCAGGTTTCGCATGCATAGATCATGACTGGTAGTACACATTTGTGGAATGTTTTCTTCTTTAGATAGAGTGGCATTTTTTGATTTGAATATGATTGAGTTTTCTTCCAAAAATAACCCATGCCAACTTAATTCTTCTGTTGATTTCTGATGGATCTAGAGATCCCGATCTGTGTATTGTCCCAAATATAACAATTCTTCTACTATTTACAGTATAGTGTTACTTATTAGAAGGTTTTTTCTGTCTACCAGATTGTTGTCAACTTTATTTTTTGCTAAATTCATTTTGAAACCTACTCTATTACTGGCTGTATTTAGTTCATTAATTTGTGCTTGTAGTTCTTTAGGACTATTGGCAATTAAGACTATGTTATCAGCAAATCTTAGACGGTTAAGATATTCTCCATCTCCACCTATGTTTAATCTTTTGTTGGCCCAGTCCAGTTGACGGAAGATTTCTTCTAGTGTTGCTCTAAACAACTTTGGGGATATCACGTCTCCCTGTCGTACTCTTTTACCAGTTGGGAATTATTTACATAATGATTTACATAAACACTTATAACATAAATATATTTGATGATGAATATCTGATTTTCTCAAAGAAATAAAACGATATGTCATGATTTTTATATCGTAATAGTTAATAATCGTTTAATAAACGTGTGTTAAGTTATAAAGCCATTGAATAGAGAACTAGGAAAATAACAAGGGTTTTAGGTTTTTCTAAAAGTTTAGAAAAAGTATACATTTTGCATGTTTTAAAATATATCTTTAACCTTTGAGATTATTACGTACGGTTTTTATTAATAGCTATCATTTGCTGAAAATATTTAAAAATGTCCGTTGACACGCAATTTAGTCGTTAACCGCAGTTTTGGTCATTGGAGTATTTGTGGTAATAAAAATAAATACGAATATCTGCAGTGTAATTGTATATTTTGCCAACGGTCAAGTTTGGTTTGGTTTGAATAACAAATTTTTTTTGGAATAAAGTCAATGTGTTGTTTTATTCTCCAACATCCGGAGTATATAAACGTTACATATATTTTCTATTTACACTATTCAATACTAAAAGTAACTTTATTTGACTCCATTTCCTAATATATTCAGATTATATCTAATTATATACAATATACATAGATAACTTGCTAGTTGGATAGTCTTAGGACACCGACTAGTGAGGATTGCTAACAATTCGTGGTCATTTTCTCACATCTCCTTTCTATATGGATGTTGTCTTCTTAGAGATAGCTCCCGCTGACTCCCTTGGTCAATATCAGGTCCGGTGAGGTCTATAATATTGCTGTTGGAGGGTCTTGAATAATTTTGGCGCAGATCCATCATGTTTATTTCTGGCGTTCTGTATTGTCCTCTCTTGCACAACACGTCCGCACATGGCTATTTATTGCTTGCTTCCATTTCGAAGCTTCACTTTTTTAAGTGATTCTCCTATCCCAATATATACATAAAATATTTGACTTCATTTTTCTATTCTTCTATTAATAACCATACAGTCCAACGTCTACACCTTTCACAAGAGTGTCTTTGATTTGTGTCAAAAAAAAAATTTGACAAAAAAAAAACTTTTTAAAATGTATTTATTTACAATACAGGGTGACGGCCAGGGCACGTTAGAAGTTTATGGAGAACCGGTAATAGGATTTTTTTGAAAATTTGGATTTTAGCATACACACCTGCTTCATCTGTCTAAATTATTTTCAGCATTACAGTGTTGCCGCTTTATACTAAAAGTGATAGCATTTTAAACGGAACACCCGGAATATTATTATATGTTTTGAAACTACTTATATACAGGGTGAGTCTTAAATAAGTGCAAATATTTTCAGGGGTGGTATATTTCGACCCCAGGAACACGTTTATGAAATTTTTTTTCGCAAAAAAAAGATGTTGAAAATCGTGCATTTTCTTTTAAATTTTCCTGTATATTTTTCGAAAACTTTTTAGAACTGCCTGTTCACCGCAAATTTTCCAACGGTATAATTTCTTAATCTCTGATATTACCATAGTTACGGCTTTACTCTATGGTTACGGCACTAAAAAGTATGCAATTACAGAAAAATCCGGTGGCTCTCAAAATTTAAAAAAAATCATTTTTTTTTAATTTTCAAACTTAAATAACTTGGTTATTTTGGACTTATCTGAAAAATGGTAAAGAGAAAATATGTTTTTTTTATCGAGATCTACCAGCCCTGAAAATATTTGCACTTATTCAAGACTCACCTTGTATATAACACCATATCTCAAATTTGTTCTATTATACTAACCTATACCAATATCTCATAGTTTTCGAGATAAAAAATAAAACATGTGTACAATTGCCAAAAAAAAAATTATTCTAAATTATTATTATCCGATTTGTCTAAATCAACTGATTGGATATCAAACAGGGACGTCAGAAAAAAACACTTATTTCTATTTGTTATAAAATCATTCAAATTATTGTTATTTTAAATTCAAGTCTAGGTATATTATTTAAAAAATCGAAACCCAAATAAAATTGCTTTTCAACGATATATCATGTTTCTATACCTAAACCTTCTGGTTTCATCAGTAAAACCATTTAAAAGATAATAATTCTATTTAATTTGTTTTGTTTAAAGAAAATCGTTACCATAAAAAATATTCAAACTTTATAAGTATCAATTAGAGTATAACGTGCTAAATTTTCAAAATTGTCATAGTAACGAAATTCTTGAAATGAAACTATAATAATAGGAATTATTAAATTTTAAATAGCTCTATTTAAGAAACCCGAACGTTTAGGTATAGGAAAACTATGATATCGTTGTAAAGCAATTTTATTAGTCTTTTGATTTTTTAAATAATATACATGGAGTTGAATTTAAAATAACAAAGATTTGAGCAATTTTATAACAAACGGAAATAAATAATATTTTTGCTCTCCCTGTGTAATATCCAATCGGCTCATTTAGACTGATCGAATATATCGACTTTTGTTAACTTATAACCCAAATTTGTTTTTATCAATTTGCACATGTTTTATTTTTTCTTAGTATAATAGAAAAATTATGAGATATGAAAGTACCATTTTTCAAATGAAGCGGCAACACTGTAATTCTGAAAATATTTTAGAAAGATGGAGCAGGTGCCTTTATGTAGAAATCAAAATTTTCAAAAAAATTCTATCACCGGTTCTCCATAAACGTCTAACGTGAAGAATCACCCTATATACGTTCTATTTATTTTAAATAACTCTCTCATGATATTTATTAGATATTGTTAGATTTACCGTAGGTAATATAAATGTACTTATTGGGAAAAAAATATGTTAGATGTCACACCTAACCATGGTTTGGTTTATATTTGGACGCCGATGCACCACCCGGTATATTATACAGGGTGAGTTTCCTACGATGTTCTCTATGGGCATCTCGGAAACTACTGGAGATATAGAGTCGGTTAAATGAGGAAAGAATTGCAGTTTTGTGAGGTCATAAATATGAGCCGTTCAGATTTTTGAAAAAGCTCATGGCTTACTAGATATTTAAAAAAAACAAATTTTGGCTATTTTAAAAATTGTCCCTAATTCCATTATAATCTATTTTAGACAAAAAGTGTTCAGATAAAAGTTGTAGATAATCACTTTTCTAATGAGATTGTGTTCTCCGATTTTTTCTAAAGCCTGTCATTTTTGACTTATGACACAAACATATGTTTTTTTAAATGGAAACCATAGTTGGCCATGACTTCATAAAAAAGGGTCATTTTTAAGCTTTTCAGCGATATAAGCTATAATATGTTTCTTTTACAAAATTACTGAGTTATAGCCAATTCTTATCTTTCTTGACTAATTTCACTTAGTTAGCCATGGAAACAAGTTCAATCGTCGTTGCTCTCAGAAATGTGAAATTGTCACATCCAATCATTGTAAATTAAAATGAACAAAAATTGTAAATATATTTTTTTTAAATGAAGAAAAGCGTGTAGGATTATTGGTTCAACTTTTCTTGACCATACAAGATACGTTGACCAGTGAAAGTTACTTACGTTTTTTAGAGAACGGTTTCCAATGGTGTTCTATTTTTGTTGTGATTTATAACTTATAAAAAGACAAAATATATTATTAAACGGCTCTTTACAATTTATATTACACAAACTAAAACTTAAAAAAATAATCAATACATACACTTTAAGTTATTTTAGAAAATGTTCAAAAAATTCGCAATTGTTTTGAGTACAAATGCATCTTTTTAAAACTGAATTTCTAGCTATTGTCACAGAACGACCGGTCAACTTAATTAAACTTCTCCTGTAAGTTCTTTTGTAAACCTTGTTGTTAACTATACCGCATAAAAAATCTAAAATGGATAGGTCAGATGACCGAGGAGACCCATGCAATTGGTCCACTTCTTTCTATCCCTGAGTCTACATAATTATGATAATGAAATAATTTTTAACATTTCTTACATTGTGGGGGGGGGTTTGGTGTGTCATAATGAAAGTCATGTTGGAACCACTCTATTAATGCGCGAGTATCTAAATTTAACTTTTCTAACATGTCTTGAAAACCGTTCTCTAAAAACATAAGTAACGTTCACCGGTCAACGTATTCTCAAAACTATATGGCCAAGAAAAGTTGAACCAATAATCCTACACGCTTTTATTCATTTGAAAATCTCGTATTTACAATTTTTGTTTATTTCAATTTACAGAGATTGGATGTGACAATTTTACATTTATGAGAGCAACGACGATTGAGCTTGTTTACATGGCTAACTAAGTGAAATTAGTCAAGAAAGATAAGAATTGGCTATAACTCAGTAATTTTGTGAAAGAAACATATTATAGCTTATATCGCTGAAAAGCTTAAAAAATGGCGCTATTTATCCTAGGAAACTCACCCTGTATGTATAATTTTTTTCGAATCTCTGTAATATACACTTAATCTGATTGAATTTTATGTGTTGGTGATACGTTAATTATTTTTTTTTCTTTAAAGTACCTGTTTTAAAGCTGTTTCTAGTATTTTCCTGGACCAAATGTTTTATGTTCTCCAAAACATTTCAAGTATGCAGTTCTTTCTTTATATATTTAATTCTCTTTTCTCTATAAATATCAAATCCAATTCTCCTTCTTTCTACATCCAAAACCACTTTAATAGTCACTATTTAAACTTTCATATAATTTTGAAAACTCTATTTGCTCCAACGAAACAAGAGCTGTTAATGAAGTATGACAGCCGCCTACTCCGTTTATCCTGTAGGCGGCAGCTGTAATAATCGCCGACCGCTGCAAGGCGTGCTTGACAATGCTAATAGCTAAATACCTTACATTTTAAAGGGATTTGTGAATATTTTTTTTGTATGGGGCCAGATGGGGGAAATTTGTCATTAGTAGTCAAATAAAAAGGATTTCTTTCGGCGTGTCGCGAGAATATTGTTATAATTTAAAAATTTAAGACCTGATTTTGTTAATTTTTCATTAATCTTATGGTATTGTATATTGGAACATTTAAACTTATATAATATATAATGTTAATTTATTCTTAAATAAATAAATGCCTTTATTGTCAAAAAAAATTTCAATTTGTAGACAAAGGTAAACTAACAAACAAAGTAAAAAAACAAGGTACACAAACAAACAAACAAAAGATAATACAAAACATTATACAAATAATATTGTCAGTCTTATTGTTAAAATAAACATTTATAAATGTTTACAATGTCAAAGAACGAAAAAAAAAAATAATATTCAAAAATATTTAACTAGTTTATAGTAAAATATCAATGACCTCTAAATAAATTCATTTCGTTGTCATTAGTAAATATAGCAATAGCAAACATTAGACCAGTGTTTATAAGATCAAATTCGATTTTCAAAATATAATTCATTTACGGCGTAGAAAGCCTTGTCTAGTAAATAAGAGTTCAATGCTTTGCGAAATGACAAAAATTATGTTATGGATTTGATTTCAAATGGCAGGTGATTGTGCATTTTTTTGCATTTGTATAATATTGAACTTTTAACTAACTCTGAGCGTGGGGTAGGTAGATAAAGATCTTGCTCCGCGTTCCTGAGTGGATAAGTGTGAGATGGCCTTTCTTGAGAAGCTGATACATGTTTACGTATTAGGCAAACGGATTCAAATATAAATAAGGAAGGAAGAGTCAATATTTTTAATTCTTTAAAAAAGTCCCTGCAATGAGTTCTGATGTTTAGTCCCAGTGAATATCGAGCAGCTCTCTTCTGGAGCCTGAAAATGCGGTCAAATTGAGTCGCACAACACGTACGCCAGAATGGAAGGGCATACCTGAGGTGCGACTCAAAAAGTGCATAATAAACAGTTCTAGCCACTGACAAGTTAAGCTCCTTAGAAACAGACCTTAATGCAAAACAGGCAGAGCTCAATTTTTTCGACAAAGCTTCGATATGTATGTCCCATTTCAGAGACTTGTCCACAACAAGCCCTAAGAATTTTACAGATTTTACGACGTAAATGGTGGTGTTGTTAAGTACAAAAGGCTGCAACGAGTTTTTATACGACAAAGCTTTAGTTTTAGAAATGTTGAGACTCAGGAGGTTCGAATCGCCACAAGATTTAATGGTGATTAAGTCATTTGATATAATCCTATGAAATGCCGTGATGTCCTTGTTGATCCAAGTGAAGCTAGTGTCGTCCGCAAAAAGACATATTTTGCCACTGATGTTTATGTTAGCAATGTCGTTAATAAAAAGAAGAAACAAAATAGGGCCTAGTACTGAGCCTTGTGGTACTCCACATTCTATTGGCTTGCTAGAAGACAACGTGGTATCCACCCTCACAAGTTGACTTCTGTTACTCAGATACGACTTAAACCATTCGAGAGATGATCCCCTGAACCCATAGTGCTGCAGTTTATTAATTAGGATCTTATGATTTACACAATCGAACGCCTTAGAAAAATCTCAGAAAATTGTTGCTGTAGAATGATGGTTGTTTAGGCTGGAGTAAACTTTATTAAGGAGGGAAAACAAAAAATCCAAATTGATATTCACTAAGTATTTTGTACTTAAACAGAAAAGATACCAGCCTTCTTTTAACCAACCTTTCTATGATATTAGATAGCCTTGGAAGGAGTGCAATTGGGCGATAGTTAGAAGCTTCATCTTTGTCTCCTCCTTTATGCAGAGGAATGATTATTGCCGTCTTAAGACATTTTGGAAAAATACCATTTTGGAACGATATGTTTATTAAAGTTGTTAGGTGATTCAGAGTGCTTTCTGGCAGATTCGAAAATATTTTTAGTTAGCCCGTCGGTCCCAGAAGAGGATTTATTTTTGATGGTATTAATTGTACTGCGAAGCTCTTCAAAAACTACGGGCGAAAAAAAGAAACTGTGTAAGTTTACATTATCATTAGAGAGATAAGAAAGTGGATCATGAGGAGGACATATGGTATTATGGTGGACAATGGAAAATTCGAATACTTTTTCAGATAACAAATCATTGTACCTAGTTACCTCGGAAAAGTCGTTGTTTAAAGACATTATCATAGTACCTCCATGAGAAAAATTTGTTCTATTAAATCTAGCTACTGTGGTATAATTTTTAACAACAGGCTGATCAAAATTTAACCAGTGCTCAGTTATGGCAATGATGTCTGGAAATTCAAGTTCTTCTAGTAAAAGATATAATTCATCTGTTTTATGTCTTAAGGACTGAATATTAATAAGGAATAGACCAAGCTTGCTATCGCTTAACTTTTCAGAGGGTGCTTGATCCTCTGTTCGCGTCAATTCAACTAAAAATTTTTACTCTTATTTGGGGAACCACTGGAATAATATTTGCCATGACTTTCCCTAATTTTTTGAAGTCGTAGAAGGCTCTCCGCAGAAAAGAATGACCTGAAAGCTGAAAGATCTGCATCAACTTCAGTTGAACCAATACCATAGGCGTTGTGGAAGCGGTAGTACAACTTACGCAAGGACTCCAGGTCACTAGGTAGCCCTTCTGATGCAAGCATCAATTTGATGCTGGTACTAGTGTGTCCTTCAAAACACACACTGGATGGTTGGTCGTGAAGATAGGCAAGGAATAGCCTAAGAGATTTCAAAATGGAGGGGTCCCTCAACCTGGCCAACACGTAACGTCCATTTACCGCATCTGAGTCCTGAGACAGCCGTACTATAGGTGGGGTCATCGGGTCCATAACTGCCAAACCATCTCTCTTCGCACTTCCCTGCACAATAATTTCTGGATTTTCCATCGCCAGGGACTTGCAAGCAGCTATAGCCTCCCTGTCAGACCCAATCTTAATAGTTCTTACCTCCCTTGGCATAGTTGCCAGTGGTGGGTCAAGTAGGTGAGGTAGCTTGCGGTTCTCAATGATGTTTATTTTGAGATTTTGAGCAGGTTCAACCGAAGAAGTAAACGAAGCTTGGCTTAAGGATGTTGAGGTTGAATCTATTATGGTTCCCGGCGGCCACATATTTATGTCCTTAAGCTGCACTAAGTGACACCTCTTTTGCACTCCAATTTTGAAATCGGAATGGGAACTGTCCTTATTTTTCAGCATTGGAAAGCATCTGATGAAATCGGTGGTTCCTAGTTTTTCTTTAACATAGTGCGCAAGTTGATTCGCTGTGTAAGGAGGTGGAATTCTGGATTCTTAAAAAAACATCATACTATTATTTGATTCATTATACAGGATGAGTCAAATAGAATAAGTGCAAATATTTTTTTTATATAAAAAATATTTAAAAATATACTTAGTACTTCTATATCTACGAAGTATCGAGACACCTTGTATATCAAAGTTAATATAAAACGTAAATCTCGAAGTAAGTTTTGGAATTGTAAAATGGAAATTTGCATTTAACATAATAGCATACTTTGATAGGTACATATTTGGGATAAGGAAATATGGCATTCATACTATTAAATATTCAGAGTTGTAAACAACTTTTCGGCATTTATTTGACGTGAAATGTGGTATTGTTTGTAGCAAGCGGTACGGAAATATAAACCTATTTTATACCCAAAGCACTAAACTTACAAATTTTACTTTGTATAAATGACAGAATAATCTGCTACATAGATGACAAAAAACGACGCCTCAGTGAAGTCATGATAAAAACCTCTAGAATAGCGTATTATGCCCTTTTTGAGTCACATCTTCATCATGCCCTTCCATTCTGGGGTACTTGCTGCGCAACAAAATTTGATCATATTTTCAAACTTCAAAAGAGAGCAGTTCGTTATTTATTAGGACTGAACAATAGAACTCACTGCCAGAATTTAATTTCAAAATACTGACTCTTCCTTTTTTATTCATTTTTGAATCCGTTTGCTTAATCCGCAAGCACATATCTGCTATTCCCGAAAGGCCATCTTACAACTATCCCCTTAGGAATGCGGAGCACGATCTTTATCTGCCAACCCCGAGCTCAGAACTAGTTAAAGGCTCAATACTGTACAGGGTGGTCGAAATTGGTTTGTTTTAACAGAGAAAACCTATTTCTTGTTACTAGATGTCATGGGTTCGATTTCTGAGACATGTTTAATGGCGTAAACCGCCTGTTGATATTTTCACTGCCAACTAAGATACGGGGTCTTTTTGAATTTTTTACCATTTGGAAAATTGCCTATAACTTTTGTATTTCGCGGAATAATAAAATTTTGTAAAAACGTCCTTAAGGCACTTTTTTAAGCACAATCCAGTGGCGTAGTCATTTTTTTTTCTATACATGCTCTTTTTCTCAGAAATAATAAAAAATATAATTTTTTAAATGGAAATCAGGAAATCATAGTTGGCTATGAACTTAAAAAAATGCTGGCGTTTAACCCTTTCCAACGATATAAAGTTATGTGTATTTATTTCTAAGTATGAGAGAAATATTAGATTTTTTATCTTTGTATCGAAGCGGGCCTTGATTTTGTGATGATCTAGTTGCCTAATTATTTTTTATTACAATTTAATATTCCATATTATTATTTATCAATTTTATTTATCAATTATACCAATTACAATTAAAACGCTAGGGTTACAACTGAACTATTAAATGGAGAATTTAGAGAGAATTGGTTGGAACAAGGGGCCCATATCTTGGCCTCCCAGGTGCTGTGATTTAACTCCTTTCGACTTTTTTATGGGGGAAATTAAAAAACCTTATACAGGGTAGCTCACCACATACGACACGAAGTATTATAGCTAAACGATTAGATTTTTTCAAATTGTGAGTTTTGGGTTCGTTGAAGGACTATTAGAGCTACAATTTAAAAATATTTTTACAAGATACAGAGTGTCCCAAATAAATAAAAAATATCAAAGTTGTATTTTTTTAAACGGAACACCCAATATATTATTACATTTTTAGTTTTTACGATTAAAATAAAGGTAAATTTGATTAAGGTTTATCACACTTAAACCTTACCGTTTTTGAAATATTTTCAATTTTGTGAAATTGCAGTAAAAACTTTAAGGCTTTATTTCTCCAAGGGTATCAAAGTTTTTAGTACTAAATATTTACTGAAGTTTAATTATTGATCAGTTATTGTGTTGCAATAATAGAAATAATACTACCTCATACAGAGTGTCTAAAAATTTATTTTAAATAATGTCTAGCTTTAAACGGCAATAACTTGTTTAATTTAAATGGAACACCCTGTATATTTTAGGAGAATCAGATGCACAATTTAATTGTCCATCAAATTGTATTATACCATTTTTTACCTATCTCTTCAAGTTTTCGTAGAAAATTATTTTTTTATAATTTAGACCTCATTTATCACTATACCCATGGAATATTGACATTTTAGATTTTAAAGCAACAAATGTACAAAATGTACAGGTGCTAAAAGCGATAATATTATCAGCCTATTTGTATACAAAAAATAAAACTATTAAATATTTATAAAAGAGTATACCATTAATTAAATATACCACCATTATTTCCGCCCAAATATTAGTTAATTACATATTTAATTGTGTTAGTTAATAAATTATTCTAAATAAATATGGATTTGGAATCAGAAATCAATATAATAATAAGTTATAAAAATGAACTTCTCTGTTGTTATAAATAAGCATTCGTCAAGAAATGAAATAAAATTTTTAAGGTTTTACTTTTTGCCACACTGTCTAATACACATACAATATTCAGTTTTTTTTTGGTATTTGGAGCAATTATTATTAATCCACGCAAAGAGACAATTAGTGTAGCTTGAATACTAGAATCATATTAATTTTATTGGTTCTCTTTTACAAATATTTAAACAATTTTTTTTATTTTTTAATGACATAAACGAATAATTATATCGACAATATTAGTATCTGTACCCTTTAAAAATTTGTTACATCTATAAAAATAATCTAAAATGTCAATATTCCATGGCTATATTGATAATTGAGGTCTAAATTATAAGAAAATGCATTTTCTACGAAAACCTGAAGACATAGTTAAAAATTGATATGACACTATTTGATAGACAATTAAACTGTGCATCTGATTCTCATAAAATATACAGGGTGTTCCATTTAAATTAAAGAAGTTATTGCCGTTTAAAACTAGTTATTATTTAAAATACATTTTTAGACACTCTGTATAAGGTAATATAATTTTTATTATTGCAACACAAAATTTTGGTAAATAGAAATACTTCAGTACAATATTTGGTTTTAAAAACTTAAATACGCCTAGAGAAATAAAGCGTTAAAATTATTACTGTATTTTGACAAAAACCTATATATTTCAAAAACGGTAAGATTAAAATGCGGTAAACCTTAATCAAATTTACCTTTATTTTAATCGTAGAAACTAAAAATGTAATAATATACAGGGTGTTCTATTTAAAAAAATACAACTTTGATATTTTTTATTTATTTGGGACACTCTGTATCTTGTAAAAATATTTTTAAATTGTAGCTCTAATAGTCCTCCAACGAACTCAAAGCTTACAATTTGCAAAAATCTAATAGTTTAGCTACAATACTCCGCGTCGTATGTGGTGAACAACCCTGTATATAAGGGAAGAACCATTGGGACAAGAGAAGAATTGCAGAAGGCTACTAGGCAAGCTTTTGGACTTATTAAACCAGTTCGCTTAATAAATCGTTGTAACTCTGTGCACAAAAGATGTTTATTGTGTATTCAACAATGAGGTGCTCAATTTGAACATCTTTGATTTTTTTAGAAAACTATATTCGTCACTCAAAAAATACGTTTTTTTTTTAGTTTTGTTCTTTGTTTATTGTATCGATTTCAGTTATAATTACTAATACTAATAATAATGGAATGTTAATTTACCTTTTCAAAAGTCTTTAATTATGCAGATAAATAATAAAATAATATCATATCATATCATAAATATAATCAAAGCCCGCTTCGGTATAAAGATAAAAACCCTCATATTTCTCTCATTCTTAAAAATAGATACCCATAACTTTATATTGTTGGAAAGGGTTAAACGCCAGCATTTTTTTAAGTTCATAGCCAACTACGATTTCTATTTAAAAAATTATATTTTTTATTATTTCTGACAAAAAGAGCAAGTATAGAAAAAAAAATGACTACGCCACTGGATTGTGCTTAAAAAAGTGTCTTAAGAACGTTTCTACAGAATTTTATTATTACGCGAAATAAAAAAGTTATGGGCAATTTTCAAAATGGTAAAAAATTCAAAAAGGCCCTGTATCTCTGTTGGCTGTGAAAATATCAACAAGCGGTTTACGCCATTAAACGTGTCTCAGAAATCGAGCCCATGACATTTATGTCAGTTTTGCTCTATCTAGTCAGGAAATAGGGTTTCTCTGTTAAAACAGACTAATTTCGACCACCCTGTACAATGCCAAAAAAATGTACAATCATCTGCCTTTGAATATCAAATTGTTTTTATTCTTTCCCGCATTTCGCAAAGCTCTGAAATCATACTTACTGGGAGAGCCCTATATGCGGTAAATGACTTTTTTGTTGATGTTTAATCATATACAATTCTGAATTTTAAAATTTTGATCATCTCACATACTGGTAAAAAGTCGAGTATTTAATATTTTATAACTCTTAGAATTATATCCATTTACAATTTTCCTACTGTAAAATTTTACTGATACGCCTTTTTGTGTTCTGCAATGTACAGGGTGAGTCAACGATAGAGTAAAGTCCATTATCTCATTTGTTTCGAGGTTTACAAAAAAATATTAAATATAAAAGTTATAGGGACGGTTAGGATACACATTTTAAAATTATTATAGAGTACACAGGGTGCTTCAAAAAAGTGTGACGAATATAACATATGTTTTTTTAAATGGAATACCCTATTTTTTATTTTATTTTTAGATTCTGCGTAAAATTCCATAACTTTTTTGTATATAACGTTTTTAAAATTAATAGTTTCTGTAATATTTAAATTTGTTTGTAAACAAATGTCAGATTGCAATGTGATAAAAAATTGTCAGTAATGGCATTGTTGGTGAACCAAAATTTGGTAGGAGAATTTAATAAAGATATAGAAAAAGACTTATGTAAGGATATTATAGTTAGATGCCTCCAGGGTGTTCAAAATATATTTATGAATTTCAACTATTTAAAATTAAAAAATTTCAAATTTTTTAAATGGTACACCCTATATATTATCATTTTTTCTGATAGATTTTACAAAACTCTTCAACTTTTGTTAAGTATGTCATATACCTATTTTTAATAGTTTGCGATTTATTCCAATTTTTTTCTATTTTTACCCATATTTTTAATACAATTACGCTATAACATGTCAAAATGTCTTGTCTGTTAAGCAAGTTAAGAACAAAATTTGAATTTTAGTTTAATATGTTGTAATAAGTATAAATTGTAGAGATAATAGTTACAGATTTTCCTGAAATGAATTAGTCAATGTGACTGATATACATGAACAAGCCAAGAAAAACATATTTTTTGGTTCAGTACTATATTAAATTATATAGTGCTTTGCTAAGTAGTATAATAATAGATGTAAATTATCTAGAAAATATCTTCAGTGTGTAATGGGACGGTTTCACGGCAGTAGTAGTATTGGCTTTACCAAATGAATTATAAACCAGAATTACTACGAGAAAAAAACTTTACTGTATGTCGAAAAAAATTCCTATATTAGTAGTCTTCAACAATTAGATAATCTAGTATTACCTTAATCCGTGGCTATTCGCCCCGACGCGCGACGGAAAGTCCAAGTGCCCTCTTTCATAATATGGAAATACACCAAGAAATTCACGACTGCGATTTTAGTTTATTTGAGTAAAGTTAATTAATTTCAACTAATACTAGCAATTGTAACTAATTATTAAGCTACTTGTTAAAGATAAGTAATAAATAGTTTGTTTTGTCATGGCAACTATGATTTTATAGGGTAATTGTAATAAAAATATGGGTAAAAATAGAAAAAATTGGAATAAATCGCAAACTATTAAAAACAGGTATATGACATACTTAATAAAAGTTGAAGAGTTTTGTAAAATCTAAAACACCTTGTATCATTTAACTAAAATATCTTTATATATATCTTTTTTTTTCATCTTTATAAAACTCTCCTACCAAATTTTGGTACTCCAACTTCAGCAACAATGGCACCACTGACAATTTTTTACCACACTGAAATTTAACATTTGTTTAAACAAATTGAAATATTACAAAAACTGTTAATTTTACGTATATAACATTATATATAAAAAAGTTATGGAATTTTACGCAGAATCTAAAAATAAAATAAAAAATAGAGCGTTGCATTTAAAAAAACATATGTTATATCCGCCACACTTTTTAGGAGCACCTTGTATACTCTATAATAATTTTTAAATGTGTATCTTAACCTTCCCTACAACTTTTATATTTAAATTTTTTTTGTAAACCTCGAAACAAATGAGATAATGGACTTTACTCTATCGTTGACTCACCCTGTACATGTATGTTCTATTTGTAATTTTAATGACTTAATTTTTTTTGAATTGTATGATTTGTATTGTATATTTTTTTGTGCTTTTGTTTGTTTTGTAAAGGCTTTGTCGATAAAGCTATTTTGGCTTTTTGCACAATAAAGCGTTATTTATTTATTTATTATATTATTTGAATACTTCAATCAATCCTGATTTATGTATCATATACTAATATACCAAAATCTCTTTTTTTATCTGAAAAAATAAAAAGAAGTTATAGGTGTGAGCCACTTTTGAGACGCACCCGGTATTTCCTGTTTCTGTCTATTTTAACTGATCAAGAAAATTTAACTGTAATTTATCCTCTTAGTTTTTTTTATTGCAATAATTCGTTTCGTTCATTCTTAGTTTGCAACCGAATCAACGGCATGAACTATCGCTCTTTTTACTCAAAACAATGCCGTTATTGATCTAAAAATATCGTTTTCTTTCGGCGAATTATATTTTAATGGCATTTTTACTCTTCCTTTGTTCGATGGGAATAATAACAGTTTGCTTTGCATCGAGGGCCACCTGTTTTCATCGATTTTATCGACGTTCGAGTAACGGATCGGTGCATAACACGAGCCATTTTTAGCCGTTTTACGGCCATGCGATATTCTGCGCGTTCGCTTAGATTTTATAGTACTATTAATTTTACTTGGGATATAAAAATAAATTGAAGTATTAAGTTGTTACTAGAAAAGAGAGACATAATTTTAGTTGGTTACGACTAAAAGAACTACCAAGGAAAGCATATAGGTCAAAAGTTCTAACTTAATCAATACTTCTTTTAGATTGAAATATGTACCACAACTTTGGAAAGTGGCTGGAGTAATAATGATCCTTAAGCCAGGAAAGCCACCCCATGAAACAACATCATATCGACCAATATCACTATTACCGGCACTATCTAAATTGTTTGAAAAACTTTTACCGAAAAGGCTAAAACCAATCATTGAAGAAAAACATCTCATTCCCAATCATCAATTTGAGTTTCGAAATCAACATTTCACGATTGATCAGGTTCAAAGGATCACGAGTGTGATTGAGAACCGGTCCTTTATCTGTTATACACCAGCGCTCCGCCTACATTCAATGAAAATCTTGTTACTGCTACATTTGCAGATAATACTGCAATTCATGCCACCGCAGACCAAGAACAGTTAACCTAATAAGACTGCTCATTCAGCCAAAAGTGTCCACCAGGTGCATGCGAAAACTACTCGCTTTGTGACGTCATTGTAGTCCTTGTCCTTTGAATAAGAAGACTAAGGAAGGAGCATATCAAAAATCTTAGGTACACCGCGATGGGCCTCAAATATGGCCGACTTAAATTCCGGTTTATCAGTGTCGTTCTAATTTTATTTAAAAAATATAAAACTATGATGTAGGATAGACGTGGGATAGACTCAATAATTTTTTGTTTTATTTTACGTTGTGAATAAATGTTGGTAGTTATTAAAATTGTTATAAAAATATATAATTCTAATAAAAATAGATAAGTTATAATAAGTATTTATTAACACAAACATCCGATACGCTACTGAAGCAGGTAAGTCAAATTAACGTATCTAAATTCTTTGACATCTAATCTTTGACAAGTAATAAATAAAAGCTAAAATGCAAGAAAAATATATAATTTAGTTAATTTAAGTGAATTTCATAAATGATCGGTTTACTACACGTATGTATATTATATAGTCACTTACTAGCGAAAAGTTGTTCCGTTATTTCACTCAATTTTTGCCGAGATCTACCGCACGCTACACAACCAACTATTTTAGAGTCTTTTTCGATAAATCGCGATAGTGTCATTGTTAATTTAAGTTCTGCCACAATTTCCATCTAGATTTACTACCTTTATACAACTATCAGTAGTAGAATAAATAATAAATAACATAAAATAAGCTCCGTAAAGACTGACAAATCCACAAAATTTCAAATCAAATTCAAATGTGTCAAATGAATCGTCAAACAGAACTGTCAAGGATCCCCACCCTAGAGAGCTTTTATGGTGGCTTTTCCGCCCACCATGCATAAATACATGGATAGCATTATGCTCCTTCCTTAGTCTTCTTATTCAAAGTCCTTGTCATAGTAATTAGTCCTTATCCGGCAACCAATAATACACACACGTGCATTATTGGTTGCCGAATGCAAAACGTTCATTATTTAGTTTATTTATTTAAACACCTTATATGTATACAGTATAGAAAATTAACTGTATAAATCGTATTAAATGCTCGGATAATGCATTTTTAAGAACAGCAGTTCCCAGCATCACCTTTTGCAAGCATTCATTTTAGAGTACTTCCATATTTTGCTTTAAAATAATTAATAAACAAAATCGTGGGCACTTAGTATGCACTTTGTCACAATCCACAACACAAAATGAACGTATTTATATACTCTATAGCTCTAAAAACTTTAAAGACACCTTTTTCACATTTAAAATTGACAAAATAATTAACTCAAAATTTCTCAGCTGTTATTTTTATAAGTTTACCACAGGCAACTAATAATACACACTATCATAACAAGGCTTTGACAAGGACTACAATGACGTCACAACTGTCAGCTGAAGCGCGGGAAGAGGCGAACGTACGTCTTATGAGGATGAGCAATCCTATTAGTTTACCGTTCTTGACCGCAGGCAACAATACCAAGTCAACCGAAAAGTTACAAATTGCACTCATCGCCGAAATACAACGCTGGGCAGCGAAATGGCGCCTTAAATTGAATGAAAAAAAAATCAGTGCATATCGATTTCACTAATAAACGAATCGAGTACAAGCCAGTATACATATACCGGGTGTTGCATCGTCGGATGGGACATAGGAAATCCCATGTAAATTTTAATGGGGTCAATTATTGACTTCCCTAATTATTTTAGAGAATAATTCTCTAAATAACTTTAGATATTTTTGATTAGCTCGTTTATGAGTTATCGCCGATTTCTTTTTAAATATTTCTCCTTTCTTATGGCCCTGTATTTACTTATGAGTACCAGTCAAGGTAAAAAATAACTGTCAAATGAAGTTGTCATTTCAGAAATTTACCTATTTAGTGCTATATTATTATTGAAAACTCATTCCTACATCGGAAATCTTAAAGATGTATTTATAAATACAAATTAATATCAATTAAAGTAAAATAAAGTAATCAGTTACAAAGTTAATTATAGTATTATTACAATATTCAATAACTTATTAATTTAGGTACTATTAAATTGTTAGAACTTTAGGATTTAAGATGTTCAAATATTCCTCCATCGACTGCTAGACAATAACCCAGGCGATCATAAAATTCTCTTCTTACATTCGCTAATTGGTAAACTGAAATTCTATTGCATTCGGCAGAAATAGCATTTTTTAACTCGTCTAGATTTGGGTATTTTTTATCCTTGTATATCCTGTTTTTTAAATGGCCCCAGAGAAAGAAATCATTTGGCGAAATATCAGGAGACCTTGCTGGCCAATTTACTGTATGATTTAGACCAATAACGTTTCCGTTAAAACTATTGTCTAAATATTCCCGAACAGCCAGGACCAAACTTCCTGATTTTCCCTAGCGGCATCATGTAAAGCAGGTAAAATATGATTTTCGAGTAGTTCCAAATAATATTCTGCATTTAAATTTCGCGTAAGAAATAATGGCCAGATAATATTGTGTCCGAATATCCCTGCCCAAACATTTACTTTCTGTGGATATTGCGTCCTTGTTTCGACAAACCTGTGTTGGTTTTCTTTGTTCATTATTTAAGGTAAAAGTGCATTCGTCAGTGAAACATATGTTTTTTAAAAATTCCCTATCCGTGTTTGCTCTTTCCATCATATCAAAACAAAACGCCTGCCGCCGTATTTCGTCCCCATCTCGTAGCTCTTGGTGCTTTTCATATTTGAAGGAATAGTATTTATGTCATTTCAAAATTCGAAACGCTTTGCTTAAGTGCTGTTAAGAAGGTGAGTTTTGTTGATGTAAATAATAAGTGTTTATATATTAATTTATTTTTGTTTCCTAAAATATTTTGGTTTAAAGAAAATATATAAAAGAGACAACACTGGGCCGGTCAAGCTTAATCACGTGACTAAAAGATTATTTGGTATGAACTGTTACTAAAAATTCTGTTGATTTCACTCATACTAGCCCCAAAAATTGTGAATTGTTGATTTCAACACAAATGAGTAATATAGATATGTATCGCAGCACTAAAATCTATACAGTAGTATTCTGTATACACGACAAAAATTGTTATCCACAACAAGAATCAGTGCCGTACACATTTTTTTCACGGAAACTTAAAATATGGACAAAAATAAAATAGAAAAACTATAATTTAAATATGTGTACGACATTGACTTGAAGCACAAAATCTTCATTCTATGATAAAGGGCTGACACAAAATCCATAACAACCAAACAAAATATGAAATACCTACCTTTTCTAACTGTCTAATTTGATTAAACCTAACAATAATAATTTCTTTTGATCTTTTGAAATAATTAATACACCTTATTTTTTATTATTTATTGGACAATATAGAAAACTTTATTTGTGAAAATTTTCAAAAAAAAATAAAAATTAATATTCTTTGAAACTTTCTGTATAGTTATGCATATGTAAAGAGGATTTCTGTAATTTTCCGCTATGACAGTCGCATGATATATGTCAAAATATTTTTTTGTAATTAGATATGCCGAAGAATCATTTTTTTTTAAATAAAATTAAGCAAAAAACATTTTTTGCGAATTTTTTTGTACACCCTTTATATTTATTAGAGACAACAATGGGATTACTAAGTAACAACAACAATAGATATGAACCACTTCGTGCACTGCGAAACTTAGTATTTTTTTCGTGCTCTAACCAACATCGAATTACAATGAACAACGCACAACATCTAAACATCAAATCTAAAGTAAACATAGAAAGAATAAAGAACAACTAACAGTCAGATCGGCAGACCTGATGAGCAACCATAGTGGCTGCCACTTAGCGCTAATACACGGAATAGGAGACCACTATCAGAGGGCGCAGTTGCGGCAGGTGATCGTTTCTCATTCGTTCAGCCTCGGTAAAACTCGTCGGTTTACGCTAGATCTCGGTCATAGGAGAGTCCTAAAGGCGCCTAGATTGGTGCAAGAAAATTTTTGAAGTAAGAAGAAAGATTTTGATAAAGTTTAAAAGAGAAAGATAGGGTTTATTGACTGGGGATGTCGGCTAATTCACAGAATGAAAAATGGCTGGTTGACTTTAATTATTGTAAAGAAAAATTCAAAAATATCTAGCATTCTACATATTTTGAAGTTTATTTTAAAAGTGACTGCGCAACGGCTGGAGCGAAATGCGCTATGCGGTTACTGCGCCTGCCTAGTTTTTTCGTTATTATGGTCATCGTTCTTCAGTAACAGGTTCCTGATTCGTTTTAGAGAGCGACACAACGCGACGTTACAAAAAAATACCGCTCCAAAATCGCGTTACTCAAATACCGGCACATCACTAGTTGACAGTTTGTGTTTTCTGAGCATTGACTGCCAGTCTCTCCTGTTTACACCACTTGTCTAAGTTTTAATGTGGTCTGCATATCCTAGAAAATAAAAGTCTTGTGTGGACTATTTTAGATTATCTACGAAGGTTAACCAAATTAGAGAGACAACACTCCCCCTTGTGGACAGACTCCACAAGGTAATACTTTTAATTTGCTATAATAATGTTATATTTTTTCAATCTTCAAATAGTTGAACAACTTTTATAAAATAAAATAAACCAGGTTAGCGTTTGAAATTATTAATCGCCCTTGTTCCAACTGAAGTACATTTTTGGTCATAAACGCGATATGTATGAACATGGAAGTTGTGAAGGTTATGGAAAGAATGGGAGTGGTTAAAATTAAAAGTCACGAAAGCCAACAACAGCAATTATAGTAAAAGGTTGAGATAAAAATAGGTTGAATAAAATAGCAAAATAACTGAAAATAAGTGAATTTTATTTCAATATACTACATTGTTTGTACTGCAGTAATAAGTGTTTTAAAAATAGTTTAGTTTAGCTGCATATAGACCATATAGAATATCCGAATTCTAGAGGTGTCGTTTATTGGCTCCCTTATTGCCTTTAGAAGAAACTTTTAATGGGACTTCTTAAAACACTGGATTAGATCAGGCTACCTATCAACTAGTAGTGGGAACTATCGAATGAATACTATCGAAACATTCGATAGTTGCAATTCATTCGAATAATTCGATAGCTAGTAAGAAAACATTCGTCGAAAACTATTCGAATAAAAATATCGAATAGATGCGTCATCTGCCTTGAAATATATTAATTCGGCAGCAAAAACCATTCATTTATAAAATTCATTCATTTGTAAAATTCATTTATTCGTCAGGATCGATTATAATAAAATATATAAACTGGATTTTAGTTGTCGCCCGGCGACGTAGGTTTCTTTCCTAGAAATCCGACAGCGATCGGCGCTCGGTGGCAATGTTATGAAAAAAGCCGGCATCTTTGATTTTGAGTCAAATAAAAATAAGGACACCTTTTTTTATTGATGTGCTAGTATTTACACAGAAAATACATTATGAACGGCGCTGTTGCCGTATATTCGTATTAGTTGGTATTAGCAAAGAATATTATTCTTTGGTATTATAATTAGTTAGGGATAGTATAACTATATATTTTGCATGTTTTTTATTAATATTCTGTTGTTATACTGCAATAATACTTTTTATTTTGGATATAGGACAATGATTTTTAATGTTTTAAGTTTACCTCGTCTCTCTTAAAAATTGTTACTTCTCAAAATTTTCCATTAAAAAAATAGACCATATACCGTATAAAATTAAATAATTGAAAGATCGGAAAATCACACAAATTTTCGGAAAAATTTTGACCACCTGCACACGTACACAATCGTCAATTAAAAAAAACATTACTACTTTAGTATTTTAAATATTTTAATAAACGCAAAAATAGCACAGTATTTAGAAGGCAAGTTATAAAAATTTGGAAGAACTAATAATGCACTGACGCAGACAAAAATCAAAGAAACACTAAATTTCATTTATCAAAAGCATTCGATAGTCGTGGCTTAACGATAACCATTTAGTCGCACGGCGAGGTTGTCACATATGCTTTAGTATACAAATGAATGAATGATTTTATTCGAATGAAACCATTCGATAGTTGAAATCATTCATTCAGTAACCATTCGATAGTCTAATTCATTCGATAGTTCCCATCGCTACTATCAACTATGAAACTCTTTTGCTAAGCCGTTTTTAAATTATTTGCAAAATTATGTCCTTATAGAAAGTAATTTGTAAAATTGCTAAAACACTCAGTACTTTATTAAAATTTATGACATTGGACAGGAAACTTCGTTCAAATTTTTGTTGAAATAGGATCATGATAGATTTTTTTTACAAAATATTTGTTGGTAGCTATTTTCGCCTTAGTATCAATGTAATGTATCAATATAATTGATGTATTTTAAAGTGTTATATATACAGAGTGTCATTGAAATCGGGGGGTGATAGTACTCCTAAAAATAGTAAAAAAAGTTCCTATAAGTATAGGGTGAAAAATGCATATTAAGGGAGTTAGGGGCACTGAAAGGGTGAATTTAAAAAACGATTGTTTTGCAATTGTAGGCTTAAAAAACGAGATAAAATTTCGAAAAAAAATCCTCTGCCATAAATTTTGACCCTAAATAAAATGGCGATACTGAAAAATTATTTGGAAAAGCGGAAAGGGTAGTTTTGCAAGGTAGGCGGTTGTTTCGCGAATAACTTTTTTGATGTTATTCTTTTGCAACTTGGGTTTATTTTTTAAAAACCACATACTTTTTCCTACAAAAAAGGTATTCTTGTTGCACATCGCCGAGAGCGATGGTTTTCGAGAAAATTGGAGGCAAAGAGTTTGTCCTGATGGGTTGCTAACTGGCTAATCAATATAAATTTATGAAAGTTATGGCGGTTCAAAAGTAACCATGTAGTTATTAAATAATGAATTGGAAAATCATAAATTTCATGATATTTAAAACATCTTATTGCTTTAAAAACGAAATAAACTTTTTTGGTTTAAAAAAAAATTGGTTTACTCAGAATACTGACGAGCAACTACGGCAACGCATTATTGACTGTTCCAATCAAATTCGGACAACACCAAGAATATTCCACAGGGTATGCAGATGGTGGAGAAAAAGATCAGATGTCTGCATTAAAATGAATGGTGGTCACTTTGAAAATTTACTATGAATGAATTAAGGAATGCGTTATTTTAATAAGGAATTTTGGTAATTTTTTGGATTATTTCGTTTTTAAAGTGTAAGAGTCTCAATTTATTTTTCTTTGGTTCAGTGAAAAATAAATAGCCTTACTGGCGTACAGTAGTAAATTTAAATCTCTCGGGCGCCACCTCTGTTATTTATAGTGGAAGAGGTCCACGTTTCGCCAATACGGGTAGCTTTTATACAGTGGAGATACCAGGAAGTGATGAAATCAAAAGAAATAAAACACACAGTTAACTATAACATAACATTAAGGCTTTATTTAATTAATTAACTATATGCTAAATACCCCAGGAGGTTTCACGACTTTAAATTGTAATGAAAGTGAAAGAAAATTTATAATTAAAGACTCGTAAAATAAAATTTACAACAACAATCGAGCACCTCTAGAGTTTTGACCGTATAATCTCGATATGCAACTCACTGTCCGATTTAATCACGCGAATTCAAAGCGCGTTTTTGACATGACGTTCTAGTAAATAAAACGACGCGAGTTTCTAACCGGCGTCTAACTTAACGGCGTCCTAGTAAACACAGACATGTACGTACCGGAGCGATATACTATTTTATAACCCGACTTTCTAAACGTCGGCGACGTCGTTACAGACGTCCCGGGATAAACAAACGCGAGCCCTGGATCGTTCGCAGTAGAACGAAACGGCGTCCTGTGGGATAGATACGCACGCGAGCCCTGGATCGTTCGCAGTAGGACGAAACGGAGTCCTGTGGGATAGGTACGCACGCGAGCCCTGGATCGTTCGCAGTAGAACGAAACGGCGTCTCGGTTAGTCGTCTGGATAAGCACAGTCCACACCGCCCGGTCAGGACCACCTCGGGATGTCGGCGAGATCCCACGGCGCTCCTGATGAGAATACGGGAACTACAGAACCAGTCTCGGGATGGACGAGATCCTGCCTTAGCTCCAAGGATATTCGCGCCCGTATATTTGTTGTACTACCTTAACCGCTATCTGTCTCCCTTTTAACCAAAAGAAATCGGTCTTCGCGTCCACGGGATCCGGACAAAATGCCTCAACCTTGCATGTATTTTTACTTCTATAGTAGGACAGTTGACACCTTGAGCGGATACAAGTCTGGTTAAATTTTACGTACGCGCGTTTCGGAACAAGATGCCTCTACCTTGCACGTATTTTTACTTCTACAGTAGGACACGAGACACCTGGAGCGAATTTAACTATCTCTATCTCCCTTATTCTATAACGCGTTTAGGCAGTAAAACAAACCGTATTAACAATAAAAAGAAAACGACCTACTCGATCACTTTGGCGGCTGGACTTACCTTCTTCAGAGCGGCAACGGCGGCTGGCAGCAGGGTACTTGGCAGGGCACTCAGGGCTCGAATTTCACTGTTCACGTGCGATCACACCACTAACTCTGTAGTGCCAGTACTGCCGAGGTACTCGACTACGCTCCCCTCCACTCAACCTGCACTGGTAGGGAGAGCGGCGCACACGTCTCGGTTTGTCGCACCGAACCACGGCGACCAAATACCGATCAAAACTCTCTTACAAAATGGCAATTAAATATTTCACTTATTTAATTCAACAATAGAAACACTAATGAAGTTCATTACAATAATGAGTTAACAATAAAATACCCTGCCTGTCATTATTACAAGAGAATCAAGTCTCTATTATTCTAGTATAATATTAATATAATGTACAGGGTGGCCCAGAAATTTTATGAACTTCATTACAAAAGCAATAAGATGTTTTAAAAATCACGAAATTTTGATTTTCAATTAATTATTTGATAACTACTTGGTTACTTTTGAACCGCCATAGCTTTCATAAGTTTATGTTGATTAACCATAGTTAGCAACCCATCAGAGCAAACTCTTTGCCTTCAATTTTCTCGAAAACCATCGCTCTGGGCGATGTGCAACAAGAGATTTTTTTTCCAAATTTTATCTCGTTTTTTACGCCTACAATTTCAAGACAACCGTTTTTTAAATTTACCCTTTCAGTGCCCCTAACAACTCCCTTAATATGCATTTTCCGCCCTATACTTATAGGAACATTTTTTACTATTTTTAGAAGTACTATCACCCCCCGACTTTTTTCACACCATTTCAATGACACCCTGTATATAATTTCTACAGATATTGACACCAAACCTTCAACTTAAGTGTCGAGCCAGCAACAAGGACCTTCGTACCTACCGGTGGGGACCCGTTAAACTAACAAAAAACTCTTCAGTTTTGAATGACATAAATGTGGCATGTTTTTGAATGTATTAAACTATAAACCTAGGTATGAGGACAGTTTCTATATTATTATTATTTCTCTTTTATTAAAGTTCAGGACAGCATAGTTGTTATATTCTCTGGAATAGTAATAGGTGTTTTCTCTGCCGTGCTCTTTTACTCGTGAATTCCAGGCAGAGTACGGCACTCCTTTCATTTCATTTAATAAAATAAGTAGGGCTATTTACAAATTAAGCGTTTTATTTACATGACCTATTCTCCTCAAATTTCCCAAAATATTGCTTTTGTCGAGGCGCATCCGAGGTAATCACAATAAAAAAAATATTTAACACAACGTAGGTTCCTTTCATTTCTTGTTATACAGTTTGGCCAAAATATTACCTCTTCAACTTTGTTGACGAATTTGGGTTGTTACACTACATACATAAAAATTTTAAGGTGCCCGTTTTTTATTTTCAACATTCTGACGTTAAAATAGAGTATAAAATACCTAATTTCCTTACAGCTTTTCATCGAAGCCAATAAAATTTATTCGGCATTGTTCGCATGCAACACACGAAAAGAAAGTATTTTTATTTCGCATGGAAATTACGCGATTACCCCTCGAATGTTTGTTTATATCGATGATGTCACGCGAACGAAAATCCAAATTCGATCCGAAGATATTTATAGCCGCCGATGGGGTTCGATAACAAGATATCCAATAATGTTTTTTTCAAGTTGAGGTGAGTAATCTGAAGCTTTTATTTGATTGAGCGCTTCAGGTAAAATCCTGACAAATAAAATTGCCGATGGATTTTTTGAATATATAAGTTTTCAGAAGGTAATTTATCAAATAGCTGTTTGTATTTTATATTATTGGTTATATAAATAGACAAAAAATAATATCCTATGTTTTTTTTGTATATTTTTCTTGGTATACAGGGTGATTCACGGCCATAGTACGTTTAGGTTAGGTTAGGTTGGGTTCTGTTACCGGAGAACCGGTTCATGATTTTACCAATGCTTATTCACAATTATATTTTTGTCAGTTTTACACATGTTTTACTTTTTATCTCAAAAACTATTAGAGAAAGATATAGGTTAGTATAGTAGAAAAATTATGAGGTATCAAAGTAGTTTCCAAAAATGTAATAATATACAGGGTGTTTGATTTAAAATAAGAAAGATGCTATCACTTTTCAAATGATGCGGCAGCATTGTAAGGCTGAAAGATGGAACAGATGTAATAATCCAAATTTTCAATACAAAAAAATATTGAATCAACTTTTAATTAACCAGATCGCTGACCTCTCAAATATAGTATTTATAGTATGATTGTATATAACCCGAATATTATAATTAATTTATTTGATAAAAATATTCATAATATATGGGCATATGATTCGCAGTTTATTTTCTAACTTTAGAACACTTTTTTCGCTTCCGCTTCCAAAAATTAAACTGATTTCATTATTGAATATACCTATTATTTATTATTATAATAGTTTCTTTGTTGTTATTAATTAAATGCTAAAATTAAAATAGAAAATGGATGGGGATAGCATGAAAGAGATAGGATGAAAAGCGCCAATTTCTAAATTAGCGCCAATTTCTAAATTTTAAAGTTTTAGAATATTATAGTAGATCTAACTGGTCCCTACAAAATGTATAAACCCTGCAGGGCAATAAGCTATTAAATTCTATAAAGATATGCCTAGTAAAAATAAACATATAGGAAAAAAAGCTGATAATCGTATGATCGAAAAAAATGAGTCAAAGACGGCTAGGAAATGAAAATCGATGGTAATTTTGACGAGGTTAATCTCTAGACATCGTTTAGTAAAAATTGACATAAAACTGTCAAAAATTAACACTAATTATGGAAAGATAAAAAAGGGATAGAACGCTTCCAGACACACAAATCTAATTCCAAAAGAATATTTTTTTCTGGAGTTTTAAACTATATCTGTTATTTAAAAAAAAAATACTTAATAAAAAAATAAATTACAAGAACCTTCTTAAGGCCAGATGGCAGTAAGCGCCATTTACAAATAAAGAAGAATACGGGTCAGGAGATGATTTTGGCTGTCGTCAAAATTATCATCGATTGTTATTCCCTAGCCATCTTTGATGCTTTTTTTAATCGTATGGGGTATATAGTAGGTAAATATAAGACTAAGATATACGGGGTTGTTCACCACATACGACACGGAGTATTGTACCAAACGATTAGATTTTTACAAGTTGTAAGTTTTGGGTTCGTTGAAGGACCATTAGACCATTAGACCATTAGAGCTACAATTTAACAATATTTTTACATGATACAGAGTGTCCCAAATGCTTATTTATAACAACAGAAACGTTCATTTTCATAACTTATTATTATAATGATTTCTGGTTAATTCCACATTTATTTAGAATAATTTATTAATTAAAAAATAAATTCAGTATGTAATTAATTAATTTTTGGGTGGAAATAATGGTGAGATATTTAATTGGTATACTCTTTTACAAAGATTTAAATAGTTTTTTTTTGTAAAGAAACGGGCTTGCAATATTATCATCTTTACACCTGTACATTTTGTACATATGTTGCTATAAAAAAATCTAAAATGTCAATATTCCATGGGTATTGTGATAAATGAGGTCTAAATTGTAAGAAAATACCCTTTCTAGGGAAACTTGAAGAGATAGGTAAAAATGGTATAATACAATTTGATAGATGCATCTGATTCGCCTAAAATATACAGAGTGTTCCATTTAAATTAAACAAATTATTGCCGTTTAAAGCTAGTAATTATTTAACATAAATTTTTGGACATTCTGCATAAGGTAGTATAATTTTTATTATTACAACACAATATGTGATCAATAAATAATCTTCAGTAAATCAGTCATTTAGTCTTAAAAACTCAGATACCCTTGGAGAAATAAAGCCTTAATTTTTTTATTGCAATTTCACAAAATTGAAAATATTTCAAAAACGGTAAGGTTTAAGTGTGATAAACCTTAATCAAATTTACCATTATTTCAACCGTAGAATCTACAAATAGAATAAAAAAGTAAAGATTTCAGTTAACGTCTCCTTTTTGTTGCCAGGGCTAATCTGGACGGAAAAATAGAATAATATATACGGTGTTCCATTTAAAAAATACAACTATAATATTTTTACTGATTTGAGACACTGTATTTTGTAAAATTATTTTTAAATTGTAGCTCTAATACTCCGTGTCGTATGTGGTGAACAACCCTGTATACACAACATATCTGTCTACGATAAACATTTATTAATTAAATATATGTGATAATAATTCACGTAATTCTCTATTAAGCCAACCAGCCATTATGTATGTATTATTTCCTTTACTCCAACACAACAAAACCCGCGAAAAACCTCGCTGACAGACCCCACCGTCAACAACCCCATCTAGCCGGTGCGTATCCAGATGGCGGTAGCGTGTACAAAATCTGTATCTATCTCTAACTGGTGTGGGTACGTACGAGTCCGTGTCCGTGGGACTGTCGCTGCATGGATGCGATCCCGTGCGTCGGAGCCGCCAGATGGCGTGCCGAGCCGCCACCAGGCGGGCGAGATTGTGGCGCGCCACTATGACCGCGCGTGTCACTGTTCAGGCCCGCGTGCTGTCGCTACACTGAGGAGCGCGCGCGGTCGCGACAACAATGGGCTAATAAACATGACAAGGCGCGTGCGTGGTCCACGTGGAGCGAAAAGGAGAAATGGAGAGAGAGTGGAGGGACCGGTGTCGGCTGACGCGGCGGTTGATGAAGCTCGATCCACACTATCCGGGTGAATTTAATACTTAATTACTCCAAAAAAACCTATATGGATATTTCGCCACTGCAAGAAAGTCTACTATTAAATTAATAATAATTAATCTAAACACAACCGCAAAGTCTTGGGATATTTTAATTTTTGCCTATATTTTTATTTTGTAGCTGCAAAAATCCATGATTTTTTTCAAATACAAAAACGAACACTTTATCAATGTTTCAATTTGTTTACCTTTACTAAGTGCGTCTATTTTGCTGTATTTTTGCAAAACATAAATAAAATATTTTTAAGTGAAATTTATGGTACCTTTTGTGTACGCATACTTGAAAGCTAATCCCTCAATTTTTATTTTTGAAACATCAGTGTATTATTGTTAACCATGCAGCGCCAGCGTAGGCATTTAACTCGAGAAGAAATGATTAGAGCAGTTGGTCTTTTGGACGGTGGTATGAGATAAACTGATGTTGTGAGGGAAATGGGTAATTCACAAAGCGTGATATCACCTCTTCGCTCACGATATCGAGATGAGGGTGATGTGGCATGAGGGTGTGAAAGGCACAGGGGACGTGGGCGTATTACCAACCCAGTACAAGACCGATTTCTGCAACTGAATGCTCGGAGAAATCCCAATATTACGGCACCTGAGCTACAAATAATGGTGCAACAAGTTCATGGCATTGTCATTTCGGATGATACTGTGCGTAGACGTTTACATGAGAATGGCCTTCGCAGTCGACCCCCTTTGAGAGTTCAACCTCTTTCCTGGGGCAATCGAGGTACTCGACTGCAGTGGACAAAGGAACATTTAATTTAGCAAAATGAAAATTGGGCTACAATTCTTTTCACGGATGAGTCCATTATTAAGTTTGGCATACATCCTGATTCAAGAAGGGTTCGTGTCTGGAGAGAGCCTGGTAATTTGATCGCCTTCAAAATGTTCAGGAGGTTCACTCTTACAGAGGAGGAACAATAATGGTTTGGGGTGGAATATGCACCTGTGGCAGAACTGACCTCATTTTGTTGGAGAACTTTTTAACGGGTAGGTCATATGTTGATCAGATACTTGGACCTGTTGTCATTCCATATGACAACAGACACATTCCATATGGTACAGACTTCTTGAAAGACAATATCGATGTTTTACCATGGCCATCGCAATCTCCAGATTTAAATCCCTTTGAGTATGTGTGGGATATGTTGCAACGAAGGGTTTTACGTATGGGAATACCAAGGGACGACAGAAGAAATATTTTTTTAACTCTACAAAATGTCTGGAATGAGATACCGCAGCTTGACATCGATAACTTGATTTTGAGCATGCCCAGACGATGTCAGGCAATTGTAAATAACAGAGGAGGTCATACAACTAATTAAATAAACATTTGTGACACAATAAATAATGTTTTTGCTACTTAATTAGTTAATATATTTTTATGTTTTTTTTTCAAAACTTTAGTTTTGGATTAGAATAAAACAATATTTTGTATAAAATTATTTTATTTTATCCCACAAAACACTAAAATTTTATAAAAAGAAGAAATCGAACAATTAGAGGCAATTTTGAAAAAATATCCCTAGATTTTGCGGTTGTGTTTATTTAAATGTTCGGATTAAAGAACATAAAGATTATTTAAGGAAGATTATTTGATTTATTACTATTTTTTTAAGATTATTTAATTTTCACAAATTTAAGATTTGTCAGCATTCGGGGGACACAGGGCACAGAATAGATTTTAACAACGCCAAAATTATAATAAAAGAAGCGATAGTTTCTAAAAGGAAAATAAAAGAAGCTTTTTTAATACAATCTAATAAAAATAAATGTATTGCTCATGCATCTGTAGATGGTAGTAATGTATGGCAATCGGTTCTTTCATTTTAGAGAACATAACACAAATAAACATAACATACGTAAACATTAAAAACAAATTAAACATAATCATACTGCTGACAAGTAGTTTCCGTTGGATTAACGCAGCAGTGTTTACAAAAATAACTATTTTATTTTGTAGATTTTCTTGCAGTGGCAAAATAAGTACCCATATAGGATTTTTTTTCGAGAGATGAATCCGCCACATAAGTATAGACATTTTTTACTACTTTATTAGTTTCTATTTCAATGAAATCTATTTAAAATTTTAAAATTCTTTATAACAACAAAATGTTATCAATTTCATTTCAATTAGTTCATCGAAGATCATAAGATAATTAAGAAACATCCCAAGTAGCATTTTTGAACAGATAATGTTTCTAATAAATGTGTCTCTGTTCCTTGACACAAAATGGAAACGGTATGTCACAAATAGGAAACATTTTCGAAACATATATATTTTATATAGCTTTATTACATGTGTTTCCAATGTGGTGACACTAGCCATTTCCTCAAATGTTTCGATGCGGAATCAAAACTTTTAGAGAAAACATTATATTAAAATTCAATTAAAATAAGTTATTTTGTCATAAGTTTGTACAAACTAGTAATAAGATAAGCCATTTAATGTAATTAAGGGTCTTCTTATTATTTATCGAAGTTCCTTAAGGTAGCTTAAGTAATCTAATTAATAAAGAAGAATTAGAACAGCTCAGGATTAGATTATTTATTGGCCTTCGCAACTAAGTTTCATGTATACTCTTAAAGCTAAATAAATAATAAATTTACAATTAAAATTAATATAAATGATGTTAATATGAATATATAAATTAAATGATATTATTTATTGAGTAAACAGTAAAATACCTTAAATATAATAATGTTATTTTTTTCAAATAATATTTTTTTCAAACAATATTTCCCAACAAAAATAAATATTTTTGTGACGTGATTGGCAATATAAAAACGTCATTTTATCGCATAGGTATAAAAGTGAAGCACTTTTACCCCTAAGCATGAAACTACGAAAATATATTATTAAACTAACATACCGGGTGTTTCATCGTCGTTGGGAACATAGGAAATCCCATGCAAAATTTGAACTGTCAAGATATTGGCCCTCCTATGGATTTTATAGCGAAGTAGTAAATAGACTTTTTAAACGTCTACATTTGGTAAACACACATGCCAAATTTGAACAGTTTTGGACAAGTCGATTTTAGGTAATTTGAGAAAAATTAATCGATTTTTATATTAAAACCGAACAGGTAACAATCAAACACCAGTCAAAAACTGACATACCTTAGGTTTACAAACTATGATTTTGTCATTGCCAAAAGCAATTTTAATAAAATTTTAATATTTAGGGAAAATTAACCGAAACATGTCAGATACACTGTCTAATCTATTTCCCGCGTATTTTATCATGTTCACTTTTTCTTTACGTGTATAACAATAAATTATTACTAGTATATAAAATTAAAATTTTATTAAAATTAAGTTACGTTTGAAAATGAGGCTGACAACTTAAGGAATGTCGGTTTTTGACTGGTGTTTGATTGTTACCTATTCAGATTTAATTTAAAAATCCACTAAGTTTTTCTCAAATTACCTAAAATCGGCTTGTCCAAAATTGTTCAAATTTGGCATGTGTGTTTATCAAATGTAGACTTTTAAAAAGTCTATTTACGACTTCGCTATAAAATCCATAGGGGAGCCAATATCTGGACAGTTCAAATTTTGCATGGGATTTCCTATGTTCCCAACGACGATGCAACACCCGGTATAGAGTAAAATTCAACTAGTTTAACTATAGTTTCTCGATAGATAAGTACTTACAAGGTATTATTTTTACAGCTTTTTATATTATTCGGAACGTTTGAAATTGTTTAAATAATTATTTAGAAATACATAAAAAGTCAAATTCAATTTATTTAACCATAGTTTCTCGATATATAATTACTTAGAAGATATTACTTTTAAAGCTTTTATATTATTTGAAACGTTTGAAATTGTTTAAAAAATTAATTGTGGCGTTTGAAAAAATAGCATGTTCTATTCGGAGTAAAAATTACATTTTATGCCGCGCCTGTATGTCGTACGTACAGCCTCGCCACAAGGAATGTCATTTTTACTCCTAATAAAACAATATACTATTTTATTATTAAATTATTTTTATTTAAATTAATATTTCCTAAACAATCAAAAATTTCAAAAGAAACTTTAATAATAAAATATTCATAATAGATCTGGACATGATACACAGTTTGTTAATGTGATGATTTGTTCTTTAAATGAGCATTATCTACGCTAAAATTAACCTAATAATGTAAAAAAAGTATTTTATACGGAGTACGTTCATATAAAAAATGAAAGCTGAATTTTAGTTCAATAATTATATTCTAAAATAAATAATGTAATAATTTTTAATTAATAAATTTATTTTCAGCAAAAAGTTAATTTACAATTAAATTAAACATTTTTTATTAGATAAAATTTGTTTAATTAATTATAATTATTAATTAATCTTATAATCTATCTATCTAAAATAAGAATGTAATTTTTAAAATAAATGTCTGATAAAAATAAATGTGTGTGATTTGAATGAAGATTAAGCAGTGTAAATGGAACCTAAAACGTCTAGGCGGGAGGAATCTATTAAAGACGTTGCCAAGTTTAGCAAGTTGTAATATTCTTTAGTAAAAAATAGTCATCTTTAGTAAAAAAATGTCAATATAGTCAATACTTCGCTACTTCACATTTGTCTTTGTAAAATATCAAAGCTGTAATATCGATAGTATATCACAACTATACTTACAAACTCACTTCAATATTATATTGATAAAAATGCAATACCTAAAACTACACCACAATTAAACTTCCTTGAATATTTTTGATAAATTATAAAATAATTCTAAAATTTTTTGAAAATATTTGCCTAGTTATTAGTTATTATATTTTAAATAAAGGACCATTTTAGTGAACCAAAGTTGTGAAGCAATTATATATTTCCAAAAATAATTAAAGATCCTCCAAGGAACTAAATAAAAAAATAACTTATTTCGAAGAGCTACTTGTATGTTTTTAATTCTGGCAACCCTGGAATCGATACACATAAGAGTGGCAAGATCGTAAGCTCTCCGGGGTCTATTTTTTTCTGGAAAAAGAAAAGTTGTCAATCCGAAATTTATTGAGGGTTTTAACCTCACAAGATTGGGAGAGATTAATAAATGTTCAGTTCATTTTCGCAAATTTTTAAGAAAACAGCAAAAAGTAAAATAACAAAGAAAAAAAGTATGGTATAAAATGTTTAGTATTTTTGAAATTTAAGAAATACTTCATTTTTTAATACACTACAAATCATGTATAGAGTGAGTTATAAATTGCTCTATACAGAGTGAGCCCAGGCAGTTTACAGCTAATTTACGGCAATTGTTCCACATAGTTTTATACCTTTTTTTTAAGTAATTGTGCTAACTTAACACACATTAACTTTCAAACAATAGTATATTATTTCATTAGAAGTAAAAATGAGATTTTTTGTGGCAAGGCTGTACGTTTGACGGACGAGCGTTAGCGAGTCCCACATAGATACTGGTGAGCCACAAAAAGTCATTTTTACTCCGAATAGAACATGCTAATTTTTTTCAGACGCCACAAATATTATTAAACCATTTCAAACGTTCCAAATAATATAAAAATATTTAAAAGTAATACCTCGTATGTAACCATATATCGAGAAGCTATGGTTAAGCTCGTTAAATTTGACACTTTATTTCAGTTTAATAGCATATTTTTGTACTTTTGTGCATAGACGTAAAAGTGCTTTATTTTTATGCCTAGGCGTTAAAATGACTTTTTTCTAAAAACGTCAAAAAATGACAAGGTTCGCGAATTGATAGCAATGTGCAAAGTGACACTTTTTTATTTTCCTACGTTACCATGACACGGTGCGCGAAGTCATGAGTGAAATGCCTATTGCGCACACTGGATGTAAGTTATATGAATTTTTGGAATTTTGATTTTTGGAAAATGAAGAACTAAATCATATTATTTATTTATACTACTAATTATATATTTCAAAATATTCAAGAATAAACAGATAATAAATATAAAACTTAATACTAATGCAGATTCCAGTTATTATTTACAATATTAACATTAATAGTACAACCAGTACACGAACCAATATTTAATCCCAAACTAGATAGTTCTGATTTTGCTTAAGATATGAGGGTTTTGGGACTTGAGACACTATCCAATTTTGATGTAGAGGTACTTGATCCCGGTATTTGACACTTTAAAATTTTATTTGATATTTGAATTTTATTGTTGATAGAATCTATTTTAAAAACAATCTGCGACTAGTAGCATTTCTTGGACGAAGAGCTGCATATTTTCGGTAAATCTCAATATAATTAAAATTTGACACTGTAGAGACTCGGTCTATGTTTGTTTTTTTATCGGATACTTTAATAACTTTTAGGGATATCCCGATTTTAATGTTTGTGGAAAAAATGCTGTTTGCAACTCGTGCGCGAACTACTTTGGTGATCTCAACTAATTTTTCGACTAATTTTTCGTACTACGTCTCTCCCGAGGGGTGTCTCACTGTTGGAATTACATGTACATTTTCTTGGCAGTCGCTGGCAGTCATTGGCGGTCTTACGGCAGTCACCTATAATAATTACATGGCAGTCATAGGCAGTCTTCTTCGCAGTTACTGGCAGTCGCTTAGCAGTAGAATGATATTTTGGCAGTACATGTACATTTTTTGACCAAGTGAGACACCCCTCGGTCTCTCTGTAGTACAATTAATAGTATTAAAAACAAATCCTCATCTGGGACTGATGGGCTTACTCTCAAAATGTTCTTTGAACTTCCTGAATGCACATTAAACCATCTTACTACTTTATTTAACGAGTCATTCCAAAAAGGAGCTTTTCCAAACTGCCTTAAGACAGCAATAATTATTCCTCTGTATAAAGGAGGTGATAAAGATGAAGCTTCGAACTATCGCCCAATTGCACTCCTGCCCACATTATCTAAGATCATTGAAAGATTGGTTAAAAAAAGGTTTCTAATATCTCCTTAAATATAAAATACTTACTACCCATCAATTTGAATTTCTAAGTAACAGTTGCACAAATGATGCTATGTTCGACCTTTTTAATAATGTATACTCTAGTCTGAATAACCATCACTCTACAGCTACAATTTTCTGTGATTTCTCTAAGGCTTTCGATTGTATAAATCATAATATCTTAATTAACAAATTGCAATACTATGGTTTCAGGGGAGTGCCGCTCGAATGGCTTAAGTCATATCTTGGCAACAGAAGGCAGCTTGTGAGGATTGATACGTCTACGTCTTCTTGTAAGCCTATAGAATGTGGTGTCCCTCAGGGTTCAGTACTTGGCCCTATTTTGTTTCTGGTGTTTATCAACGACATTGCAAATCTAGACATTAGCGGTAAAATCTGCTTCTTTGCGGACGATACTAGTTTCACTTGAGCGGCCCAGATGTTGCGGCACTATATGATACTATATCCAGTGACTTACGCACCATTAAGTCTTGATGCGATTCTAATCTCCTATGCTCAACCTATCAAAACTAAAGTTTTGTCATATAAAAGTACTGTACAACCTTTTGTACTTAATAACACCATTATTGACGTCGTGAAATTCTTAGGACTTGTTGTAGACAACTCGTTATAATGGGACTTTCACATCGAAGCTCTATCAAAGAAACTAAGCGCTGCCTGTTTTGCGTTAAGATCAGTTTCTAAGGAACTTAACTTCTCAACCTCTAGAATAGCCTATTATGCCCTTTTTGAGTCACATCTTCGTTATGCCCTTCCATTATGGGGTACTTGCTGCGCAACAAAATTTGATCGTGTTTTCAGACTTCAAAAGAGAGCAGTTCGATATTTATTGGGACTGAACAATAGAACTCACTGCCAGAATTTCTTTAAAAATTTGAAAATACTGACTCTTCCTTCTTTATTCATTTTTGAATCCGTTTGCTTAATCCGCAAGCACATATCTGCTATTCCCGAAAGGCCATTTCATAACTATCCACTTGGGAATGCAGGGTACGATCTTTATCTGCCAACCCCGAGTTCAGAACTAGTTAAAGGTTCAATACTGTACAATGCCAAAAAAATGTACAATCATCTGCCTTTGACTATCAAGTCGCTTTCATTCTTTCCCGCATTTCGCAAAGCTCTAAAATCATACCCACTGGAGAGAACCCTATGTGCGGTAAACGACTTTTTTGTTGATGTTTAATTATGAACAATTTTGATTTTTAAAATTTTGATCATCTCACACACTGGTCAAAGGTCAAGTATTTAATATTTTGTAACTCTAAAATTATATCTATTTACTGCGTACTGTTTTAAAATTGTCCATGTATATTCTTTTTGTAATTTTAAAGACTTAAATTTTTTTGAATTGTATTATTTGTATTGTGTATTTTTTGTTGTTTGTATTTTTTTTGTGATTTTGTTGTTTGTGAGTGCTTTGTCGATGAAGCTGTTTTGGCTTTTTGTACAATAAAGCGTTGTTTGTTGTTTATTAAAAAATTCAAGTATCGATCACTGAAGTAACACTTAGCGCACTAGATACAAAGATAACTATTTTGTCATGTCAATGACGTCTGAAAAAAAATTATATTAAAAATAACGGAGGCAGTTTTAGTTTAAACAAAAAATTCACAAATTTTATAATGAGATTTTGTAATGTTTGTTTAAAATTGATTAATTTATTATCTTTTGCAATTACAAAAACAAAATCCATCATCAATAAATGCAACACCATCCTAGAAAAAAAACGTTAATGTCATCCCTAGATAAAAACAGACTATATATTCTGGCTTTAATTTAATACAACGCACCGATCTTTGTCTCGACCAAATCTATTTATCGTTTTTTGCTCCGGCCCTAATCCCGACCGAATCCTTCTTGTTCAGCTGCACTCGACGCCGTTCATTATATTTGCGTTGTGCCGTCGTTAAAGCGTCTTTTATATCTTTTGTGCGGACGGGAGAATTCTACTCCGGCTTCTCCTAGTCGATTACGATTCACAGATTTTTCTGGAAATATATTGTATACAGGGTGAGTTTTCTACGATGTTTTCTATTTATATGTATATCTATATGTATTATGCACTTTTTGAGTCGCACCTCAGGTATGCCCTTCCATTCTGGGGTACGTGTTGTGCGACTCAATTTGACCGCACTTTCAAGCTCCAGAAGAGAGCTGTTCGATATTCACTGGAACTAAACAGCAGAACTCATTGCCGGGACTTTTTTAAAGAATTAAAAATATTGACTCTTCCTTCCTAATTTATATTTGAATCCGTTTGCCTAATACGTAAACATGTATCAGCTTCTCAAGAAAGGCCATCTCACACTTATCTACTCAGGAACGCGGAGCAAGATCTTTATCTACCTACCCCATGCTCAAAGTTAGTTAAAAGTTCAATATTATACAACTCGAAAAAAATGCACAATCACCTGCCATTTGAAATCAAATCCATAACATCATTTTTTTCATTTCGCAAAGCATTGAACTCTTATTTACTAGACAAGGCTTTCTACGCCGTAAATGAATTATATTTTGAAAATCGAATTTGATCTTGTAAACACTGGTCTAATGTTTGTTATTGCTATATTTACTAATGACATCAAAATAAATTTATTTTATTTTTTTTTTGTGAAAATACCCAAGCTCACCTGATGATGGGGTAGGGCCCCGAAACCGGTAGTGAGAGCAGGTTGATTCTCATTATGACGAACACAGCGTGGAATTAATTTCTATATTAGCAGTTCAAGGCAAGAAACTCTTATATAATAAATTTATTTAGAGGTCATTGATATTTACTATAAACTAACTAAATATTTTTGAATATTATTTTAATTTTTTTTTGTTCTTTGACATTGTAAACATTTATAAATGTTTATTTTAAACAATTTGTATAATGTTTTGTATTATCTTTTGTTTGTTTGTTTGTGTACCTTGTTTTTTTACTTTGTTTGTTTAGTTTACCTTTGTCTACAAATTGAAAAATTTTTTGACAATAAAGGCATTTATTTATTTATGCTTATCTCGGAAACTACTCGAGATAGAGAGTCGGTTAAATGGGAAAATAATTGCAGTTTTCTGGGCACATAAATATGCGCCTTTCAGATTTTTGAAAAAGTTCATGGCTTACTAGATATTTCGAAAAAAACAAAATTCGGCTATTTTAAAAATTGTCCCTATAATTCCGTTATAATATATTTTAGAGAAAAAGTTTTCAGATAAAAGTTGTTGATAATCACATCCTTAATGAGATTGTGTTCTCCGCGTTTTTCTAAAGCCTGTCATTTTTTACATATGACACAAACATATGTTTTTTTTTTAAATGGAATCCATAGTTGGCCATGACTTCATAAAAAGCGCCATTTTTAAAAGCTTTTCAGTGATATAAGCTATAATATATTTTTCTTTCGAAAAATTACTGACATACCGGATGCGTCTCAAAAGTGGCTCACCCCTATAACTTTTTAAGTTTCTCAGATAAAAAATCCAAATTTGGTATATTAAAATATGACATAAATTAGGATTGATTGACGTATTCAACTGTTTTCTGTCACTTCCTGTTTCACCGGAAATGAGTACTTTGGTTTTTAAATGGCACCCTGTTTTTTTTGTGTGTTTGGGATCGGTTTTTTCGCTTCCTGATTCCTTACCGTACTGATGGAGCCTGAAGGCAGTTACATCAGTGTACACTAGTGCAGGTGTGGTTTGTGTAAGTGTTTTTTTTTTAAGATTTAAGGGGTGAAGGGGGAAATCTGCAACAGGTACTCGCCTGGGAAAACCTACTATATGCCAGACGAGTTATGTGGGATTTTTACCTCACCAAAACGTAACCTACACCTCTGTCCTCTCGCCAGGAACGTTTTTTCCCCGGCGGCACTCTTTGTAAATAATACTTCGTCGGGGCGTTCTTATTTGGTGTTATTCTGCTGTCTATTCTTCGTAGGTGGTGCGAAGATCCTTGAGTATGGTCTCAGCATACTCCGCTACCTTGTTCCATGCCGATTGACTCTTCAGCATGCAGTCCACTATATTTTCTGGGCTGATGGACAAGCCTAGATTTCTCTCGAGTTCCGTCCTTATCTCCTCGTATAGAGGGTATCGGAAGAACACGTGCTCCGCATCTTCGGTCACCACGCGGCAATGGTGAGAGTTCGGGGAGTCACTTCTCTTGAATCTGTGCAAGTATGCTTAAAAGCATCCATGCCCAGTCAAGAGTTGGGTGATGTAGAATCCAACCTCCCCGTGTACACGGATGATCCATTTAGTGACATTCTGGATTAGTCTATGTGTCCACCGACCTTTCGTCGAGCTGTCCCATCTCACTTGCCAGAGACGATGACTTTCAGGCCTCTCTTCTTCACAGAAGACCTGCCGCTGCTCGGCTTTCTTCTTACAGTGTTGTCGCTGGCGTTCTCCCGCCAAGATGTCGATAGGCAGGCATGATGCCACTACACTCACTGCATCCTGTGATACCGTCCGGTATGCTGACGCCACTCTGATCGCTGAGAGTCAGTGGTCAAGATGTCATTGTCCTGCGATATGTTTTTAGTTCCAGCGGTTCTGACCACACCAGTACTCCGTATAGCAGGACGGAGGTAACTACTGTTGCAAGTAATCGTCTCCGGGTTTGCCTGGGGCCTCCGATATTGGGCATTATCCGTGAGAGTGCGCCCTGAACTGCTCCCGCCTTCTTGCTGACGCTGAAAATATGCTCCTTGTAGTTGAGCCTCTCATCCAAGACCACTCCAAGGTACCGGATATCATGGTCGCCTACTGTGACGGTGATGGTCTCCATTTTCTTCCGGCTACTCACTAGGAGTGCTTCAGTCTTATGCTCCGCCAGCGACAGGTCTGCCGATTGCATCCACTGTCTTATCCTCCTGATGGTGATGGAGAATGCAGCTTCCAGCTCCTCCAAATATTTCGCCACAAGGACAACCGCCACGTCGTCCGCGAAAGCCACGAGTGTTGTGTTGGCCGGTAATTCAAGGTGGAGCAGCCCGTCGTACATAACATTCCACAAGAATGGCCCCAGGACAGAGCCCTGAGGTACCCCTCCCGTGACCCCATGCACCGCTGCGCCCTGCTCCGTCTCGTAAAGCAGAAGTCGATCGCTGAAATATGATCTGACCATCCTTCGTAGGTAGTAGGGTACACCCATGTGCTCGAGAGCCTCCAAAATGCGATCCCAGTGTGTGTGATTGTGTGAGTGTGTGAGTAGCGTGTCTGCACTGGTGTACACTGGTGTATACGGTTACGAGTTGTTGAGGGCTGAGCCGTTGATCTTTTTTCTTCTTTTTTATACATTTCCCTCACCATTTCTTTCTTTTTCATGTTAACTATTATAGTTAACTCATTTTTGTTTTCTAAAATATTTTGACTAAAAGAAAACATGTAAAAGTTGGCAACGCTGTGCCGGTGAAGCTTAATCACGCGACTAAACGAATATTTAGAGTGATCTATAGTTTTGTATACTTCAAAAAATAAAAATCATCAAAAATCAGTTTAGGTTCTGATCTTAATGTATCATTTTGTCTTTTCAAAACATGCCTTATATAACAGTCTAAAATGTTTGTTTAAACACTACTAAACTTAGTAAGTAACATTTATACTATTTTAACTTTAAAAAGCGTCAAAATGAGCCGCGCAGTTTTGTGTACCTCATTTAGCAGCGTGTAGCATGTGATAAAACAGCCGAGTTAAAATGGCCAACATAAAAGCGCTTTAAGTATTCTTAAAGTATGTAAACAGAGTTTTGTTTGTCAACAATGTTGCTCGGAAACACGTACGCAGCGAGATTTTTCTATAGGTGTTTACGTTCCTATTCAAATAAATAAGCTCCAGTCCGCTTCGCTTAAAGGAAGTATATCATTTTACGTCAAATTTAATTTTAATAGAATTATCGTCATTTAAATAGAATTAAATGTCTTTATTTGTATTTAGAAAAGGATAATTTATAACATCCATTTGGCATGGGTAGCATTTGGAAATATGAGTGATATTTTTAAGGATAAAAAGGTGCCCATCAACCTAAAGAAAAAGGCTTCCGACAGCTGCATCCTACCTGTGCTTACGTACGGCTTAGAAACTATGGCAATTACCCGAAAAAGAGCAGAACAACTGCAAATTGCGCAAAGAGCCATGGAAAGAATCATGTTAGGAGTCACCATGAGGAAAAAATGCGGAACACACACATACGTCAAAAAACAAAACTAATAGATGTGGTTAAAAGAGTGGCAAGTCTGAAGTGGCAATGGATCGGCCATGTGGCAAGGCAGGATCCGGACCGATGGCCTCAAAAAGTAATTCTATGGAGACCTAGGGGAACAACAAGAAGTGTGGGCCGACCAAAAAAGAGATGGGTCGATGACGTCAGAACAGTGGCGGGAAGAGAATAGATATGATTGGCTAAAGATCGCGAAGCATGGAAAAACCTAGAAGAGGCCTATATCCAACACTGGATGGAACCAGGCTGAGAAAGAAGAAGAAGAATTTATAACTTTATTTTTCAAAAACAGTATTGACTTCAAGAACACCGTGTACACTTCTCATACTTCTTCTTCTTCTTTTTTACGTGCCGTCTCTTTCCTGGAGGTTAGCGATCACATTGCCTAAAACTTCATGATATTCGGCTTTCCTTATGAGTTTTTTTATAAATTAAATGAGTCCAATTTCTAATGTTCCTCAATCAAGATAGTTTCTTCCTGCCAAGACCTTTTTTTCCTTCAATTTTACCCTTAACTATTAGTTGTAAGATGTAGTATTTTTTATTTCTCAATATATGTCCTAAATATGATGTTTTTCTTATTTTTTTATTTTTCCTTTATTTAATTATTTTTTTAATTTTTTGGCCTAATTTTTTTCACTTTTTTTACACTTCTCATTGGCATTATGAATGACCTAAGTCATTAATACATAGTGATTTCATGTTACGGAACTTTAATACGCTGATGACTGCGCTCTAGTTGCAAAAATGTTACATAAATTACAACAAATGCTGAACACATATAACACATATATACGAGGCTTTGGACCTTAGACTGAACATCGATAAAACTAAAATAATGTGCACACCTGGAAACTCGCAACAGTGCTATAAAACCAGAGAAGAACTATTGGAATATGTCGCGGAACTCAACCACCTCGGCAGTTTGATGTCGGAAAAGGCTAATATCGACTCTGAAATTCAGCACAGAATTAGCAGCCCCTCAAGAGCATTCTGGAAAATAAAAGACGGGGTTTTCTACAATCATGACTTGAGCATAAAAACAAAACTTGCAGTGTATCGAGCAATAATATACCCACCATCATGTTATATGGAAGCTAAACCTGTGCGGTACCACCGGCAAACGAACGCATTAAACAAGTTGCAACAGAGACACCTTAGACAAATGTTAAGAATCAAAAACGTATCGGTCCTTGAAAAAGCTAGCTACGAGAGCGCTGAAGTCATTATTACTAAATCTCGATTAAGATGGGCTGGCCACGTATGCAGGATGCAAGAAAATCGCCTACCGAAATATATTTACGGTGAGCTTACAGACGGTAAGAGGAAACCTGGCAGACAACTCAAAAGGTACAAGGATATTTTCCACGAAAACTTAAAAGGGATAAGCATGCAGAATCAGTGAGAGGAAACAGCGTACAATAGAACGCAATGGAGAACAATTGTAAACTCAATTAACGACAATCAAAAAGTAAAGAGGCAACAAAGTAATGAGATTTTTGAATGTCCAGAGTACGCAAGAGAGATAACATCACGTATAGTCTGCATCTACATCACTTTTCTCTGATGCGTGTCAAATACTCGTCAGCGAGTAGTGGTAACAAGTAAGTTCTCTAGGAACTAATTTTTAAATAATCCGTGTATCTTCTTGAATTAAATACTAGTTATTTTTTATACAAGACTATAAAATGGTATTTTATGGTCGACCAAAAATATTAATTCGGGAGACGATAATGCAATTTTATCGTCGTGTATAAAACAATATCTCTTCCATAGCAAAAAAAATATTCAAAAATTATTATTTCAAGGAATTTATTACGAGTAGAAAAAATATTGTGCTGGGTTGGCGTTGCTTTCTATGTAATTTGACAAATAAATAAAGCTGTCTCTTTAGTTGTCAGTTTTGAGTCAATATTTTTTAATTCTCTTTCGTGTCGATTGCTGATTGAATTGGAGCCAGAAATGGCTCAAAACGAAATAAGTAAATTACCAATAGATATTCAGGCTGAGGCGACAAACGCCATGTAGAATGTAGAATGTAGAATGTTTAGGAGGGGAGTTAATCACCGCGACCTTATTGATCTATTGTGTGTTCCCCTTTCTTGAGTTATAACGAGTTATAACTCATCATACAGTCTAAGGGCTTTAAGAAAAGCCAGTATCTGAGACGGCTCCACAGAGGCCAGCTCTCCATACTCGACATCAGACCAAGGTTCATGGCACGAATGGTCGTCGTCTCGGCGCACTCAGTGATAAGGTGTTCTGGTGTTTCCCCATTTTCCCCACAATATCTGCATTCGCCGTTGTTTCTCAGTTTCAGTTTACTGAGGTGTTCGTTGAGGAGACAGTGTCCTGTTAGAAACCCCGTGACAATCCGAAGATTGTTTTACTTAAATCAAGGAAAACCTTTGATTTTTTTCTCGGTCATAAGTTCTAAGGAACTTTTCGAGTGTCTTAGACCGTTGGAGGACACCCATTCGAAGTTACGGATGGAGTCTTCCAGATTCTTCAGTTCCGCTTTCAGTTGGTTCCCGTTTGGAAAACAGAACGGTTCTGGTCCAGTTAGTGGAGTGTTCGCTCCTTTTCTAGCTAGATCATTTGCTTTTTTATTGCCTTCTATCCCTTGGTGAGCAGGCACCCAGAGTAGGCGGACTTTATTTTCTTTGCCTAATTGTTGAGCTTCTCTAGGCATTCTTTGACCAACTTCGAATTGATGGTTACTGAGTTGATCGCGTTAAGTGCTGCTTGACTATCGGATAGGATGGCAATTTCCTGTTTTCGATAGTTCCTATCTAAGATAAATTGTACGCATCTTTCGATAGCGCAAATTTCTGCCTGAAGGATACTGGGTAGGTGCTCATTGGTTCGGAGTATTCAGTTTTCGGCCCAAATACTCCTATCCCTGTCCCTACTTTGGTTTTGGAAGCATCAGTATACCACGTGATGGTATGGTTTTTTTGTATGCTGAGTAAGCGTTTCTTTCTTCCAATCCTTTTTATTACTCAATACTACAGTGAGGCGTTTCTCAAAGTTGTAAATTCTTGGTATGTCATCCACTGGGAGTTGGAGAAGTGGAATTTTCTTTTTGAGGGTGTTCCAAGCCCCTAACCTGACAAACGCCATATCCAAACTACTTTCATTTAAATCCCGAATAACTTATGAAAAGGAATACAAAAATTTTCAAAAATGGAAGCAATTAAAAAACATGCGAGAAGAAATAAAGTTTTTAACCTATCCTCGCTGTTAAAGTATCATTTAATCTACCCTTGCGGTTAAAGTACTGGGAAATTAAAATAACTTTGGTTGCACGTCATAATACGACCACCAGCAAACTCCATAAGACGACGCATGGTGTCATTGATGACGTGCACCCAAAGTTCTTTTAATTTCCCTATATTTTATCTACTATTTTTGATAGATATAAGGCAATTTTAACAGTTGCTATAGAAAAAATAAATATTAAATATATAAATATGTAATTCTACGCACGGAGGGTTTCAGTTAATATTAAATACGTTATTTTAATAAATAGTTTCATAATTTTCTTGTACACGATTATCATTTTCTTGTCCGATTTTCCAAAAATTAAAATTTTAAATACGAAAAGTTCTACGCATCACTATGCATTATGCAGAACGATTTCCTATTAAAAATTCATAGTTGGTAAGTAGTTGTACGAGAACTTAAAAATTCTACGACGATGGTACGCCATGAAATTAGATTACGTGCTCTCTGATCTTCGGCAGAGCCTAAATTTGCACGGATCGATTATAACAGGTCGGCTTATTGAATTGTTTCATTGTTAAGCGACGTGAATGAAATATCTGGGTGTTTGCTTTGGAGTGTAATTACTACAAACATTTCATTTAACGGACTTGTCCTCTGTGTTTGCGATTCTAGTTGACCAAGTAATGTATGCATTGAGATAATGCGTTAAGTAATTATTAAAACAGATATCTACCTACTAGATCCAAGCTTAACTGGCACAGTGTTGCCCACTCTTACACATTTTCTTTTAATCAAAATAATTTAGAAAACAAAAATAAGTTAATTATAAATATATAAACAGTTATTATTTACATAAACTAGACTCACCTTCTTAACAGCACTTAAGGGATCAAAAGGGTTATTACTACCGCTTCTCATCAATCTCAAAGAATGCCAAGAGAAGCTCAACAAATTAGACAAAGAAAATAAAGTCCTCCTACTCTAGGTTTCCGCTCATCAAGGGATAGAAGGCAATAAAAGCAAATGATCTATCTAGAAAAGGAGCGAACACTCCAATTAACTGGACCAGAACCGTTCTGTTTGTCTAAGCAGGAACCCACTGAAAGAGGAACTAAAGAATCTGGAAAACTCCATCCGTAACCTGGAAGGGCTGGTCTAAGGCACTGGAAAAAGTTCCTCAGAACTTTCGACCGAGAAAAATCAAAGGTTTTCCTTGATTTAAGTAAAAAGAATCTCCGGATTGTCACGGGGTTTCTAACAGGACACTGTCTCCTCAACGAACACCTCAGTAGGGTGAAGCTGAGAAACTGTAACAGTCAGTTTCCTCGCAACGACCTCTGTGTGCTAGCTCATAAAATATCGCAAATAGCTATTATTTTTGCATCATGTTTATTATTTTTTCTTTTTATTATTTTTGCATCATGTTTATATATAATTTTATTGTTAAATATTATTTTACTTAAATTTTACAATTATGCAACCCGATATACACCGCGCTATAGAGCCACAGAATATCACTGGATACCGCCCAGCATTAGAATTTTTGTCGACATCTTTTTTATCTTTGGTTATCACTTGTCACTTGTCACTGTCAGATCAAATCAGATGTTTTTGGATTTATTTATCCTGTGTTTTGGTTATTGAAATTTTATAATTATCAGATAAAATTTCGTAGTTAAATTGGTTATTTTTGATGTGGATCGCAGTGTGCAATTCGTTCACTTAATTGTGGGAATTTGTGAGTTTAGTTCGTTCATTGACCGGATATCGAAGATGGCTGTGAAAATAATCTAGAACATCATTTTTTATTTATGCCTTTTTGTGAGTTGGACTAGTCACGATATATAGTTCTCTATCTATATCCTGGAGGGAGATTTCCGGTTGAAATCTGATTTTGTGAAGGAAATCGAATCCTTGCATCACTTCTGGTGTACTCCCCGACCGAGAATATCGTCGTGAAGAACTGGCTGCCGTTTCGTGAAGCATTCCCTGTTGGCGAATAGCAGGTCTCGTAAAGAAGGATTAAGGCTTCGAAACACCTTTGGTCAGAGACGTGGTTGGATTTTGATGATTTTTATGGACCGCCGACCAATTTCCGCAATGGGATTAAAATAGCCAAATTCTCCGACAGATATTCCGATTCCACGTGCCCAAGAAGTCCCCGAACAGTTCCAAGAGCAAGAAGACCGATCCAGACCGTACAGCACAGAACAGTCCAGAATTCCATCCGTTCCTATTGTCCGTGTAGAGGTACCCGTTGGACATCATAAACCCTCGTTGAGGTAAAGTTCAGATTTGATTAGTCCTTCTTTATTACCTTTATTAACTCCTACACGTTGTGCTAGTTCTTGTTCTATAATTGAGGCTCTATTCTAAGACAACCAATATTATTTACGGTTTTTTATGTCACCTGTTGAAGTCCTACACCTGCCTGGTATCTGTACGTTTGCTGACGGGCTCCAGTGACAGTACATCGAGCTGCTGTAGCCTGCTGTAGCTACCCCATTGCTATACCCCGAAACTCAGCCGGAGGAACTTCCGAGTAGTTTTCAAGTTCTTGTCAAGACATTACACAGTAGAGTAAGATCGTTTAGATATTAGTTAGATTTAGTTTGATATTTGTATTCCGCCCTTAGAGCATACTTAGTTTAAGTTAAGGGGGATGACGTCATAGATTTAGTTTTTATTGATTTAAATTCTGACTTAACATATTTCAATCTTTTAGATTTCATTCATTTCTTTTCAATATAACTTTTTAATATTTTAATAAATTGCGTAAATATTTTTAGTAGTATTATTTACAGTCTAGTCTCATAGTTAAGTTAGAGTCACTTAAGTTTAACGAGTTATAGCATATTTGAAGTTCATGGTAGTTACACTCAATATTTCGAGGTTAGTGTTGAAGTCTACTTAATAGTAACACCTTTTATGCCGAGTTCATAGAGTATAACCTCGTGGCGCCCTAATAATTATTATTATTATAGCCCTTAATAATATCTTTGAACCCCGACCACCCGGCTGTTAAAATTAAAAGCTAGTGGCCTCTATGCAACTCATTACCGATTAAGTAAACTTGTGTTTTATTGAACTTCGAATTAGAAAAGGGCGTGGCAAGATACTGGTTTTTGTTAAAGCCCTGAGAGTGTATGATGAGTTATAACTCAAGAAAGGGGAACACACAACAGATCTGTAAGGTCGCGGTGATTAATTCCCCTCCTAAACATTCTACATTCTACAAAGAAACAATCAAAATTAAAATGTAAATCAAATAAAAATATAATAGTCGAATCATATTTTATTTATAATCTTATATGTAATTAGAAATTTTATAAATAGCAAACGTTTATTTTCAAAGTTGTTTACACCTAAAAATAACTTTTAAACTCATTTACATTCCGGCCCCAACAGACTCAGGAAGTTAATCAAATTTAAGTTATTTATTGGTATTACAGATGTGGATTAATACAAAATGAAATTCAGAATAGTACAACCAACACAAGAGAAGTTGTTTATCGATTTGAAGGTGCAAAATATGCCACCGCAAACAAAACAATCCAGCACAGGAAGGAGTAGCTTTGGGTCGACGTATATTACATTTAAAATATCCACCGGTGTAGGTGTAGCTGCAGGGCAATGAATTATTTAACTTGCTGGCTTCACAAAATAAAGAAATTTTGTAGCTAGCACGTGAAATAAACCAGATATCGTCGATACCCAATTAAACTTTTAATTACGTAATTGAGAGCGCGATTTTTAAATTCATTGTTGCCAATTATGGACATATTCGGCACAGGGCTGAATAACTGGAATTTAAATTTTTCCCCTGGGCATTCAGGTGGTAACTTTGCTGTAAAAAATGTCAAGTTGCCGAATTTATTTATTTATTTCCTGACATGGTCATTCGTTTTGACACTTTAGTTTTGTATTACCAGTTTTTGGTTTAAATTAATTTTATTGCGATATTTTAAGCTTAAAAAATTATTCTAGCAGACCTTGCAGTCGAACGTTGTTCTTTTTAGAACCTCTAAGATTAATAGCCTTAAAAAAAACTCATCGCAACTTTATTAGAATATTTTGAACGGGAAAGCGGTGGTAATGGCCCTTTATGTCCCTGAAGGGCTGTTAATAGGTTGAATTTTATTGATGTAAATAATAACTGTTTATTTAATAATTTATTTTTATTTCCTAAAATATTTTGATTAAAAGAAAATATGTAAAAATGGGCAACGCTGTGGCAGTCAAGCTTAATCACGTGACTAAAAGTTTATTTGGTATGAACAATATATGTTACAAATAAATGTTAATATGAAAGTCGGAAATCAGTGATTGTTAATATTCACTAGGAAATGCTAGTATTTACGCATTGGACCAGCGAATGTGGTATTTTAAAGAGATTTGTCGACTTTTCCTAGTAATTTCTAACATTTACTAGTGAAAGTAAAATGTATAAAGATTACCAGTAAAAGTTATTCTATTGTACAGGGCGAGTGTGGTGAGGAAGAATGTTGGTGGACGTCAGAACAAATAAAACTTTTAAGAATATTGGATCACCTCAATATTCAAGCTGATCCACATATCTTAAAATTACAATTTACTTCTTTAGCATATTTTTTAAAAATTATAGAAAATAACCACATGTTATAACCTTCTAAATATAAAAAGGGAAAACATAGTAAATATTTTAAAGTTTGCAAAACAATTTAAAAAACATACTTAAACATAAGATTACTTATTGGTACAAGATTTTATAATAAAGTTCTTTATCGTGGACAAAATAAAGGATGCCGGAATTTTCTTCAACAGGAGTTATTTGTTTTTTCAAACCCGCTACTTTCAAGCTTATCACGTTTAATAAGTTCATAATCACTAGGTTTCTTAATATATTTCTCTTGCATGCTTAACTTTTACTATGACTTCATTATATAGCCAAAATGAAAAACAAGCACTATTACATTTTTGCGAGTGCCTAGTTTACCTTAATTTTTCACAGAAAATTTCTTCCATAGGGAAAATACCGCAATAACAATTATACATAACCACAAAAAACAAAGCAAATTTATACCAGATGTATGTCGACGTATGTTATCCTTATATTGCCTATTATTCAATTTATCCTTATATTTTACAACATATGGCAACCGCGCTAACTAAATCTTTCAAACTCACTGCTAGCGTCCAGGGAATGCTAGCATTCACTAGTAAAAGTTGGTTTCAAAAATAGCTATTGAACTTTTACTGACGTAGTCTTAGCAAATCAGTGAATGTAATAAGCTTTTACTAGTAATTGTTAACAATCACTGATTTCCAACTTTTACTGTAACATATACATTAAGAGGTTCTTTTATAACGGAACAAGAACAAATAGTTTCATTTCGCATGTTTGCTTAAAACTAAGTTTTATAAAATATAATCATCGTAAACTTAATATTATTTTGTAAAAGATACCAGTACGACATCTCAATACATTTTGACTATTGATTTCAGATTTTCTCCTACTGCGCTTATTCTCGTACTCATACATGCCAGCACAGTCAAAGCATCAGTTTCGATACTTTTGGAAACAAAGTTTCAATGAAACTCAGACCCCGACTTGTTACATAACTTTCAACATTGTATTTGCATAGTAAAGTTGTTAATTTCAATGGCAAACCTGTCTGTAATTCTGTGTGTTTTCTAAGGTATTAGAAATAAATATAGGTTAACACTTAATACAGAACAGCTCAACCGAAATAAGAGCATAATAATTGATTCCAGAGCACAATATTAATATTGTTTTTTAATATTCATGGGACACAGGGCACAGAATAAATTTTAATAACCCCAAAATTATAATGAAAGAAGCGATAGCCTCTAAAAGAAAAATAAAAGAGGCCTTTTTAATTCAATCTAAGAAAAATAAATGTATTGCTCATGCATCTGTAGATGTTAGTAACGTGTGGCAATCGCTTCTTTGATTTTAAAGAACATAACACAAATAAACATAACACGTAAAAATTAAAAATAATCATACAGAAAGTTTGGGGCTTTTTGGTTTTACCTTATTAAGTAATTGTTATCAGGTAATAATTGTTAATTTTGAAGTTCAACTTGATATAATGTCATTTTAACAGAACGTCAACGGCAGGGGCCGGAAAGTGAAATAGCAAAAGCGGTTCCACCGTTTCCATGGAAATTTCAAATAAAATAGTTCCAGCCTCGGGCGCTAGGTGGTAGTGCAATTAATTTTTAGGTTAAGAAGTTGCTACTAGTTATTGCCAGATGGCGTTCAATCAGATTTTTTTTGTAGTTTCCATAGTTTCCAACGGCCATTGTCATACTATTGCCAAATACTTAAAAAATATTGTCGTTGTCATAGCGCCAATCATAATATTATCAAAAATGATTATCAAAACGTTTTTCAAACTATAATTTGTTATATGTGTTTTTATTAAACAATTCCGTTTGTTTGTGGCCCTAAAAATATAATGTAAGTCTTTTATTTTTGCCATCATTTAAATACTTATTTATATTTACTCAATTTACAAAACTTTGGGCGTATTAGGTTGGTCTTGTTTTATTATAATAAACGATGTTTAAATATTTGACGTATAAATAAAAACTTTAATAAATAATAAATAATATTTACACATGTTTTGCTTTAATTTTATTTAATAATTGTATAAATTATACTGTTAAATCTTATTTTTTACACATCACAACGATACTTGTTATTAGTATTGTTGAATTTGTGTAAAAAATAAGATTTAATAATCAAATTTAATTATTTTGGAATAAAATTCATTCAGCGCGGGCTCATTTAAAAAGCCCGCGCTTCGATCCATTTAAAACAAGCCCTACTCAATAGATGGCGCCACTTCTGTAGGACCATTTTTCAGTATGGCCAGAGTCCATTCTTTTTCTAGCTAGGTATATTCTTTGGTCAACGGTTTTTGTAGACGTACTGTTTTAAAAAACTAAAGTGTTCTCGAATAGTTGAATTTAAATATTTTAAATAGTTTTTTTTCTTTATTCTTTGTATTTTTTGCTTCCGATGACGGAAAGAGATAATCTTTCCGAAACGTTAAGCATTTTTTTGTTCGTTAGGCAAATTTGTATAACTGTAAACATAACTTCTGATAAGTAGTTTCCCTTTAGGATTAACGCAGAAGTGTTTACAAAAAATAACTATTTTTTTTTGTAGATTTTCTTGCAGTGGCAAAATACCCATAGAGGATTTTTTGGAAAGCACAATGTGTCTTTGCAAACTAATCCTCAAACTCTAAAACACGTCGTTTTGGCCGGCCTATATAACATTTAAAACATATCCACCGGTAGATGCATTGCGGTGAATTATTTAACGGCCTGTCCCACAAAATAAACGAACTTTGGAACAAGTGGAATCGACCTAGCTCAAACATAGAGGCTCTCATATGGCAAAACCCCTAACTGTCGCCTCGGGAAAACGCGTTCGTAATAAAACAACGACTTTTTGTCCGGACACATTCAATAATTGAACAGCTAGGATACGTTTGTGGTAATTTACACACTTTCTAGTGGGTGTTTTATGCCTTGGACAATCAAAAATTCGAAATTTGTTTTGGATTGTTGAAGAGAAAAAACTATTTTTTTTTTCTCTTCAAAAAAGGTCTATGGGTATTTCGTCACGGTAAGAAAATATCAAGTTTATTGCAAGCTATATCATGTTCAAGCTATATCAAGTTTAACTTCAAAATTAACAATTACTACCTGATAACAATTACTTAATAACGTTCAAACTTTCTGTACGTCCAAAAGCTCTCTAAGTCCAAAAAGCTTCACACTTTCTCTACGATTATTTTTTAATTTGTTTTTAATTTTTACGTATGTTATGTTTATTCATGTTATGTCCTTTAAAATCAAGGCAATATAGCGATTGCTATGCATTACTAACATCTACAGATGCATGAGCAATAGTACATTATTTATTTTTATTAGATTGTATTAAAAAAGCCTCTTTTATTTTTCTTTTAGAGGCTATCGCTTTTTTCATTATAATTTTTCCGTTCTTAAAATCTAGTTTGTGCCGTGTGATCCATGAATGCTGACAAATCTTCGATTTGTGAAAATCGCCCTTTCTTAAATAATCTTTATGTTCTTTAATTCGAACATTTAAGTTTTTAGATGTTTCACCAATATAAAATTTATCTCATTCACATGGTATTTTGTATATTACATTTTTTGTTTATTGCCCAGTGTTCATTGGTTTAGTGTATGTTAAAATTGATCTAAGTGTCAGTATTCTTTCCTCGATCTCGCTCTCTGTTCGCCCGGTATAATCTATCTGAGTTCCAAGGTAGGTGTACTTACTGCATGACCCTATCTCTATATTTCCATCCAGATGTAAAGTTTTTGCTGCTTGGCCTATACATAAGTACTTAGTCTTCGACGTATTTACCAACAACCCCCACTTTTCATACTCGCTTAAAAGTCTTGTTGTCATAAATTGTAGGTCTTCCTTATCTTGAGCCACTACCACTTGATCATCTGCAAAATGAAGGTTGTATAAAGTTGTTTCGTCGTTAAGTGGTATTCCCATTCCTCTGCACGATCTTCTCCATTTTTCTAGGGTTTCATTCAGATAGATCTTAAATAACATCGGGGATAGGCAGCAACCTTGTCGTAGGCCCTTAGTTACAGGAAAACCTACAGATAGCGCCGTACCAAGTTTTATTCTTGATGTTGCCTCATTATATAGCTGTTTAACTGCTTCTAATAGAGGATTTTTCGAGGACTTTCCAGAGCTTTTGGATCGGAACGGTGTCATACCTTTTGTGAGGTCAACAAAAGAGCAGGATATGGACCAGAGTGAATATATAGTTCATACACGATCATCCGTACGGAACCCTGCCTGTTCTTCTACCTCATACGATTTTCTCCCTTTCAATTATATTTCGCAGTATCTTTCCATAGATCTACTCATAGTACTTGTGACCGAGATGCATCTATAGTGGAGCATTCATCTCTTTTCCTTTTTGTGGATTGGTGTTATCCACGCTTCTTTCCAAGTTAGGGGTATTGGCTCACCGTTTATATATCTTGTCATTAGTTCTTTCAGGTGCAGTATTAATTTATATGATCCGTTTTTTAATAATTCTGTTGGTAATCCTTCTGGTCCTGACGCTTTTTTATTTTTCATACGAGAATTTATACAATCCAAAAAAACATCTATTTCAGAAACGCTATGTTGCCATATTGCCATATTACAGACTTTTTTAAAAATCTATTTACTGTATTATTTTCAAAATCTTCCATAAAATATTACTTAGTAAAGGAGAGAGAGGTGGTCCCCCATTGCCATACCGAAAACTTGTTGAAAAAAATCGTTATTTAATTCAAAATAAGGAGTTTTAATAGAAAGTGTCAACATTTCCAAAATACGTTTAATGATCTGGTAGTATATTTATGATCTGGTAGTACATTATTATTTTTTTATGAAGATTAGCGATAATCACAGCAAATTATTCTCGTATTTCTGCTCTTATGACAAGTGTTTCAACATTCATGCCTATCCAATCCCTTATGTTTTTATCTGTATTACTAAATATGCTATTTAGATTGGAAAGTGCCCATAGTGACAATATAAATAGTATTTGGCGCTATGCTTGCAAATCAAAACTTTTGATAATTTCGGAGCGGTTCGGCTTTTTCCTGAATTATATCGCCAAATATTATTAATTCGAATTTATTATTATTTTCTTTTAATTTTATAAATAAAATACAGTGTGTTGCATACAAGAAACTTTATTTTATATAAGGACATGTATGAAATACCTATGAAACATTGGAAACCGACGTTATGCCACAATCCACGATGGTTTTTGCAGTTCACAGCTCAGCTTTTTAAGTTTTTAATGCCACTTTTTCAGAATTATCACGGGTTTGAGTAAATAAAACTTAAATTAAACTCACAAGATAGCAATAATTACTTTGAAAATGGACGCTTTACACATTTCTGAATTTTTTCAATGAGAGCGGTTTAGATCTTGAAAGGTTTTAAAATTTTTGAAGATTCTGACTTTGACAAGAGATATGGATAAGAGAAAATTGTTTCTGTTTTTGTTTGCGGTTATTCTTAGCAACCACTATAGCAGCGCCAGATCGCGTACAACGGTCGGGACCCAAAACAATTTCGCGACCGAAAATTTTGACGGGCATTCCGATCTAAATTTATTTCCTTTATCTATGATGTGCTATGGTTAGTTTTGACATTTAATGTAAAAATACGGAAAGGAATAGAAAACAAATAAACCCTGAAACGATAAAAACATTTGGGAATAGATATGTTGTTAGTAAAAGTAGGGTTGTTTTTTATGGACATTTTTAGTAATTAAACAGATAGATGTTTATCCGACAGCTCGCGGTAACTGCGTATTTTTCTGATAAAGAATCTGAATCTCAAGTTTGAGTGGTAGTTGTTGGTAAAAGTTTTACGTTTAATTTTTAGACGCAGTTTTAATAATAGGGTGAAATAACATGAACATATATGAACTATTTTAGTCTTTATTTTGAGGACAAATGATCATGTAGAAAGTATTTTTCTTTATTTTTATATTACTGGGAAAGGAACATAAGCATATTTATGCATGATAAATATTAAATATATATTTTAAAATAATTTTTGATTATGCGAAAACGGAAAGGTGTAAAAACAAAATATTTTATGGGTATATGTAGGAAGGCAATGTGTATAATTTAAAATTATTTTGAAATGTACATAGTATGTCAAAACTAAGATCAGACATACCAAAATTATATTTTTTCTTATGGAACACCCGGTATTTTATTTTATTATTGGATTCTTGGGCTCAAAAAAAGGCATTTATTATAAGGGTTAAATATGTTTAAAATCTTTGGTTTCTGAGATATTTAAATATATAATAATAATAGCTCCCGTACATAGCGTTTAACGCCTTGGGAGTAGCAAGGTACAGCTTGCCATGCTAGAGCCGTTCGGTATACAAGGAAGGTAATGTGGCTAGCACTATGCTTCAACCGCCTATTATTACCTCAGGATTGTGAATCCCAAGTACTCATTTAAGGCTGAGTCGACCTAGGTACCAAACTATTTTTATTTAATAAAATAGTCGGCCCTACTTGGGTGTAGGATTCCGAACCCACTACGCTTGAGATTGGTAAAGCAGGGGCCGCAATACTCTACGCCACCGGGCACCGTAGATATTTAAATATGCATGCTACAATAAGAACCAGATTAATAACACCCTGTACATTACTTTTTCAGAATTAATTCTTGTGTTGGAGGTTTACAGGTAGAGAAATAAACTTTACTGAAGAATGTTATTGCTTCCTTAAATTTATACAGGGATACCGAAAATTGTTGATCTATTTTAAGGATTTATTTTAAAAACTTCGCTATTTCAAATGCAATACCCTGTATTTTTTAAATAAATCAGCTTAATTCAATAATTCTTTCAAACTATATTAGGGTTTCCTATACCTACCTAGCTCAGATTTTAAATAAAAAGCGATTTTTCAATAAAATGGCAATCAAGATGGCTGGTGTCGCCATGGTAATATGCTAGTGACAGTTAGTAACTATTTTCAAAAGCGACATTAGTTTCTGGACATTATTATTTAGATTTATAACAGTTTACTTAAATTTACCTAGAATAGTTTAATAACTATTCATTATTTTATCCACAAAAATAAAGCAATATCTGCTTGTGGAACGAATGGATATGTTACTAGTGATTTTATTTTGTGAAGAAAATCGCTTCTTGGCCTCAAGGGTTTATGCTCAAAAGATATCAAATAGCAATCTTTGAATATGCGTTCCTTTGAAAAACTTCTTGTTCTATTTCGCAGAGCTGGTGGTATGGTTTATAAAAAAAACCTATTAGGCAGAAACCTGTCGTTTGGGGTGTAGAAAATGAATTTGCCGTGAAGCAACATAGAAAATCCATATATCTAGAAGTCATCGTAAATAAATCAGAAACTACTTCTTCTTTTTCTAGAAGATGAAATAATATATTTAATAAATATTATTTATTAAACTATTATTATACTAACTGTCACTAGAAACTTGCCATAACGATACTAGCCCTCTTAGTTACTTTTTATTGAAAAATTGCTTTTTGTTCAAAATCTATGCTGAATAGGTTTAGAAAACCTAATATAGTTGAAAAGAGCGTTTGAAATTTTTTTCACTTAGTAGTTTTATACAGGTACGGACGGAAAGTTATTACTCTTAAAATCAGTTACTGACATCAAAATCAAATTTCTCATGTCAAAAAACTCCCAGACACCAATTTTCATCGAAATATTGACCTTACTTCAGAAATTATTTGGAAAAAATCGAAATAAAATTAAACTTCACCTGTATCTCTCGAAACTAAGCAATTTAGGACATACATTTATACAGACTTTTTACTTATTTTTATCTGCAGAATATGCTGCTGAAGATGCGGAATACAATTCGGACCAGCCTGTAATAGCATGGTTTGATATAAATCCATTCAAAAATAAGAAACAATTAATTGTTTAAATAGTTTAACACCGTGTTGAGATAAAGTTTTATAAATCACTGATATAATATATATTAGTGTTTCTTCAATTGTTGCTGCTAATGCATCTTAAACTAAAATATTTAGTATTATATAGGTATGGAAGTGAGAGTATAGTGTAGCGATATTAACGTAAACTTTGCAAACATAATTGAAATATTCCGCATTTTCACACGGTATAAGTAGGCAATATATTATCGCCTTATGCATTTAACTTTCATCTTTTTCAATAAAAATATTATAAAAAACAGTTAAGGCAACTGCATTTTATTGAAATATTAGGTTAAATATTTCACTGTTAACATATCGTGTGTTGCATAATGGTTGCATAGCACACCCGAACAAAAGAATCCGTACTAAAGTTACCAGAACGATGAATAAATTTTCCTATTCTATTTTAGAGAAAAAGTAATATATAAAATGAAGTAATATATTGTTTCTTATTAGGAGTAAAAATCATACTTTTAGTGGGCAATGCTGTACGTATGACTCTACAATTCCAGGCAAGGCACAAAAAGCACATTTTAATCCGAATAAAAACGAGATTTGGTATGTTAGTATGATATAAAACAGGATTGATTGACGTATTAGTGGTTTGAATCACTTCCTATTTCACTGAGGAAATGGCTAAAACTTTGATATTTAAATGGTATGCTTTCAATTCTGAATAGAATAACATTTCATATGTCAACAATTTCAATTAAATAAAAATAGTATTTTCAATTTCAATCTAGAGTGCCATGACTGTGTTAAAGCCACTAATTTTTAATCAAAAGGAGCGAGAAATTGATTTGATCGTCTAATGTTTTTTTTCTGGCCTGTTAAAAGATTCTCAAATCGTATTTTAATTGTAACTCAGTGTTTAGGGTTCCGTACCCAAAGGTAAAAGCAGGAACCCTATTACTAAGACGTTTCGCTGTCCGTCCGTCCGTCCGTCCGTCCGTCCGTCTGTCACAAGGTCTATCTTATGAACCGTTATAGCTAGACAGTTAGCATTTTCTGGAGATAATGTATCTATGTTGCCGCTATATGAACAAATACTAAAAGCAAATTAAATAAATGTTTATAAATAAAAAAATACTTACTAAACATTATCTTTTAAGTAAGAATTTTATATAGAAGATCTTTCAAGTCCTCGGTGCCCGCGTGTTAAAGCGTTAGGACTTTACGCTGCTATGACGTTGGAGCCGTAGTAAGGCAGGTTCAGATCCTAGTCAAGGCGACTTTTTTAATCGTTTTTTTAATTTTTACATATTTTTACATATTTATTTTTACTTTTACATATTTATTGATTAATACAATTTTTAGTAATGTGTTTCTTAATTTTTTTTTAAATTACTTATACGCGCATTCAAAATTTCAGCTAAATCAGAAAAAAAGTTTATAATAATATAGTGTCTAATGTTGTATAGATAATGAATGGTACGGAACCATAGACTTAAAATAAAATATAGACTACACTATTTACATCTCAACGCGGACAGACAATATTTTTTGTACACATGTTTTACTTCTGGGTACAGTCGACCGAGCCTTCCTCATCCAGCCTATGTTGTCACGTCTTTAATATCTATTTTTTTCTTGTTATACACATATATTGAGATATTAATACTACAGTTTAATAAAGTGGTTTAATATTCAGAGATGTATTAAATAGTCCTTATACTACTAAATTATAAGTCGGATACTGTTTAAAAGGATAAGTTCTTTACAATATGACAACACCGATTAGAGGCGAGGAGCCTATTCATTCATTTATTACCTTGTGAGTACGTGTCGCACGTGTGCGGTAAACTTTGTTGCCGCTATCTCCCCGGCTGTATTAACGCATTTTCTTAGCTTAGCCAGTGCTTAAGTGTTTATTTTATTGACTTTTTCTGTTCAAGAACTATAAAATATGGTTCGCCAGTGCCAAATTTGCAAGATATTTGACAAATGTCATTTAAGTCGAAACATTTTTGACCGGTAGACAACTCTCCAATTTTGTGGGAGTCAGTGGCGTTGTTGTAGAAAGGCGCTTATTTAGATAATATTTTAGTAAAATGTAAAATCTGATTTTCTTACATTACATTGTTACTTACATTGTAACAAAATCCATAATTATAACCCTGTTAATAATTAATATGTTTTATTAAAAATATATTCGGTTTATTCTAAAATTATCTTCAGAATCTAAAATAACATAAATTTTAAGAATGATATTACATTATGAAACAATATTTTTAATATGCCGGGTCGTCTCAAAAAGTGGCTCACCCTATAACTTTTTATTTTCAGACGAAAGCAGATTTGTATGTTGAAGTAGGTATATGACATAAATTAGGATTTATTGACGTATTCAATTGTTTTGGTCTCTTCCTGTTTCTGAAATGATTACATCTTTGATTTTAAAAGGCACCCTCGGTATATTGCTACTTTATTCGATAAAAAATGATACTCTGAATAGAATGACATATCATATGTCAACTTTTGACGTGTCGCTTATAAACAAATCCTATTTTAAATTTCAATCCAGAGGGTGCCATGGTGTTGTTAAAGCAAGGTTTAATGAAGGAGCCTTGGAAGAAATAGTTTTGATGGTCTAATGGGTTTCGTGTCTTGTCTAGGCCGGTTAAGATATTACAAATCGTATTTTTTAATCATACTATGTCAATTTTTCAAATGGAACAAGGGTGACTCATTAGCATATTTGGAAAAAGCATTTTTTATGAATATATTGATACCACATTTGGTATTTCAGTCAAATTGTCGTTATGAACCGCGTGTTACAATTACAATTCGCCATATGCAGTAATAAAATTGACATATGATGTGTCATTCTATTCAGAGTGTCATTTTCTATCGAATAAGTAGAAATACCAAGGGTGCCGTTTAAAATTAAAAGTTTATAGTCATTTCGGTGAAACAGTGACTTTAAAAACAGTGGTAAATCAATCAATCTAGTATATCATACTAACATACTAAATCTTGTTTTTTGACTGAAAAATATAAAAAGGTATGGATGAGCCACTTTTGAGATTACTTACATTATAATAAAGGAGCAGTACCGAGTTAAATAAATGTAGTTTTCATTTTATCCACTTCCTATCACCTTCCTTGCTTTAATGGAACAGATTTATGTTTTCTCTAATTTACATAAGATATCACTTAACCAGAAAAAATTACAACAATCATATTTTTCTCTCCCTCGCCATTCTATTATATCTGTGGAATAGATCTGTTTTGATTAATATTAGGGGTTGTAAATGTTGACTAAAAGTTAATAATTTATTAATTTCAAAAATTACGTAATTTCGATTATAAAATTCTATAACGTGTATTTTATTTTTATCCTTTTGGACTCTAAGACATTTCCACAAGCTTTTATTTAAAAACCTGTCTAGAAATGCTTAATAAAATATAAAAAGTTTAAAATACGATATATTTTTAATTTAATTATAGCTTCATTAAAATAAAAAATTACCCGGCTATGATGCGGAGAGTTCAGGTGTACTTGAGAAACGAAAGACAGTGTTGTGTGTTTCTCTGGCAGAGTCGTCAGGGAACAGCCGTTACGACAGAGACAACCTATCTATCGCTCGTGTCGCACTCGTTATAACCTAAAACAATAACACAACAATAACAGAATAGTGTTTGACCGCATGTTCAACTATTTATAGATGAATGCTCAGTCTATATTTTTATTTTAAGTCTATGTACGGAACCCTTCGTGCGCGAGTCCGACTCGCACTTGATAATTTTGTTAAATAGAACGGTGGCTCATTAGCATAATTGGAAAAGCATTTTTTCACGAATAATTTGGTACCACATACTTGGTGAAATCAATTGTCTAAGTTACATTTATAACAACACACTCTGGATTTGAAATTTAAGACACTATTTGGTAATTGAAAATGTCATAAGTTGGCATATGATATGTCTTTCTATCTAATAAAGTAAAAAACCAGGTATATCGGTAACCGGAAAGTAATTGAATATGTCAGTCAATCTTTATATATCAAATCTTGTTTTTTTATCTGAAAAATAAAAAATGTTTGAAAACTCCCACTTTTAAAAACACCCGGTATTACACATATTCCTTATTACATACAGGGTAGAGGTAAGAATTCTAGTTCCTTCACATGGAATTCAAGTTCTAGTTCATAGAGGAATAGTTTCCTTGAGGTCTTTAGTTCACAATATTTCCCGGCTAACATTGACATCCCCTTGCTTGTAATGTGCGTTTCTTTTGTCAGTCAGAACTATTCACAGTATGATCTGTATAATTTTTATAATGTACGGAGATATAACGAGACGTGTAATTGTGTATGTTAAAAATATAGGTAAAGTTTTATTGCAGATAAAAGATAAGAAAACTCAAATTTAAAAAACTATATCACAAATCAATTGGAGCAAATATTACAAAAATTTTACGAAAAATTGCATTTTTTCCACTTAAAGCTTTTTTGTTTTTATACAAAATTCAGAATATCTACTTCGTTTTATAAGATATTCCTTAATTTTTAGGGACCTAAGTGAAACATGCCCATAGTATTTAAAAAACAAACTAAAAAATCAAAAACCAGTATCCACGACAATTTTTCTGTGGCAATTACGCCGCGCCGCTCAAACAATGACAATAGACAAGGTCGAATCCATCGTGTCGCTTGTATTATATCTCGGATCTGCCATTTGAATAATGAATTCCGTGAACTAGGTGAGTTTTTTAATAGTTCCTCTATGTCCGGATCCGATTACATACAGCTGGCACTCCCCACGCCTGCCTAGCATCAATCGCGCTGGCTCATCCATACGTAAATAGTCTTTATTTAGTTCCTCTAGTTCCTTTTAGGTCCGGATCCGATAACATACGGCATAAGGCTGGCACTCCCCACTCCTGCCTAGCATCGATCGCGCTGGCCCGATCCGTTCGTACATGAAACTAGTCTATTTAGTTCTTCTCTCTTAGTTTGGTTTCTCTAAGTCCGGATCGATAATAGGCTGGCACTCCCCCGCTCCTGCCCTACCATCCGGACTACGCGCTATCCGATCCGTCGCATATTATTTTATATCGGTCACAGTCTCGATCCCGGAATAGGTCCTGAGGAACTAGTTCTTTGACAAACCAGGAACTAGTTCCTTTCATTCCGGGATCGGAATAGTTCATTGAAACTAGTTCGTTTACGAACTAAACACCTCTAATACAGGGTGACAATTTGAAAACGAACAATATTTAATATTGCCTCTACCGATGATAGTATGAAAATTTTGCGAAATACATCAATTTACATATAAAGGGGGACAATTTTTGAGGCATTTGTTGTCGTGTTACTTTCAACCCTTTGACCCCCAGGGCACCTACCTAAAATGTTAAATGGCAGCCTATTTCTTTGGCATTTTTATTGTACCTTATAAATTCTCAAAAAAATAATGCAGTTTATCTAGAATTCTATAAAACACAAAATGGTAAAAAAATAAGGGGGATTATAAATTTTAGAGGGCAAATTCTCAGGTAGCTAACTACGACTGGCTATGCTGTGATATGTGGTGATGTTTCGCCAAATTTAAAACATCATCGGCAGGCTCCTATGTCAAATACTGTTCATTTTCAAGTGTTACCCTAATATATGATAAGATAATATGAAATGAGTTTGTTCTATAATTAACAATAAAGTTTACATATTAAAACAAGCATAAACCAATTAATTCAAGAATATTTCGTTACTTACCTGGAACCATTTTCGCAACTCCAATACGACCGTCTAATGGCGCGGACCTAGAAAATATTCATAAATAAAACAAAATTTTAAAAATACACTGCTCGCCGATCGTCGAAACATTTTCGACGGGCAGTGTACTCGCATCGCAAATCACAAACAAATAACAAATCCAACATTATTGAGAAAAACTGCTTGATAAAATTTACAATTAAATGTATTAATTTGTAATACAGGCATTAAAATATACTTACAGTACTAACGGAGGGTCTTCAAATTTTTGTACATTTGGTTATTTTATTCCATTAAAATGTTTGCATTTGTTATTTTGTGTGATTGGATTTTATTAGATTCTACACATTCATATTCAATTCAACAAAATGATCACAGAACAAAACAGGCATATACAAGCAGATGGGGTTTATTACTGAATAATAAATGACATCAAATTTGTGTTCTACAGATATAAATATGTACAGAGTGTTCCAAATTCAAGAGTCATCATTGGTCTTGAAAGCTAGAACTAATTAAATAGTTTTCTGTTGTTAAGTGCCCAAAACAAAAAAGTATAAAGTGTGTATATTATTGTACTCTGGAGACAGAATTCTGTCAAAATCTGAAATAAAAAATGCAGGTCCGTATTTAAAAAATAAGCTACCCCTGTATCTCATAAATTATTAGCTTGAAAATCTGAAAATACTATTGGATAGCCTTAATAAAGTGGCTGAGAAACGGTTGCAATTTTTACTAGGGCATTTTTTGGTAGAAAATCACGGAAATTGATATTTTTCACTCAGTAGTTTTACAGGTACAGACGAAAAGTTAATATATTTTCCAAAACAGTTAAACCACATGTAAAAGGTGGCGCCCCTACAAATGGGAGTCATATTAACATGAAATCAAATTTCTCATGTCAAAAACTCCCAGGCCACCAATTATCATCCAAATATTGACGTTACTTCAAGAAATTATTTAAAAAAATAGAAATAAAAATTAAATTTCTAGACCCTGTATCTCAGCATTTTTAGGACATACATTTATAGAAATTTTTTACTTATTTTTATCAGTAGAATATGCTGCCAAGTTTCAGAATAAATCAGGACCACCACAACATATCTTGTATAATAAGTTGGTCAGCGGTATTTTACAAGAAATATCTGTTTATTTTGTAAATTTTCTTACTAACCTTAATCCAGTGATTTTTAAAGAGATAAATCCGTCACAGAGGTATAGGCATTTTTAAATGATTGTTAGAAAGCACATTAAAAATAACTTAGTCACAATTTAAATATTGCTGTATCTAAAATGAAAAAAGTGAGCTGGGACACACTGTACATACATCAACAATGAAATACAGTTGCTGTAAAGAGAAATTGTAACAGGCATGCGGAAAATTTTGTAGAATCAACCTATAGATGTTTTATTTATCGGCAATATAGTATTTGATATTTCATAATAAGTATTAAATATTGCATGAATTGTTTGTATAGTAAATATACCGGATGCAGGGTTCGTTAGTAGGTAATTAAGACGTAATTTACCTGATTAACTACATGTAGTTTTTCTTGAAAAACTACCTTTTTCCTGTTCATTAACTACACATAAAAACTACTTTAATAAACTAGGTATTAATATTTCGAAAAAACGAATATCCTGGGGTTAGTACGATGAAATATGTAATGCTACTTTTTATTTAAGTAAAGAATCATACATTCATAAAAAAACAGAATATAATGGTTAACACAATATATTAAAATTATTATAAAATACGAAAACTCAAAACATTTTAATACAACTAAAATACAAAAATATAAAATATCTATAAGATTTTAATTACCTAGTTAGTAATATTTGTCAAGACTTTGTAGAAAGTACAATATGATCGAAAAAATAACGGCGTCAGCGATGGCTATGAAATGAAGATCGCTGTCATTTTATATGTAAAATTATATGGGGAATATAATCGACCATCATTTCCAAGCCAACTGGACGCCGTTTTTTTCGATCATACGGCATTTTTCAACTTGATTTATATTATGGTCATCAGTTTAATAATTTTCCGTTTTATGAGGGGTCTAAATAATAAGATGTGAATGTGAAAAATTAAAAAATAAGTTATAGGGGTGAGCCACCTATTATAGAGGTGAGCCGTTTTGAGACGGGAGCCACATTAAAGACTTCTTTACTATGTTGTCAATTATTGTTCTTATTATATACGGTGTCCCAGAAATAAGTGCAGATATTTTAAGGGGTGGTTAGATCTGATCAAAAGAAACATCCATTTTATTTTACATCCATTACCATTTTTAAAATAAATGAAAGATAACCGAGTTATTTAACTTTGAAAATTTAAAAAAATAATTGCAACATTTTGAGAACCGCTGGCGATAACCTGATTTTTCACTAGGTTGTTTAGCTTATTCGACGCCTCAGGTGAATAAACAAGTGGCACTAAAAAGCTTTTTAAAATTTCCCGGAAAATGTAAAAAAAATCAACAATTTTTTTGGCAAAAAAAAACTCATGGGCGTGTTGCTGGGACCGAAATAACCGGGTCATTCCTATATCTTATTTCTGTAAAGCTCTTTAACTTCACTTAAACAAATCGCAATAAATCGCCTTCAAACTAAGATAAATTTCGTAAAATGTCCCCCGTGACACTCATTCCACGACATCTGTCAGGAAAACTAATAATTCCATATACGCAGCCTGCACGTGAGAGGCTCGCTGTTATCCATCTCTCGCAGATCTTATTTGGCTTGCAGCGTTCTGCAAATTTATTTCGGCTCGGTTGCCTTCGTATGAATGTGCATGTATACGACTGTCTGGCTTGTAACCGCAACAATTGGGCTTTTCAATTCATTGTGCCTACGTTCGTGATTAAGGGTGTATTCCGTTGCTTACGTTTAAAACCTTACGTTATGGTTTTATGTTCCGTTTCTATCGGTTTCCTGAAAGTTTTCTTATTACAGAACACGGTTCCTAAAAAATTCGGTTATAACTGTCACCAAACTAACCAGCGCGAGAAGGCTGTTTTTTCTGGTTTTGTTTGTCAATCAATGTCATTTTAGTCCAGTCATCTTAGTCGAAATAGGGTAGAAATCTCGGAATTCAAGATAACCGGCTGTAATCTCGTATAAACCTTTATTTTAACATCCTAAAACATGTCTCAAAACCTACATATGATGGCGTGTGCGCGACTTGTAGATAACTGAGGTCAAAGGTCAAAAAATCGATTTTTTTGTGCATTTTTTGCAAATATCTCGTTCCCTTTCATATTTACGCTATTTGTATTCATTGTATATTGTAGAGGATAAAATTCTCTACAACTTTTGTTTGAAAAAAAATGTTGTACCTCAAACCGTTTTTGAGATAGAGGGCGGTGAGCGCGCAGTCTTTCATTATGTACGGTATCATTCAAGTTCAACCTGTAGTCTCGGTCATAAACACGCCGTTAAAGTCCGTTAATTATTGAAAAATATATAATTATAAATAATTTACATTTTTTCATAAAATATTATATTGAATATAATAATTTTTTTCATAAATTAAGTATATCTTCATTTAATAACACTTACCTCTTTGTACAATTAGACTTGGTTAGGGCATGATTTAGAACCCCAGGACTGGGGTTGGATAATGCGTAATGGATTCCTGGAACCTACCACTACTATTCTACCTCCAGCTCCATTTGCTGAACACAATATTCTGCAACTGCAAGAATGGTTGTGGTTCGCGATGTGGATGCAGGAAATCCTTGCCGTGCTCTTTAGCTCGTGGCAAGTAAATGGTAAGCATCTCCAATGCTTCACCCTATCAGTGATGTCAATGAAAATGTTACATTGTTAAATCTTAGAAGACTTGGAGACAAATGTCGTTGAAGATGAAAATGAAGATGAATTTGAAATTCCACAACGACCAGAGGACGATGATGAAGAACAAGAAGAAAACTAAAAATAAGAACAGGTTCTTTATTTTTATTATTTTTTTATTTCAACCATGAGAAATGTATGAAATCGTATTTTTAGACATATAAATTAAAATAATTTCTTGATGCTTTTTATTTACTTAAAATGTAATTAGTATAAATCCGAGATTACAGGTTGAACGGACAGTCATCGTACATAATGAAAGACTGCGCGCTCACCGCCTCTCCAAAAACGGTTTGAGAGTTACCAAAAAATTTTCAAACAAAAGAAAGTTGTAGAAAATTTTGTCCTCTACAATATTTATAATGAATACAATTAGCGTAAATATGAAAGAGAACGAGATGACCTAACTTTGACCTTAGTTATCTACAAGTCGCGCACACGCTATCATATGTAGGTTTTGAGACATGTTTTAGGATGTTAAAATAAAGGTTTATACGAGTTTACAGCCGGTTATCTCGAATTCAAAAGGTGAAACCCTTAAGATGAATTGGACTATTTATGTGAAGAGAAATCAAGCAAATATTGGGATTAGAGTGAAATTCTCATTTAATTTCTAAAATTTGTAATAATATTTTGTGTATTTATCAAAAAGCAATGGAGGTAGGCAGTAAAGGTAAATAAAATTAATTAACTAAATAGAATGACTTTTAGGACCATTTAAACTTATCATGCATTGTTCTTAAAGTCAGACATTTAAAGAAAGCATGAAAAACAGACAACACATGTGTGATCGTGAATGTTTTTGTATGCTATAAAAATATAAATATTGATTAGATTTATTTTTTTTATTATTGATCTGTTTAATATTGGACCTGCAAATCTTCATGAGCTGTCTAACGAGTTTAATAGTTTATTAATAAAGTACTACTTTTTCAATATTAAACTCCATTGAAAAAACAAATGTAAAAGCAGAGAATAGGTACATTAAAAATGCATAAAAGATAAATTTTTATAATACGGAAGTATTGAAATTTAGAAAACGTTAACGTTGACGTTTCCAGTATTTTTATATTTTCAGGAACAACTCTTTACCGTAGGATTTTACCGGTCTGGTTCGCCTGGTTTTGCAACGGGGCTAGCCTAAATGCCGAATGTTAGAAAAATGTGGGCTTTCCTGGATGTTTGTTTTATGCGCTTTATTGTTTCGGCATTTTCACACATTTTTTCATCACCGTCGTCATGGTATTGAAAAACACTCTATAAATAATTTACATTTTTTCTTAAAAGATTATATTGAATATAATAATTTTTCCTTAGTAAGTATCTCTTCATTTAATAACACTTACCTCTTTGTACGATTAGACTTGGTTAGGGCATGATTTAGAACCCCAAACTGGGGGTTGGATGTGCGTAATAGTTCCTGGAACCTACCACTACTATTCTACCTCCAGCTCAAGAAAATTTGCTGAACACAATATTCTGCAACTGCAGGAATGGTTGTGGTTCGCGATGTGGATGCAAGGAAATCAGGGTTGCCATGCTCTTAGCTTGTGACAGTGTAATGGGCAAGCTTGTCTCAATGCTTCACCCACTATGAGAGTGATGTCAATGAAAATGGTACATTTGACCCCCGAAATCTTAAGACTTGGAGACAAATGGTTGAAGATGAAAATGAAGATGAATTTGAAATTCCACAGCGACCAGGACGATGATGAAGAACAAGAAGAAAACTAAAAATAAGAACATGGAGTTCTTTTTATTTTTATTATTTTTTTTTAATTTCAACCATGAGAAATGTATGAAATCGTATTTTTTAATAGACATATAAATTAAAAATGTATTTCTTGTCATTTTATTTGCTTAAAATATAATTAGTATAAATCTAACTATAATTAAAATGTAATTAAAGTATTTCTGTTAATAATTTTCTAATTTATGAAAAAAATTATTATATTCAATATGATATTTTACGAAAAAATGTAAATTATTTATAATTATATATTTTTCAATAATTAACGGACTTTATACAGCGTGTTTTAAATGAGACTACAGGTTAAACTTGAATGATACCATTACGCAATGAAAGATTTGCGCGCTCACCGCCCTCTATCTCAAAAACGGTACAAAATTTTTCAAACAAAAGTTGTAGAGAATTTTATCCTCTATAATATTTATAATGAATACAATTAGCGTAAATATGAAAGGGAACGAGATATTTGCAAAAAATGCGCAAAAAAATCGATTTTTTGACCTGTGATCTCAGTTATCTACAAGTCGCGCACACGCTATCATATGTAGGTTTTGAGACATGTTTTAGAATGTTAAAATAAAGGTTTGTACGAGTTTACAGCCGGTTATCTCGAATTCCGAAGTGAAACCCTTAAGATAACTGGACTATTTATGTGAGAGAAATCAAGCAAATATTGGAAGTTCGAGTGAAATTCCCATTTAATTTCTAAAATTTGTAATAATATTTTGTATTTACATCCAAAAGCAATGGAGGTAGGCAGTAAAGGTAAATAAAATTAATTAACTAAATAGAATTACTTTTTAGGACCATTTAAACTTATCATGCAGCCATTGTTTCTTAAAGTCAAGGAACATTTAAAGAAAACATGAAAAACAAGACAACAAATGTGTGATCGTGAATGTTTTGTATGCTATAAAAATATAAATATTGATTAGATTTATTTTTTTATTATTGATCTGTTTTAATATTGGACCTGCAAGTCTTCACTTGAGCTGTCTAACGAATTTAATAGTTTCTTAATAAAGTACTTTTCAATATTAAACTCCATTGAAAAGAAGAAGCAAACGTAAAAGCAGAGAATAGGTACATTAAAAATGCATAAAAGATAAATTTTATAATACAGGTATTGAAATTTAGAAAACGTTAACGTTTGACGTTTCCAGTATTTTTATATTTTTCAGGAACCGCTCTTTACCGTAGTTTACCGGTCTGGTTCGCCTGGTTTTGCAACGGAATACAGCCTAAATGCCGAGATGTTAGAAAAATGTGGGCTTTCCTGGATGTTTGTTTTATGTGCTTTATTGTTTCGAGTAGCAGATTTTTTTTCACACATTTTTTCATCACTTATGTCTTTAAAGCGTCATGGGTCTGGCAATCAGTAGGGATTGTACCAAGGCTTAAGAATATTTTTTGCAAGCCAGTGTTATTGATTTAATCCCAATTTTGATTTTTGAATAAATTGTTTTATAGCTGTTATGTTTTATATTTGAATCCACCTACAGACACTGATTGAAATATGATGTATTACGTTAACTATGGTTAATTTATACTAAATTAATGAGGTTCTGATGTGTGTGGGATGAATAATTTATAAAATTATATAAATGCATCCAATTATTTAAATATCTCCTCGACCGTAAATAGCTTGTAAATTAATAACCAAAACCTGCATATTAATTTGTATGGAAATGCATTATGCCTGTTATTTGCATTTATATAATATTAAATAGAAAATAATTTTATTTAGAAAATATTTACTATTAAAATAATTTTAATGCATTAGGTGCATTTATTTTCAGTGCCAGAGACCGGTTACAAAAAATAGATATCATTATACCATTAGGAAAAAATACACGGACGTGCCCAAGTAGCATTTTCACGACTTGCGACCACATAACGTTGGATTAGTTACAAAAAATAGTTAGCTCCGTACCTTGGGTATTAAAATAAATGTAAACGTTCTTATAACGTTGTGCCGACGTTGAACTAGTGCTACAGCGAAGTAAAAGCTTCTGCGACTAACGTTGTCTTGTAACCTTTTTTGCTTAAAGTGATCTTTAGGTGAGTTAGGACAGCAGCGATTTTGGCGTTGGACAACCGCAGAGTTTTCCGACGTCAGTTTTAGGACCTATTCCAACGTTATGCTAACGTCGTCTATTTTGCTAATTCCAACGTTGTTTAGATTTCCTTATTCTTACGTTGGTAGGACGTCGAGCCATTAACTTTTTGCAACGGTATTGAACCATAACCTAAAATCTTAAATTTTCACTTCATTGTTCTGTCCAGTCAGACAGTTCAGTGCTGTTTTTGTTTTATAAAAAACTTAATTAAAATGGGACGCAGGCGGATGAAACTGCCATTTGAATTTTGGAAACACGGCGGAGTTTCTGCCAGTAGAGGGATAGATGGCGCTGCGTAGAAATTTCATCAAAAGTCCCTAGATATTCATCTAGGGACTTTAATTTCATCATTATTTTATCAAGTCATCCACAGAGTATAGCTTAATTAACAATTCATTTGATTCTCTGTTGAGTAGTGGAGCAGTTGGGTAGTTGAAAATATAAATATTTATATAAAATGTTGATAAAATTTAACAGTGATGTGCTTTGTTACTCTATGAATAAATACTGGTATGAAGTTTGCTATCGCCAGCAACATAATTAAATAATTTAGTAAAAATTTAATTTTAAGTGACGGATCCAGTTAGATTAGTAAAATAAATTGAGAAAAATAAACGTCATTCCATATTTGGCCAGTCTGTCAGTTTCGGTAAGTGAAAGTGAAAGAAGTGGTGTGATTCTGTTTTATGGGAATATTTTATGGATATTCTCGAATTTAGAGTATTTTGGACGATAGGATTGTGAGAATTTAAGAGCCAAGTAGTTCGATATATAGATTGGTTGATCCTGTGATAATTTTTAGAATTTCTCATAATCAAAACAAATTCTTTCAACAAATGGCTGTCTCAGAAATTTGGAAGATCATTAATTTTAAAGTTTATTTAAATGAGATTTATATCCGAATCAGAATTTGTATAACTATTAAAAGCTTAATTTTAAAGGTTGTGCAATTTATGTAGTGTTCGCGTTTAGATAAATATTAAATAATTTGCAAAGACAAAAGAAGTCATTTAAAAAGATCATTTATTTATTTAAACGAGTGTAGATTTTTCTTGCTTTTACACATTTTTATGTTTTATTTGTATTTTCCTTATATCTTTTGTTTTTATTTTTATATGTACCACAGATCACTATACGGTTCTCTCTAAGACCCCCTTCGAAATGTGCTGTAGAAAGAAGGAGAAGAAGCCAACTTGCAGAGAACCCGGACGGACCGTCACCCGCCATTGAAGAAGAGTCGTCGATAACGGTCGAGAGAAGTGATCTCTGAGTGAGCGTCGCGAGAGTCCATTGAGTCCAACCTTTGAAGAGTCCAGAGGAAGAGTTTGAAGAGTCCAGAGTCCAGGAGTCCAACGAGCCGAATAAGTCAAGATCAAAGAGCGAAGACGAATAAAAGAAGTCGCGTGAGAGAGAGAGCCGGGAGTGAAGTCGTATCAGATAGTGTGGAATAAACTGTGGTATTATTTTTCGATAATAAACATATTGTGCACGGAACTGGAAGTTTGATTGAAGAGAGCCCGCAATATAACAAAAATTGCCAACAATATTCAGAAGTGGAATTCCTGACAGATTTCCGAGGATAGGAAAAAAGGCTGGGGAGATAAATAAGAAAAACTCTAGAAAAATCCGAAAATAAGGTAAAGAAACTTGTCAAAATTTTTGGCGCCAAAAATAAGCTTGGGTGTGAAGTTAGTCGGTAGAGCTGTGGTGTGAAGTTTGCTTTAAAAGACGATTACTAAGTTAGCTGTATATTTTGAATGTAATGAGGAAAGTCGATATATAAAGAAAAGAAGAAAAATAATTAAAAAAAAAGTATAGGATTGGATATCCTATTACATGGCCGAATAGCCCTGGCAGCTCAGGCCGTTAAACGAAAATACTACTAAAAAGGAGATCTAACCCGACTTTTTGAAGACCGGAAAAACAAGAGGAAGATATATATATTTTGTTGTTATAAATACTTAAAGGATAATAGACATGGATCACCAGGATGACTCAGAAAGAGGAAGTATTTCGCCACCCTTACCACCCGGACCCACGAGCTATGAATCCAGCATTGAAAGGATAATGCAAGTTTTTGTGGCAGAGAGCCAGCGGCGTGATGCGCTTCTGGAGCGTTTACTGATCAAATCGGAGGAAAATGTCAATATTCAACAACCAGAGACGGCACAACAAGGACATTTTCACATTGTACCCGATTTGTCGAAATGTCCCTATTTTTAGCGGAAAATCTTGTGAAAATCCGCAGGTATGGCTCGACTGTCAAAAACATGAACATTGTTCAGTGGCCGAACACATTTAGTTTGGAAACTGCCCGTTCAAGTTTACAAGGAGGAGCTCACCAGTGGTATCTGTCGGGGAGGAATGAAATCTGAGAAATTTTCAGGATTTTGAACAGGCATTTAGAAAAACCTTTTTGAGACAAGAAGATTTACCCACTCTATGGAAAAAGATGTCAGAAAGAAACCAATCCAAGCACGAAGATATCAATGAGTATTTTCACGAGAAATGCAATTTGTGTACTAATTTAAAATTAAATTTTCAGGATACAAAGCAACAAATCTTAATAGGCTTATACGATAACAATTTGTGCACCTCCCTGTTGTCTAAGACACATAACGATCTGGATGAGCTGTTAAGAGATATCCAGGAGTATGAAAAAGTGGAAAGAGCTAGAGTTGAAAGAACTAAATCGCAGTATCCCCGGAGTGTTCAGTATAAAGAAAATGGAATGAGAGAGGATAATCATACAGCAAATAGGCAGGAGAGAAAGCCGGATAGAAACGAAGAAGGTAAACCTTTATGTTTTAATTGCAGGAATTATGGGCATGTGGCACGTTATTGTAGAGAAAATAGGGAACAGTCAGCACCCACCCGACCTCAAGTTTGTTTTACATGTAGGAGAGCAGGTCACCAGTCTAGAAATTGTCCAAGAAACCAGACTTCTTCAGATACCCAGCTGACACTTAGTGAGAAAAGAAAATTATTGCCAGGTGAATACAATAGAGGTAGCGGAATAGACAAATATGTTAAGGAAATAGAGGTTAACCGTATGACAAGGCTCGCAATGATCGATGCCGGTAGTGCTGTATGTACTGTGAAGAGAAGCGTAGCCAGAGATTTAAACTTACCAGAGTGGGACACAGATTATATTCTATTCGGATTTGGCGGATATCCTGCGATCAATATACAGAAGAAGACTAAAGTACTGTTGAGAGTTGATGATGTCGAAGAGCAAGTGGAGTTACTGATAGTGTCTGATGATGCCCAGACCATCGACTTTTTAATCGGCCGTAGTTTCACTGAGAGGGAGAACATTGCATACATTAAAATGAGGGATACTTTATATTTTGGGTATGAACAAGAAGAACCCTTTAAAAAATTAGAATGGAATCATGATAGAGTAAAGGAATCTGTTTTTTCTGGGTGTGATTTAACAATAAACAAGGGCGAGATAAACTGTATTCATGTTAGGAAAGAGCCAGAAATAGAGACAAGCACAAATGAAGAGAGACTGATACAAAAAGACGAGTGGATAGGTGAAATACGAGGTGTTAAAGATAGAGTTAAGAAGACAGAGCCAGTACCAAACTATCGGGAACCAATTAGATTAAGTCACTTGAATTTGGGAAAAGGATTAAAGCAAGGTGAGCCAGAAATTTTATTAAACTTAGTCAATGATTTTAGGGATGTCTTTGCCACAAATTTGTCTGAACTAGGATGCACCAAGGTTATGGAAGTGAAAATAAAGGATAACAATGTACCAGTACGATCTAAGCCATACAGAGCTAGCCATCGAGATAGAGACATTATGAAAAACATACTGGAAGAATGGAAGCAATGCGGGATTATACGAGACAAGTTCGCCCTAGCCGCCAGTGCTGTTAGTGCCGAGAAAGCTTCTGGTGAGCAGAGGTGGTCGTGGATTTCCGTCGGGTTGAACAAACAAACGAAACTAATTTTCCAATACCAAATTTGGAGGATTGCTTCGATACTCTTACTGGATGTGTATTGTTTTGTACGTTAGACCTAATGTCAGGTTATTTGCAGGTACCGTTAGAGGAAGAATCGAAAGCCAAGACTGCCTTTATAACCCCGGATGAGACCGCCGAATTCCAAAGACTCTGTTTTGGACTAGTCAACGCACCCTACGAATTTTCAAAGCTCATGTCAATAGTTTTAGGACCATTACGTAACAACCTGATAGTGTCATATCTTGATGATTTGTTGATTCCAGCAAGGGATTTCTCTGATATGTGTACCCGGCTGAAATTGGTTTTCAATGCACTCAGAAAGGCTGGATTAACACTGAAACTAAACAAATGCCGTTTTGGAGAAACGACTGTGAGTTTTCTCGGATTGGAGTTGTCAGAACGAGGCCTAAGACCAGGTAAGATAAAATTAGATTCAATTGAAAAATTTGTAGAGCCTAAAGACAAACACGAGGTGAGAAGATACTTAGGTCTGACAGGGTACTTTCGGAAATTTATTACTGGCTATGCAATTGCTCGACCACTAACGGATCTATTGAAGGGAAGGAAAACTTAAGCCATGTATGGGGAACTAGAGCAACAGAAAGCCTTTGAAAAGTCTCAAACAAGAACTAACTAGAGCTCCTACTTTAGCACTCTTTAATAGACACGCCTACAAGGATTGCATTGTGATGCCTCAAAGCTATTTCTCTTGGGTATGTTGTTGCAAAAAGGGAAGACGGAAAATTACATTTAGTATATTGCTTATCAAAGAAGACAAATGCAGCGGAACAGGTATACCCAGCATCAAAACTAGAACTTCTTGCGATCGTATATTGTATTGAGAGATTACGACATTGGTTATTAGGAATGAAGTTTGTTGTGGTGAGTGATTGCCAAGCACTAGTCTATCTAAATGTGAAGAAGACGTTGAATCCTCAGATAGCTAGGTGGTATCAAACCTTAGCGGAATACGATTTTGAGATAAAGTATAGAGCTGGAGAGAAAATGGCGCACGTGGACTGTTTGAGCAGAGCAGCAACCGAAGAACCAAGTTCAACAGAGATGATAGAAGAGGTTTATATGAAGAGAATTTTTACAGTACTGACTGAAGAGGACCGAATATTGATGATTCAGAGGAGTGACGAGAAGTTAACAAAAAAAATAGATATATTGAGGAAAGAGCTTAACGATCAGAATCAAGAAGAGAAAAATGAAGTTAAAGATTATGTACTACAAAACGGAAGAATATTTAAGAAGGTGAAGGTAAACGGAGAGGTGAAATTTCTCTATGTGATACCAGATAGCATGAGAAAATCAACTGTAGTACGTTATCATGACCTGAAAGGACACTGGTCCCTTGACAAGACAGCAGCGGCCATTCTACAAAAATTCTGGTTTAGAGGGCTTAGAAGATATGTAAGGAGGCACATAAAAGGTTGTTTCGAGTGTCTCGTAGCGAAAATGCCTGGAGGGAAATTACCAGGACTACTACACCCGCCTTCAGTTCCAAGTAGACCAATGATAAAATTGCACCTAGATCATTTAGGGCCTTTTCCTAAAAGTAAGAAGCGAAACACTCATATTCTAGTAATTGCCGATGCATTTTCAAGATATATAAGACTCTTTGCTGTACAGAGTACTAATTCCAAAGAAACTGGACAAAAATTTGAAATATCTGTTAATCAGTTTGGAGCGCCGAAAATAATTATCACAGATCGAGGAACTGCTTTTACAGGAAATGATTTCAAAGAAGTATGTGCAAAATACGCGATCAGACATCAACTAACTGCAGCGCACTTTCCTCAAGCGAATGGCCTAGTGGAATCGAAAATGAAGATAATTATCCCAAGAATTGTAACAGCTATGAACTTCTCAGGTGAAAACTGGGACAAGGACCTCCATGTTGTGGAAAGAGACTTGAACTGTACTGTTAATAAAACCACCGGATATACACCTTTTAAGTGTTTATATGGATACGACCCAATATTTGAGGAAGCACAAATGACGGAGTTGGCAAATCAAGAAGAGGATCAAACCATGACACAAATAAGAGAGCAAGTAAAAGAAAAAGTAACCCAAACCCAGAAGAAATATAAGGAGTACTATGATAAGAAAAAGTTTGTCGGAGTGAATATGACATAGGAGATAGTAGTAGTGAAGAACTATCCCGTATCTACAGGAGAACCAACGAAAACACAGGCAGCTGCGTGGACCTTTGAGTGGTTATTGAATGTTTACCTGCAGGACACCTATAGATTAGAAAAGGTTGAATAAAAAGAAGATGGAGGAAGAAATGTCACCACTGTTGCCCATGTATCCCAGATGAAGATATACAGAATCATGAAGAAGATAGTGAGCTGGACCTGGAAGAAGAAGAGGTTGAGGTTTGAGGTAACCGAGAACCCTATCAACGTAGTGAGGAAGACGAGAGCGCGGAAGAGTTTTCGTCCGAGAATGGTCAACCGACGAAGATTTGATCGAGCCGGGGTGGGCCCAAATTGAGGCACGTCCAAGAGAAGCAACCCGCAGACCTCATCATAGCGGACTTTGTTTGAGGCCAAACCAAAAAAGATATAGGATGGCGGTGTGAGTAGAATTTTTCTTGCTTTTACACATTTTTATGTTTTATTTGTATTTTCCTTATATCTTTTGTTTTATTTTTATATGTACCTGGGAATCACTATACGGTTCTCTCTAGAAGACCCCCCTTCAAGTGCTGTAGAAAAAAGAAGGAGAAAAGCCAACGCAGAGAGACAGTTGGACAATCACCCGCCATTGAAGAAGAGTCGTCGATAACGGTCGAGAGAAGTGATCCTGAGTGAGCGTCGCGAGTCCATTGAGTCAACCTTTGACGAGTCCAGAGGAAGAGTTTGAAGAGTCCAGAGTCCAACAGGCGAATAAGTCAGATCAGAGCGAAAGCGAATAAAAGAAGTCGCGTGAGAGAGAGAGAGCCGGGAGTGAAGTCGTATCAGATAGTGTGGAATAAACTGTGGCATTATTTTTCGATAATAAACATATTGTGCATGGAACTGGAAGTTTGATTGAAGAGAGCCCGCAATATAACAAAAATTGCCAACACGAGTATAATCATTAATCATTTAGTTTGAGAATATATTTGTATTTACTTATTTATATATTTTCTATACCTTGTATGTGTATAAGCTTTATATGTCTGTTTTGTTTGTGTATGCTTCGAGTCATCGAGATTTACTAATTTTGTCCTTGGCTTTGTGTATTATATAACGCGAATTGTAGATGTTTCTATTTGAATAGGTCATTAAAGTTGAGATTAAGTTATATTATCCAAATTATATACGTTAACTAGGTATATGTCTTTTTATATAATGATTTATTTATAATTTATAACCCTTTTTATAATTACTTATAACTGATTGTATAAATTCTGATAACTTTATATATACTTGTATAGTGTTGAATGTGGTATATGTAATTTTAACAATGTTATAATAAAATAATCAGTTAAGATTTTTCGTGTTTTATTCTAATTTCAGGGATAATTTCAACCTGAATGAATTTATTTGTATCAAATACATTATTTTTATTTTGTAAAAATGTTTGTTACAAATAAATTCATAATCTAGATGAAATACCAAATATAGAAAGTAAAAACTTATGCACTGACGATAGGGATCCATTTAAAAATATGGCGCGAACTTTTGGTTCTGCCAGTAACCCGCTTGGATCGCGTCGAGCGCGTGTTTCCAGGCTTTAACATAGGAGTTTTCATTTCTTTCAGTTAATTATTCTATGATGGGACATAGAAAGGCACATATAAACTAATTTAAATATACATCGACATATTACCGATACTTTATCCACTCCCTCGTTTATTTAGAATATAGGGGCGGCACAAGCTAGACTCTAGGATGACTAAGTTAGGCAATCTTTGCGACTACTATCTGGTAACTATACCTGTTAGAGATGAACTCCGACTTTATTAGTCCAGTATGCGACTACTCGAACAACTCCATCTTAATCTCCCAAACAACAAAGTGAAAGCCGCCATGTTGTTGAATAAATGTTTCGTTCACAAATAAATTCCTGCTTTTTGAATACATTAACATGAAATATTGACCCTAAACAACATGCGGAAACAATTTTTTTCGACTGCGAATAAATTATTACCATTTTACTAAAAAAAAATTTCAAGAAATGTTTTAAAATTTCTTTAATTTTAAGGCCTATTAGTATTTTTCAAAGTAGAAACAATACATTTATCAATAAAGTTGTTTGCGTTTAACTTTTTTGCCTTGGGTAACGAGTTACAGAGTTGGTTAAAGTGTTTCAATAATTATGATCTTCAAACATCCTCCACACTTAAATACTTTTGTTTTGTTTTCCTTTACTGCCATCTGGCATATGTCTCTAACTAAATCATAAAAATAATATTTTTACTATAATGATCCCAATTTACGAAAAAACGCGACTTAGACGCCATATTATTATAGTTTTGTATTTCTGTAAATTAATATTTTAAACAACGTTGCAGTTTATACTAAATTAGGCTGCTAGCTAACGTAGGTATCCAACGTCGTTTCGACCGAAAAATTATTCTCCAAACTAGTGCAGACTAGGGTTGGCACGAGAATGTGCCGACGTTGTGCTCCGACGTTTGGTCGCGTGACACAATGTTGTCCCGACGTCCAAATGCTGCTTGGGTGGTCTATGTGAAAATTCTACGGAATAATTTTACATCTTTTAGCAATATACAGGGTAATACTTAAATAAGTGCAAATATTTTCAGGGCTGGTAGATCTCGATAAAAGAAACATATTTTCTCTTTACCGTTTTTCAAATAAGTCCAAAACAATCGAGATATATTTGAAAATTAAAAAAAAATAATTTTCGCTTAAATTTCTTCTTTCTTGTAAACTTAATCTACTACCTCTATTGCCATATTATAATGATATTATGTTTTTTAACTGAAAATTAAAAAAATTTCCAAAAATTTTATTTTTCAAAATTCTTTTTCGCGAAAAAACCTGTATAGACGATAAATAAAGTAGACGTAATATACTACCCTTAAAAATATTTGCACTTATTTAAGACTCACCCTGTATGGTGTGCCAGTGTTTGTTGAATATTTACGACTTTGTGAAAGACAGTAAATTTTTTAATGCTTCATTTATTTAGGCGTATTCAAGTTCCTAAAGCCATATAATGCACTAAACATGGTTATTTCCTAGATATCGTGATGCAGTGATTAAAATTATGATACCGTATTACAGGGTGTCTAAACACTAATTTTAAATAATACTAGCGTATGACCGAAAAAAATGGGGTCTAGTTGGCTTGGAAATATCGATCGATGATATTCCCCATATAATTTTACATATAAAATGACAACGATATTCATATCATTCGCTGACTCGTTTTTTTGGTATTTTTACTTTATTCGATAAAAAATGACACTCTGAATAGAATGACATATTACACGCCACCTTTTGACATTTTCGCTTAAAAAAAATATTTTCATTTTCAATTTTTTGTTTTCAATTTCAATTTATTATTTCAAATTTCAATCTACCATGGCTGTATTAAAAACTAATTTTAATCAAGATCCTTGGAATAAAGATTTGATCGTCTAATGTCTTGTCATGGCCGGTTAAAAGATGCCCAAATAGTATTTTTTAATCATATCTATTTTTTTAATTAAATAAGGGTGGCTCATTACTTACTTGAAAAATATTTTTTACGAATAATTTAGTATCACATACATGCATGTACCAACACTTTTAAATCTTTTTTATCTAAAAAAATTAAAAAGTTATAAACACCTATAACTTTTTTATTTTTTCAGATAAGAAAACAGATTTGGTATGTCAATATATGACATAAAATAGAATGGATTGACGTATTCAGTTGTTTTTGGTCACTTCCCGTTTTACCGAAAATTACTACATCTTTGATTTCTAAATGGCACGTATTTTTTTACATTAATCGATAGAAAATGACATTCTAAATAAAATGAGATATCATATGACAATTTTTGACATTTTCGCTTTAAAAAATCGTATTTTAAATTTCAATCTAGAGTGCCATGTCTGTGCTAAAAACACTAATTTTTAATCAAGGAGCCTTAGAAAAATAGTATTAATAGTTTAATATTTTTCGTGTCTTGTTCTGGCCGGTTAAACGATGCCCAAATGGTATTTTTAATAATTTTTCAATTTTTTCAAATGAAACGAGGGTGGCTCATTAGCATATTTAGTAGCGATGGGAACTATCGAATGAATTAAACTATCGAATGGTTACTGAATGAATGATTTCAACTATCGAATGCTTTTATTCGAATAAAATCATTCATTCATTTGTATACTAAAGCATATGTGACAACCTCGCCGTGCAACTAAATGGTTATCTCGTTGAGCCACGAATATCGAATGCTTTTGATAAATGAAATTTAGTATTCGTTTGATTTTTGTGTACGTCAGTGCATTATTAGTTCTTCCAAATTTTATAACTTTACCTTATAAATACTGTGCTATTTTTTGCGTTTATTAAAATATTTAAAATACTAAAATAGTAGTTTTTTTTAATTGACGATTGTCGCGCGTGTGCAAGTGTCAAAATTTTTCAAATTGTTTTTTCCGTGGCGATCTTTCAATTATTTTATTTTATATGGTTTTATATGGTCTATTTTTTAATGAAATTTTGAGAAGTAGCAATTTTTAAGAGATGAATGAACTTAGAATTAATTTTAAAAATACATATTTGTATTTTAGATGTTTTAATAATATGAATTAGTTGAGCTTAATAATCATATTTAGTAATGTGGTTAAGTAAATGGTTATCGAACTCCAAACTATGGAGATTGTGAAAATTAAATTGAAAATTTTACACGTGCCAATTTAAAAAAAAAAAGTTAACGATCTTTCTATTTGTTTTATGCTCATTCTCTTACATGTAGTTTTTTGCGAAAGAAATATTTCATTTATTTTTTAAAATAAATGCCAGTAAATAAATATTATTTTTTAAAATAGTAATATAAAGTACCTAATATAAATAATTTTGATTTCTAATTTTTGTTATATTTTCCTTCGATACACTGCATGCTTAGAAAATTAATAAATGTTTATATTTCATGATTTTAAAGTTTGTTGTTAATATAACAAATTAGTTCTGTAATTATTATTATTTAATAAACCAACATTGCCAAAAAATTTACGGACTATATTATTTTTAAATAGGATCTAATATAAATAATTTTGACATCTAATTTGTTGTTTATATTTTGCTACTACGTAAAAAAAATGTTTATATTAAATTATTTTAAATTTTGTTGTTAATAGGTAGTATAACAAATTATTACTGTTAACAAATTATTACTATTATTTTTATTAAACCAGTCTTTGCTTAAAAACATTAAAAATAATTTTCCTACATCCAAAATAACAAGTATTATTGCAGTGTAACAATAGAATATTAATAAAAAAAATGCAAAACCACTGTCGGGTTTCTCAGAAAGAAAGCTACGTCGCCGGGCGACAACTAAAATCCAGTTAATATTTTATTATAATCGATCCTGACGAATAAATGAATTTCATAAATGAATGAATTTTATAAATGAATGGTTTTTGCTGCCGAATTACTAGAATACAATATTTCAAGGCAGATGACGCATCTATTCGATAATTTTTATTCGAATAGTTTTCAACGAATGGTTTTTTACTAGCTATCGAATTATTCGAATGAATTGCAACTATCGAATGTTTCGATAGTATTCATTCGATAGTTCCCACTACTAATATTTAGAAAAAGAATTTTTTTACGTATAATTTGGTAGCACACACTTGGTATTTCGAGTTAAGTTGTCGTTATGAACAGCATGTTACAAATTCAAATAAACAATATGCAAAAATTGACATATATGAAATGACATTCTATTAAGAGTGTCATTTTCTATCGAATGAAGTAGAGATATACCGAGGGTGTCATTTAAAAATCGAAAGTTGTAGTCATTTCCGATGAAACAGGAAGTGACAAAAAACAACTAAATACGTTAATCAATCCTATTTTATGTCATGTACTAACATACCAAATCCCGTTTTTTTATCTGAAACAATACTAAAGTTATAGAGGTGAGCCACTTTTGAGTCCCACCCGGTATATTTATGAATAATAGTATATTGTTTTATTAGGAGTAAAAGTGATACTTTTTGTGATAAAGCTGTACGTTTGACAGGCGACATTACAGACAAGACACAAAAAGTCATTTTTACTACGAATAAAGCTTGATTTTCATGCATCCGTTGTCTGACGATATGTTGACAAGATATTAATTTTATTGGTAGAATTTAAAGACTTTGATTGGTTAGAAAATAACGCAGTTTTTAAATTTATTGCATTTTCATGCCTCCGTTTAACGGATAGACGTTAGTGTTATTTTTATTTTACTTCAGCCCGTCAACGGACCCGTTCATACCATAACGGACATTTTGACACTTTTTTTGACAGATTTAATCTAGCCTTAATTAAAATAAAAGTAAAATAGCAAAATCGTTATGGAAACGAAAATATAAAATGACACCAACGTATATCCGATAAACGGAGGCAGGAAAATGCAATAAATTTAAAAACTGCCTTATTTTCTAACCAATCAATTTTTTTAAATTCTACCAATAAAATTAATATCGTATCAACGTATCGTCGGACAACAAAAAAACCAAAAACGAGCCCAAAACTTACAATTTGCAGAAATCTAATCGTTTGGCTACAATACTCCGTGTCGTATGTGGTGAACAACTCTGTATATCAAGAAACTATGATTAACGCTTGTTGAATTTGACACTTTATATCAGTTTAATAATATATATTTCGTACTTTTATGTTTAGGCGTAAAAGTGCTTTACTTTTATGCATAGGCATAACTTTTATGCCTAGGTACGTAAAGATTATTGTATTATCGATCACGTCGCAAAAACTAATATAATAGTT
>NW_022146312.1:42236-66083 GCF_002938485.1 Sitophilus oryzae | reverse complement strand
TTACTTTATTCGATAAAAAATGACACTCTGAATAGAATGACATATTACACGCCACCTTTTGACATTTTCGCTTAAAAAAAATATTTTCATTTTCAATTTTTTGTTTTCAATTTCAATTTATTATTTCAAATTTCAATCTACCATGGCTGTATTAAAAACACTAATTTTTAATCAAAGATCCTTGGAATAAAAGATTTGATCGTCTAATGTCTTGTCATGGCCGGTTAAAAGATGCCCAAATAGTATTTTTAATCATATCTATTTTTTTTTATTAAATAAGGGTGGCTCATTACTTACTTGAAAAAATATTTTTTTTACGAATAATTTAGTATCACATACATGCATGTACCAACATACCAAATCTGTTTTTTTTATCTAAAAAAATTAAAAAGTTATAAACACCCTATAACTTTTTTATTTTATCAGATAAGAAAACAGATTTGGTATGTCAATATATGACATAAAATAGAATGGATTGACGTATTCAGTTGTTTTTGGTCACTTCCCGTTTTTGATTTTTAAATGGCACGTATTTTTTACATTAATCGATAGAAAATGACATTCTAAATAAAATGAGATATCATATGACAATTTTTGACATTTTCGCTTTAAAAAAATCGTATTTTAAATTTCAATCTAGAGTGTGCTAAAAAGCTGTCTGTGCTAAAAACACTAATTTTTAATCAAGGAGCCTTAGAAAAATAGTATTAATAGTTTAATATTTTTCGTGTCTTGTCCTGGCCGGTTAAACGATGCCCAAATGGTATTTTTAATAATTTTTCAATTTTTTCAAATGGAACGAGGGTGGCTCATTAGCATATTTAGAAAAAGAATTTTTTTACGTATAATTTGGTACCACACACTTGGTATTTCGAGTTAAGTTGTCGTTATGAACAGCATGTTACAAATTCAAATAAACAATATGCAAAAATTGACATATATGAAATGACATTCTATTAAGAGGGTCATTTTCTATCGAATGAAGTAGAGATATACCGAGAGTGTCATTTAAAAATCGAAAGTTGTAATCATTTCTGGTGAAACAGGAAGTGACAAAAAACAACTAAATACGTTAATCAATCCTATTTTATGTCATGTACTAACATACCAAATCTCGTTTTTTTTATCTGGAACAATACGAAAGTTATAGAGGTGAGCCAATTTTGAGTAGCACTTTTTACTCCACTTAGGAGTAAAAGTGATACTTTTTGTGACAAAGCTGTACGTTTGACAGGCGACATTACAGACAAGACACAAAAAGTCATTTTCATTTTTACTACGAATAAAGCTTGATTTTCAGGCATCCGTTGTCCGACGATACTTTGATAAGATATTAATTTTATTGGTAGAATTTAAAGACTTTGATTGGTTAGAAAATAACGCAGTTTTTAAATTTATTGCATTTTCATGCCTCCGTTTAACGGATTTACGTTGGTGTTATTTTTATTTTACTTCAGCCCGTCAACGGACCCGGTCAGGGACGGGAAAGTGAAATAGCAAATAGCGGTTCCACCGTTTCCACGGAAATCTCAAATAAAATAGTTCCAGCCCTAGCCACTAGGTGGTAGTGCAATTAATTTTTAGGTTAGGAAGTTGCTACTAGTTATTGCCAGATGGCGTTAAATCAGAATTTTTTTTGTAGTTTCCATAGTTTCCAACGGCCATTGTCCAAACCAAATTCTCAAAAAATATTGTCGTTGTCATAGCGCCAATCATAATATTATCAAATAAACGATTATCAAAACGTTTTTCAAACTATAATAACAAGTATTATTGCAGTGTAACAATAGAATATTAATAAAAAATGCAAAACCACCGTCGGGTTTCTCAGAAAGAAAGCTTACGTCGCCTGGCGACAACTAAAATCCAGTTAATATTTTATTATAATCGATCCTGACCGAATAAATGAATTTCATAAAATGAATGAATTTGTTATATGTGTTTTAATTAGACAATTCCTTTTGTTTGAGGCCCTAAAAATATAATGTAAGTCTTTAGTTTTGCCATTCATTTAAGTACCTATTTATATATACTACATTTACAAAACTTTGGGCGTATTACGTTGGTCTTGTTTTATTATAATAAACGATGTTTAAATATTTGACTTATAAATAAGAACATTAAATAATAAATAATATTTCACATGTTTGGCTTTAATTTTATTTAATAATTGTATAAATTATTCTGTTAAATCTTATTTTTTACACATCACAACAATACTTGTTATTAGTATTGTTGAATTTAGAGTGAAAAAAACAAAGAATACGTTAATAAATAATTATTTTAGAGTAAAATTCAGCAACATACTCATTTAAAAACCCCGCGCTTCGATCCATATAAGACAAGCCCTACTCTATAGATGGCGCCACTTCTGCAAGACCAGTATTTTCAGTATGGCAGAGTCCATTCTTTTCTAGCTAGGTATAAAAAGTGATACTTTTTTGTGATAAAAGCTGTACGTTTGGCAGGCGACATTACAGACAAGACACAAAAAGTCATTTTTACTACGAATAAAGCTTGATTTTCATGCATCTGTTTATTCCGACGATACGTTGATATGGAATATTAATTTTATTGGCGTTAGAATTTATAGTAGACTTTGATTGGTTAGAAAATAACGCAGTTTTTAAATTTATTGCATTTTCATGCTCTCCCGTTTAACGGATAGACGTTAGTGTTATGCGTTATTTTACTTCAGCCCGTCCAACGGACCCGTTCATACGATAACGGACATTTTGACACTTTTTTTGACAGATCTAATCTAGCCTTAATTAAAATATAAGTAAAATAGCAAAATCGTTATGGAAACAAAAATATAAAATGACACCAACGTATATCCGATAAACGGAGGCAGGACAATGCAATAAATTTAAAAATTGCCCTATTTTCTAACCAATCAAAGTTTTTAAATTCTACCAATAAAATTAATATCGTATCAACGTATCGTCGGACAACGGATGCATGAAAATCAAGCTTAAAACAGTCTATTTTTTTTCAAATGTCACAAATAATTTTTTAAACATTTTTAAACCTTTCAAGTAATATAAAAATATTTCAAAGTAATACCTTGTAAGTAAGTATACAGGGTTGTTCACCACATACGACACGGAGTATTGTAGCTAAACGATTCGATTTTTACAAATTGTAAGTTTTGGGTTCGTTGAAGGACTATTAGAGGTACAATTTAAAAACAATTTTACAAGATACAGAGTGTCCCAAATAAATAAAAAATATCAAAGTTGTCTTTTTTTAAATGGAACACCCTGTATATTATTACATTTTTAGTTACTACGATTAAAATAAAGGTAAATTTGATTAAGGTTTATCACACTTAAATTTTACCGTTTTCGAAATATTTTCAATTTTGTGAAATTGCAGTAAAATTTTTAAGGCTTCATTTCTCGAAGGGTGTCAAAGTTTTTAATACTAAATATTTACTGAAGTTTATTTATTGATCAGTTATTGTGTTGCAATAATAAAATAATACTACCTCAGAAGAGTGTCTAAAATTTATTTTAAATAATTTCTAATTTTAAACGGCAATAACTTGTTTAATTTAAATGGAACCCCCTGTATATTTTGGGAGAATTAGATGCACAATTTAATTGTCTATCAAATTGTATTATACCATTTTTATCTGTCTCTTCAAGTTTTCGTAAAAAAATGCATTTTTTTATAATTTAGACCTCATTTATCAATATACCCATGGAATATTGATAAATGATTTTAGATCATAAAATATTCAGCAAATAAATGATTTAAAAACTTCCAGAAATCATTTAATTTTGAATAAAGAAACCTATAACCAAGAAAATCACAATTGATATATTAATTAATTATACCACCATTATTTCCGCCGAAATATTAATTAATTACATACTTAATTGTGTTAGGTAATAAATTATTCAAAATAAATGTGGATTTGAATCAGAAGTTATGAAAATGAACGTCTCTGTTGTTATAAATAAGCATTCGTGAAAAAATTAAATAAAATTTTTAAGGTGTTTTAACCACACTTCTAATACCCATTCAAAATTCAGTTTTTTAGTATTTCGTATTCGGAGCAAGTATTATTAAGTAGTGTTATTAATCAACGCAAAAACAGTCAATTAATCTAGTTTGAATACTAGAATATTAATTAGGTTCTCTTTAACAAATATTTAAACTATTTTTTAACTATATTGACAATATTAGTATCTTTACTCTTTCAAAATAATCTAAAATGTCAATATTCCATGGGTATATTGATAAATGAGGTCTAAATTATATGAAAATGCATTTTATACGAAAACCTGAAGAGTTGGGTAAAAAGTGGTATAATACAGTTTGATAGACCATTAAATTGTGCATCGGATTCTCATAAAATATACAAGGTGTTCTATTTAAATTAAACAAGTTATTGCCGTTTAAAGCTAGAAATTATTTAAAATAAATTTTTAGACACTCTGTATGAGGTAGTATTATTTTTTTATTGCAACACAATAACTGACCAATAAATAAACCTCAGTAAATATTTAATATTAAAAACTACTTGGAGAAATGAAGCCTTAAAATTTTTACTGCAATTTCACAAAATTGAAAATATTTCAAAACGGTAAGGGTTAAGAATGTGACAAACCTTAATCAAATTTACCTTTATTTTAATCGTAGAAACTAAAAATGTAATAATATACAGGGTGTTCCATTTAAAAAAATACAACTTTGATATTTTTTATTTATTTGGGACACTCTCTATCTTGTAAAAATATTTTTAAATTGTACCTCTAATAGTCCTTCAACGAACCCAAAACTTACAATTTGCAGAAATCTAATCGTTTGGGTACAATACTCCGTGTCGTATGTGGTGAACAACCCTGTATATCAAGAAACTATGATTAACGCTTGTTGAATTTGACACTTTATATCAGTTTAATAATATATATTTCGTACTTTTATGTTTAGGCGTAAAAGTGCTTTACTTTTATGCACAGGCATAACTTTTATGCCTAGGTACGTAAAGATTATTGTATTATCGATCACGTCGCAAAAACTAATATAATAGTTTTGTAACGTTTGAAAAAAAAAACATAATTTTTAACATACTGGCGTTAATATTATACCACGTCGTTGCTTTTTAAATTACCTTTCCATACAAACCAAACAAAATCATTAAAATAACGAAACTTAAAACTAGGCCATCGACAAAATTCTGCTTACTCCAGCCACCTATCCGGCTTTATTCTTTCAATTAGGGAACTAAAACCGGCAGGCAGCCACTCTATATCTATAGGTTTATCTACCACGATACGAAAGATACAAGTTCTTGACACCATTTAACAACGACTCATACCAGATCCATCCATACGTAGGTTCGGCTGACCTAGCTTTCGTGATAAGCAAGGTTCTTTCACCGCTTCTGTGTAACAAAAAGAGAAAAAAGATACAGTTTAGATATATAGTAGATATAGAACGGTGAGAGAGTGAGTGAGAGAGAGAGAGGGTGAAGGACGGAGACAGCTCTAGACTACGTTTTAGTTGTTGTAGAGTGTAAGAAAGCTGGAGGCAGTGTTGCAAGAGTGTGATATAAATTTATATTAGAGTATATTTTTTGTAATTAGTTTCAAGTAATAGATCGGTTTAACTTAAACCACAAATAGTAATGGTGTATAATTAAATCAATAATAATAAACTTACGAATAAAATACACCGGTATGAAAAATGCATTTTAAAATTTTAATGCATGAATTTTACAATTCAATATAAACTAGTCGATAGAATTCGCGCTCACTTTGATAAATGTCGTTTAAACAAGAAAATATGTTGAAGGTAGTGTACGTACCTTAGTGTTCATAACGAAAAAAGTTGTCAAACTGCAAATAATTGTATTTTTATTACGTTTTTAATGACTACAATATGTAACGAAATAGATATTTACGATACAAGTGAGTTAACAGCATCATTAAGATACGCGGGTGAAAGTTGCACGAGTGCGTAGCACGAGTTGTGTAACCACAAAAGTATCTTAATGGAGTTAACTCGCGTGTATTGTACAATATTTTATCTACGTCTAATTATAAAAACACACAATGAATTTTAAAAATTATTGTACTTAACTATATATCTATCCTAAAAGTCAATTACCTTAATACCTTTGTTCAAATAACACCATGCATGACAATGTCAATATGACAATAAATAATATTGATGTCACTAGTTGGTGCACCGAAACTAAAAAAAAATGGTGCACCGAAAAAAAACACAACTATGGAAATGAACAGGTCTCGGAACCAGTGGCGGATACAGGAGGGGGGCCATGGCGCCCGGGCCCCCCCTAAAATCTGTAAATTAGGTTAAATATTAGGCTTTTGGGTTAAAAATGGCGCCCTAAAAGGCATATTTGGCATTATTTTTTATTTGGGCCCCCCCTAAAAATAAATTTCTGTATCCGCCCCTGTTCGGAACAGGTACTCATAACATATTTTTTCCAATTTATCCGCTACTTATAAGCCATCGTCTCTTGGGACTCTCTATTCAATGATACGTATTGATATGACCATGATATCTATTAAAATAAATATAATATACAGGGTGAGTTTCCTACGATGTTCTCTATGGGTATCTCGGAAACTAATGTCATCATAAATATGCGCCTTTCAGATTTTTGAAAAAGTGCATGGCTTACTAGATATTTAAAAAAAACAAATTTCGGCTATTTTAAAAATTGTCCCTAATTCCATTATAAGCTATTTTAGGCAAAAAAATTTCAGATAAAAGTTGTAGATAATAACATCCTTTATGAGACTGTGTCCTCCGTTTTCTTCTAAAGCCTGTCATTTTTGACATATGACACAAACATATGTTTTTTTAAATGGAAACCATAGTTGGCCATGACTTCATAAAAAGCGCCATTTTTAAGCTTTTCAGCGATATAAGCTATAATATGTTTTCTTCGAAAAATTACTGAGTTATAACCAATTCTTATAATTTTTAAACAATTTTACTTAGTTAGCCATGGAAACAAGTTCAATCGTCGTTGCTCTCGAGTAGCGGTACTGAGAAGTTTAATTAAGTCGACCGGTCCTTCTACGAGAATAGGTAGTAATTCAGTTTTAAAAAGATGCAACTCAAAACAATGGCGGATTTTTTGAACATTTTCTAAAATAACTTAAAGTGTATGCAGTGATATTATTTTTTTTAAGTTTTAGTTTGTGTAAGGGACCGTTTAGTAATATATTCTGACTTTTTATAAGTTATAAATCATAACAGAATAAGAATACCATGCAATCTAATTGAAATTAGTCAAGAAACATAAGAACAGGCTATAACAAAATTTAACTTTCCTAACATGTCTTGAAAACCGTTCTCTAAAAAACGTAACATTCACCGGTCAACGTATCCTCGAAAATGTAGTGTCAAAAAAAGTTGAACCAATAATCCTACACGCTTTTCTTCATTTGAAAAATTCATATTTACAATTTTTGCTTATTTTAATTTACAAAGTTTGGATGTGACCGCTTCACATTTCTGAGAGCGAAGGCGATTAAACTTGTTTCCATGGCTAACTAAGTAAAATTGTTTAAAAATTATAAGAATTGGCTATAACTGAGTAATTTTTCGAAGAAAACATATTATAGCTTATATCGCTGAGAAGCTTAAAAAATGGCGCTTTTTATGAAGTCATGGCCAACTATGGTTTCCATTTAAAAAAACATATGTTTGTGTCATATGTCAAAAATGACAGACTTTAGAAGAAAACGGAGGACACAGTCTCATAAAGGATGTTATTATCTACAACTTTTATCTGAAAACTTTTTGCCTAAAATAGCTTATAATGGAATTAGGGACATTATACATATGACACATATTTTTAAAATAGCCGAAATTTGTTTTTTTCGAAATATCTAGTATGAATACCCATGAACTTTTTCAAAAATCTAAAAGACGTATATTTATGACCCCACAAAACTGCAATTCTTTCCCCATTTAAGCGACTCTCTATCTCCAATAGTTTCCGAGATACCCATAGAGAACATCGTAGGAAACTCACCCTGTATACTTCATCAGGCATTTACTTGAAAGATTGTTCAAACTGTATCATTAACATTTATAATAAATAAGTTTTCATGTTTTTAAAGTTATTATCAATAGAACAGATTATTTGAATTTAGTAGGTATTTAGTGCAAAATAAATGTTTTACAAAATATTTTTTTCTCTTTGGTAGTCATCTAAATAAGGAGTGCGGTAATGAAAATGCGTGAGTTAAGAAGCTCTTAACTCACTCAAAATGCATGAGTTAAGAGCTTCTTAACTCACTGACGTAGATAAACAATGTTAAATAATTTTTATCTTAATTGTCAACGGAAATATTTTTTTCCTAATAATGTGTGTGTCCTCCGCGGTTTCTACGCACCCTCACACACCGATTTGTCTTAGACTGAATGAGGCTCCGAATAATCTCTTGAGAAAAAGCGTTCCATTCCTCTCGAATATTTTCTCCCAAAGTTTGAAGATCTGGTGCTTGTCAACGGCTTTGTAGTATTCTCTTTAGTGGGTCCCAAAGTTGCTCAATAGGCTCGCCAATCCATAATTGTGATATTGGATGACTCTTGCAGTATGAGGCCTAGCATTATCCTCTTGTAAGACGAGTTTTGGACTAGGCTGAACAGCAAACATATGGTTCAAGAATCACATCTCTGTATCGTTCAAGATTAATTATGCCGTATAGAAACACATGCAAATCCGTACGCCCATTTAAAATTATACCTCCCCATATGATGACGGAACCTCCACCAAAATGAATCGCTTCTCTGACTGTTGTGTTCATATACCGTTCATTCGGTCTTCTGTAAACTCTTCGCCGGGCATCATTATGACTTAGTCGAAAGCGGAACTCGTCCGTAAAAAAAACGTGTATACACGGGTCCACGCCCCAGCAAGGATGTTCTTCAGCTCCTTCGTGCTCTACGATGATTAGCAGTTAAATGCGGCACAACAACTGCCCGCCTTGCCCGAATGTTAATTTCAGCAGCCTATTTCTTATAGTCTGAGCTGAAATTCGAGTTCCTCTGGCGATCGTAAGAAGATTTTGTAGGTTTCTTACGGCAAGTGTTCTTTCAGGAAGAATGGCTTTAACAAGATACCGATCTTCCCGCCTCGTTGTCCGCCTTACTCGTTGAAGATATGGTCTACGGACTACAAAACCATATGCTCTGTGTCAATTCCATAGTCTGGAAATGACCGATTGTGTAACATGAAAAAGCTGAGACACTTGCTCACAACCTCATTGCAAACAACCCTCCTGCAATAAAGTTGTGGCTCTGATGACTTTTTTTGTATTTAAATGCCGTCTAACACCATTTGGTTTTCCCAAAACATTAAAATTTGCCATATTTAACACCAATTTTGACGATCAAGAAGGCAAAATCACACTAAATAAGAAACTGATTTTATGGAATTTATGCTTTTTTACACGTAAAAAAAATTTTTGATGCGTAAAAAAATATATTTTTTAATTTATTGCTTTTTCAACATTTCAAACTACACTTTTTCAAACATGTCCCTCAAATCCTTCAAGTTAATAGTTGTTAGTAATATATGTTCGTGAGGATCGCAGTGATATGAATATTACAGTGAGATAGATTGATAGTGTATAGTATCTGACCAGTGTAAGCAAAAGAAACTACGACATAAAAAATCGAATTTAGAATAGAGCTTTTCATGTATGACAAACCCAACAGAGAAGTTAAACTTTATTAGGTTAATTTTCCTGCAAATAGAGGAAGACAAATAAAATGAGATTTCAGCAAATTAATCTACTCATATTTTCTGGCAGTTTATTTTATAAAATATTTAATTCCACATCGAAAAGAAATTAAATTTGAAAACCCCATTTACGTTTCTTATTTAAACTTTTAATTAATAAAATGACTTAATTAAAAGTTAGACGTTAACATGTTGAAGTTATAATTACTACACTCTTCTACCTTTTAGACGTCTTATTAATTTATTAATTTATTTTAAATTTATATACCTTTTTTGTGAAATTTTATAATACCCAAAACATATTTATTAAACGTACGTTTGTATTGTTTTAAAATGTGGACTGTTAATTCAAAAGTTGAAAGAACAAATATTGGCTGTTTTGCTTTCGAAATATAATTACGCTACAATAAATAGGATCCAACATCAAAAATATTCGTTAAACTTTATTGGCTAGTTTAAAACGAGTTTTTGCCAGAACTCTAATTCAAACATAGTGTTAAAAATCAGTTTTTAACGAAAATGTAAAAAAATAAAACAAACAAGTTTTAATTAAAATTGTTGCTGGCACACCGGCACCGGTAGAAAGTCATATTTATTTTTTATTTACGATTTTGAAATGAATACAGCTATAAATATTACAGTATTTACAGAGTCAGATAAAGTCATGTAGGGCTTTTTTTCATTAATTTCATTAAGTAAAATTTGACTTCGGTGATAGTTTACGCTATGATTAAAAATTATATAAAAAAATTAACGTTTTGCTTTCGAATGTCTGTAAAATTTGTATATCAATCAATTTTTCACAATTTTTGATGCCATGATTCACGTTTGGTTATTATTAATTGATATTTACAAAATACTGATTTGTTAGAATGCAATAAAATTAAAAAAAAAATGTGTTTCCAAGTGTTATTTAATAAATGGGAAATAGTAAATCATGATGAGACACCTTTTAATATTAATATTAAAAGTTCAAACTTTACCAGAATTTTTTTTTTCATCATCCTGAACGATATTTTCACGGTAACTATAAAGAAAAACAAATATTTTTTTTGTGCACCCTAATGCACATATACAGGGTGTCCCAGGCTGAACTACAATATCTAGATAGGAGATTTTTGTTTCACAATGAGATCTATCGACTAAAAATATTTTCAATATGGTGGCACTTCCGGAAGTACCGGAAATTGACAGCAACTTTCTTATTTTAAATGGGTACCCCCATAGTTCTTATTACACACTTAAATTCTCTGTAAAATTTTATGAATTTTGATATCAAACACTCTATACCTAACATTAACCGTTTTTGAAAAAAAAAATATTTAAAATTTTTGGACAAAAAAAATTGCCTGTCAAAAATATGTATATAGCCTAAACGTCAAAATTAGTGGTTACCACACCCACTGTGTCATAAAGAGAAGACATGTGGCTATCTATTTTAAAAATTAAGGTTATTAGTGTTTTACTTGACGTTATTGCTGTGAGTAACTTTAAAATTCAATTTACTGAATTTGCAATAACTGTTCTAACGCCTGCAATTTGAAAAATAATAACAACATGTGATAACATCAATGTAAATTGAACTTTCAGCTCAATGTAAATGGGTTAAATTCCATTCTTCCATTACTATCACTTCCATTTAAACCGCAAAAAAGAATCACGTGTTTTGATGTGAGTTTCAGTTCCAGTTGTACAAACCTAACTTAAACTCGAGTTCATGTGAACTGTAATAGACTCGACAATTTTATTTAGGTTATATTTTTCTTGTAGAAAATTTGTAGAAAATAAGATGATTAAAAGCGCAGTTTCAGCCTCACAAATGGCTCGCGCAATTTAAATCGTCAAATACCTAATACGTAATTTTGTGCCATTTTCCACAGTAAATTTTTATCAAGAAGCCACCCAGCGATTCTCGTATTTTACCCTTTTAACGGTAAAATACTAGAGTCATTGCATAGCCATATGAAATAATAACGCGAGAAATACTCTAAATAATAAAAATGTTCATTTTTAATTCTCCATCTATTATAAAAAAATAATATACAGTGTGTTCCATTTGAAAAAATGAAGAAAATTGAACAATCTGTATGATTTAAGATTATGATATTTATAGCAAAGTAAGTATAGACCATCTAAAGTAAATACCTGATATAGTTTTGATGTCAGGACAGTTCTTGTATTTGTAATATTTTTTTTAAAAAAGACTGAAAATATATATATTTTTATTTATTTATTAATATCTCTGAAACTATCGAAGTATTTTTACTCATATTTTCGGATTATGTAAAGTGATCTGAAAGGAAATCAGAAACTCAATAATATACAGGGTCTTAAAAATATCCCGATCCACTCGCACTTTTTGAGCCACCCTGTAGATGTTAAAATATATTCCTGAAATACATCCTACTACATTTTTTTTTTAGAATGAGTGGGAGGGGGGTTAATCACTTCGACCTTACAGATCCATTGTGTCCCCCTTTCTTGAATCATAACTCATCATACAGTCCCAGGGCTTTGACAAAAGCCAGTATCCGGGACGGTTTTATAGAGGGTAGTTCTCCATCTCCAATATCAGTCGTACCAAAATTCATGGCACGAATGGTTGTTGTCTCGGCGCACTCAGTGATGAGGTGTACTGGTGTTTCACCATCTTCCCCACAGAATCTGCATTCGCCGTTTCTTCTTAGTTTCAATCTACTGAGGTGTTCATTGATGAGACAGTGTCCTGTTAAAAACCCCGTGACAATCCGAAGATTGTTCTTACTCAGACCCAGGAAGATCTGTGATTTTTCTTGATCATAAGCCCTCAGAAACTTCTTCGAGTGTCTTAGACCATTGCAAGATTTCCATTCCAGATTGCGGATGGAATCTTCCAAGTTCTTGAGTTCCGCCTTGAGTTGTGATCCTACTACATACTTTAGGTACTTAATCAAAATTAACAAGTTTTTTTTTATTTTAGAAAGTACTGATATCCACTATTTCCGGACCGTGTATTCATTTAAAGGTATTTATTTCTGTATATTCCAGAACCGCTAATAAACTAACTATAAATTCTTCGATATTATACGTATTTACAAAACTTATCGGAAATTTCTAAAAAAAATCAGTCGTATCGGCAACGCTGTGTTATCGTTGAACAAAACTGATAGAGTGTGCTTCCGGGGACGCGCAGGGTGCGATGTAGAGAGATGGCTAACAAAAGAAAACGTTGAAGGTCGGCGCCGTTGTGCTATCAATCAATTTTTCACAATTTTTGAAGACACGATTCACGTTTGCTTATGTAAAAAGTTCGATGATTCAAGTTGTTAAGATAAGATAAAAATAAATGTTTACTATGAAATATGTTTAGTATAAAATTCAGTAGTAATTTGAATGAAATTTTGAGGGTGGAGGTTACTACGAGTGCGACATATCTTAATGCTATAAAAGTGTCAACAGATTCACTAGGGACTTGCATATGGGTTATCACTGGAATATTTTTATAAAAAAAACATGTGTGCCACTGACTTTTTCTCTTGTTAGCAAAATTGTATAAACTGTCAAATACCGATTAAAAGTTGTTTTTTGGTATTTTGTAGATCTTAGTCTTCTTTATGAGATAAACGCAATTTTATTAATTTGCCTTAATAGTTATCTTTAGTTTTTAGTTATAGTTTTTTTAGTTTTAGTCTAATAGTTATCTTTAAAGTGTTCAACTGTCATAAACTGGTCAAAGTGTTAAATAAGGGTACTCCAATGATTTCTCATCAAAAAATATGAAAAACTGCTTCTATAAACATGTTTGCGGAAATGTATAGTTTTAAATAGCGATGGGAACTATCGAATGAATTAGACTATCGAATGGTTAATGAATGAATGATTTCAACTATCGAATGGTTTTATTCGAATAAAATCATTCATTCATTTGTATACTAAAGCATATGTGACAACCTCGCCGTGCGACTAAATGGTTATCGTTGAGCCACGACTATCGAATGGTTTTGATAAATGAAATTTAGTATTCGTTTGATTTTTGTGTGCGTCAGTGCATTATTAGTTCTTCCAAATTTTTATAACTTCGCCTTATAAATACTGTGCTATTTTTGCGTTTATTAAAATATTTAAAATACTAAAATAGTAGTTTTTTTAATTGACGATTGTGTGCGTGTGCAGGTGGTCAAAATTTTTCCGAAAGTTTGTGTGATTTTCCGTAGCCCGATCTTTCAATTATTTAATTTTATATGGTATATGGTCTATTTTTTAATGGGAAATTTTGAGAAGTAGCAATTTTTAAGAGAGATGAGATGAACTTACAATTAATTTTAAAAATACATATTTGTATTTTAGATGTTTTAATAATATGAATTAGTTGAACTTAATAATTATATTAATTAATGTGGTTAAGTAAATGGTTATCGAACTCAGACTATGGGGTGAGAAAATTAAATTAAAAGTTTTACACGTGCCAATTTAAAAAAAAGTTAACGATGTTTGTATTTTGTTTATGCTAATTCTCTTACATGTAGTTTTTTGCGAAGAAATATTTCATTTATTTTTTAGTAAGTAAATACCAGTAAAAGTAAATATTATTATTATTAAATAGTAATATAAAGTACCGAATATAAATAATTTTGATTTCTAATTTTTATTTATATTTTCCTTGCATTACACTGCACGCTTAGAAAATTAATAAATGTTTATATTTCATGATTTTAAAATTTGTTGTTAATATAACAAATTAGTTCTGTAATTATTATTATTTAATAAACCAACGTTGCCACAAAAAATTGAGAGACTATATTATTTTTAAATAGGATCTAATATAAATAATTTTGACATCAAATTTGTTGTTTATATTTTGCTACTACTTAAAAAAAATGTTTATATTAAATGATTTCAAATTTTGTTGTTAATAGGTATAACAAATTATTACTGTTATTATTATTTATTAAACCAGTCTTTGCTTAAACACATTAAAAATAATTTTCCTACATCCAAAATAACAAGTATTATTGCAGTGTAACAACAGAATATTAATAAAAAAATATAAAATATATAGACATACTATCCCTAACTAACTCAATAAAAAAATAATATCCCTCATACTCAATAAAAAAAATAATGTGCCCTTATCTATATATGACTCAAAAAATCAAAACATGCCGGCTTCTTTCATAGCAATGCCACCGACCGCTGTCGGGTTTCTCGAAAGAAACCTACGTCGCCGGGCGACAACTAAAATTCAGTTAATATTTTATTATAATCGATCCTGACGAATAAATGAATTTCATAAATGAATGAATTTTATAAATGAATGGTTTTGCTGAATTACTAGAATACAATATTTCAAGGCAGATGACGGACCTATTCGATAATTTTTATTCGAATAGTTTTCAACGAATGTTGTCTTACTAACTATCGAATTATTCGAATGAATTGCAACTATCGAATGTTTCGATAGTATTCATTCGATAGTTCCCACTACTAGTTTTAAAGTTACAAAATGTTAAAACTTCTGTAAAATAGGTCTTTTGTAATTATCTTAAATACCATTATTTTGTTGTAAATTTGCTGTGAGGAGAACTGAGCATCAGTGTTAATAAATACCTAATAAAGAAGGAAAAAATTAAACGGCCTAGCCCTCAACGACTCGCAACCATATATCAAGATACAATTTTTAATCGGCATTAAACAGTCTAAATAATTTTGCTAACAATAAAAAAAAGTCAGTAGCGCACATGCTTTTTTTGGAAATATATTCCAGTGATAACCCATATATTACTACTGAATCTTTTGATACATTTTTAGCATTAAAATATGTAGCACTTACTTTTACCCTCAAAATTTTATTGAAATCACTAAAAGCACACAGGAAAATTATAATAAATTGAAAAAGAATAAAGACTTCAACTTCATGTAGTTTAATATAAAAATAAATCTTATTTTTATATGAAGAATTTCTCCACGGAATATGGTACAGGGTGGGTCAAATTCGACGCTTTTAAATGGAAACACCCTTTTCTGTAGGAGATAGACAAAAACTAATATCGGTGTCTGGAGCTCAATTTTTGTCAAAAACAAGACGGTGAAAACCGCATATCGATATCTGTACTTTCGAGTTACAGGTGTTTTTCAAAAATATGCATTTTAACAAATCGCTGTAACTTTTCTGCTATGGAAAATTTTGTGTATTTTATGAAGACATTTCTGAAGCACCTTTTACGTAGAATTTAATGGTTTAAGTATAATTTTTTTAAAATTGATAATTTAAGAATTATCAACAGAAAATTTGATTTTTATATGGGACACCGGTATATTTTTTACTTTATTCAAAAAGAATTTAAAATTACCTTTCCAAAATATAACACACTTGATATTTTATCTCGATTCCTCTTCGAGATATAAAGAGTATATAAAAATTCGCCCGCTTTTAAATAAGTAGGCTTTGAACGGCACCTCGGCTATAATACAAAAAATTCTAGCTGTGAGCATCAATTAAAACGAAAAATAATATTTGCTATGAGAGATGCAGAATTATATAATAATTTAAAATATATTTAACCAACATCAACACATTTAAACTATATCTAATAACAATAAAAATAAGTAGCAAACCAAGACATGAGATTTTGCTACAGGTGTTCGACATATCGACCGTCTTTTGTTATGAGCAGACGGGGCAGTTTTTGAACATTTCTCGCGGTATTCATTAACTCAGTGGCGGTGAAAAATACCCTCTGATAACTGCTAAGTATTTTTAATTCTTGTCTAGATTATACGGAAGAATAAGGAACCTTTATTCTTCCGCAAATATATTCATAGGATTAGATCCATGGGTACTAAGTCAGGCGGCCTCGACGGCCAACGGCTGAGATCTTGGTTAGCTATCCAATTATTCTTGAAAGTGGCTGCAAAAATTTGCTGATAACTTCAGCGTTCAGAGGCGATGCGTCGTCTTGCCGGAAAAATATGTTTTCGAGTTCCATTAAAGGCATATCATCAATAAGGGATCCAAAGCCTACTAGTTAAAAGTGTTTCGTCTATCTCCTATAGAAAAGGGTGTTTCCATTTAAAAGCGTCGAATTTGACCCACCCTGTACATGTTCTTTAAAACACCCTGTATAAAAAGATGTTCATAATATATTATTAAATATACATTACACTCTCTCTGAAATATAAAATAATGTTATAGAAATACAATAGACATAAATGACCCGTCAATTTTTTACAAATAAACTTTAAACTTATAGATGATTGATTTTATGACATATATTACAAATCTGACAGCCAATCAATTACAAATGAAACTGATATCAAAACCACTATGAATTATTTATTTATTTTCGATTATTTAACTGTCTGAACTTTCAAATCAATGTTCTACGATGAAATTGCATTTCAATACTCGTCTTAATTCTATGAAATATTATACAGGTCACACACCGAATCAAACCAAAAAATACTTTAAAAGTTCAACTTTTATGCTATCGATCTAACATTATTTTAAAATTAAGCCAGAATACGTCTACCTAATAATTTTAAAGAGAGCCTTGTATTATTCAATTTTCAGATTTCTTGACGCACTTTTTTAAGTTAAAAAATTATATTTAAGAAAATAATAGTTTTTATTATTCAATATTTCCATGTTAACGTGTTGCTATGCAAAATGCTCTTTCATAATAGGCATACCAGTAATTTAATTTCTCAGGTAAGATTTCGACAGACGACAGAAGAAGAAAAACAGATGACGTCCCATACCAATCTATTTATTTTACTAAAAAAAGTTTCTAATATTTTTTAAGTTAACTATGGATGGGTTTAAATATAAATCCGTCATGCGTCGCGTCGTGTCTTGTTGTTTGTAACCAGTTTTATTGGTTTATTTCAAAAATGGCAGATCATATTTCAATTTTATTGCTTTGACGGAACGATGAACGACAAACGGACGCCGATGCGTATGAACTCGCCTTTAGATTTTTAGGCTTGTCAAAGTCTTGCCAAATTATAGGTTATGATTTTGTGTCAACTTATGTCAAATATCTACGTTTTGGAAGATGATGCATTTTGATTCGTGTTATTACGTGTGTTTTGTGTCTTTTGAAGTCAAATGGAGGAAAAATCGAGGGAAAATAACTGTAGACACAGAGCACAGTTTATAGTTAATACTCGCTGCCCAGGAAGAAAGTCTTATACACCAATAAAGTTACCATCAGTAAAGTTTGTATACCATCTCGTCGTAGATAAGTGCATCTCGTATATGCCTACAAGAATCGTACTAACATATACTACTGGAAAATAATAAAATATCAACTTCACACGATAGGTAAATAATGGATTTTAGTACTGCAGAAAAATCATGTCAAAAGGTACTGGTTTAAAAAATTAAGATTAAAGTTAATTAATCAACCCTTAAGATATAAAATTTGGTAAGTGTTTTTATTAATAAAATAGTTTGTTTATGTTGATTTATTTATTCCTGTGGAATATTACAAAAATTACTTATGTACAAAATATTTGTACATAAGTTTGGTTTGGTTTGGTTAGGTTGGTTTATTGATAAATATAATAATAAATGCTGGAAGTTTCTTGAGGCATGAAAGTAAGAAATAGTTATTTTTTGCATCTTTTTGGTATGTGGTGTTTTGTTCTTGTTTATTTTGTATTAACACATACCGTTTTTTTTTAAATAAAATGCCTCGATTACATTTTTTCAGTTTTTTTTTTAATTTTTTTTTCACAATATTTTGAAGTAATCACTTGTCAGTCAAATTTTAAATATATTAATTTCCTGCTATGCGTTCCAGTTGTACCAACTTACTTCTTTGTAAAATTAAATAAACTACATACTTTGAAATTAAAATGACAGACACATCTATCACTGTCAAGGATCTTGTCGTTGGACAGACTATATCTTTCATCGCATAGTTGTTTACAGTAATTGTTAGCGACTTCTTTGACCCTGGATTTTTGTTCTGATAAAAAGTTTAAAAACAAAGCTTCCAGATATATATATTTTTATAAATAAAAATAAGAAAACAATAAACTAACATTAATTTTATCATTTATATTTTACTAGTTCCTCCAGTTCCTTTAGGTTTATATTGGCTATTGTTGTTTTTACTTTAGAATAATTATTTTTCACAATCTGTTAAATTATGATATACGTTTTATGATATTTATGTTTCATTGTGAGTTAGATGTCTCCTTTAATAATACAAATACAGGGTATTTATTATTTTTTAACTGTTTTAGTAAAATAATATTATACCCGACCTAATTTTCTATTCCATGATAAAATCTATAATAAAACATGAAAAATTTGTACAGTATGTCAAGACAAGGAAGAATTACGTAGATAAAGGATTATCTCGGAATATTCGCTCTGTTAGCTGATTATGTAACAATCAACTAAACTTGTAAAGGTTCAGTGAACTAGAACAAATCTTCTTGTTAAAATAGATAATGGGTAAAGAGGATAAGTACGTTCCACAATTTTATTATGGGCTAGCTAAGCGCCTTAATTTATTTTATTTTTCTATGCAAACGGTCTATTAAAGGAAAACATTTTTTTTTCGAAATAAATATACAACAAGGCTTAGTCCGGTGTTAGACTGTAAGATATATTTGATAAATATCTTTTGTGAAATATGTTGAACAATTTTTTTGATAACAATTCTTTTAACAAAAAATTAAGTGTTATTACACTATCATAGAAATCATGTAAATGTGTTTTGAAATTGTGTAATTTTTAAAGAAAGTAAAAACACTGATATTTTCATTAAAAATGGGTGATAATAGATTCTCCTCATTTTAATTTTTTCTTATAATGCGAAAGTCAATTAATAAACAGGGTGTTCCTTTACAAAAAACACAACTTTGATGTCTAACTTTTGTGGGAAGTAGAACTTTCCTTGTATAACTTTCTATAAGAAATTTTATGATTAATTTCAAAAAATAAAAAGTTCCCAAATTTATCATTTCAATCAAATAAACTATCTACTCAACATGTTTATTTTTTGTCAACAATGACAAGTATGGACTATTTAAATTCTAAATATCTTGAGAACGATTGCTCGTAGCGATTTTTACCAAGAAACATTTTTTATGTAAAAAATTACGAGAATGTATATTTTTTTACTCAGTAGTTTTATACAGGTGCGGACGAAAAGTTATTACTCTTCAAACCAGTTCAAAAATAGGTAGGTAGCGCTGTCTACAAGTAGGAGTCATATTGACATCAAAATCACCTAGACACCAATTTTCATCGAAATATTGACGATACTTCAGAAAGTATTTGGAAAAAATCGAAATAAAAATGAAACTTCTACACTCTGTATCTCCGAAACGAAGCATTTTAGGACAAAAATTAAAAGTTTCCGGAATACAATTTGGACCACCCTGTATAATATTTAATTTCCTGCTAAAGCTACTAAATCACCCATTTATCTTTATAGAACGCTAATACAACTCAAGATCGTGCGGACAGTCTTCATACATATTTTATACGTTCTGGTCACTTTGATTAATGATTCTCGTAGAGAAATTAACCAGCCCTAAAAGATTTTAATGTCCAGCGAGAAGGGCGTTATTTGACTCCATTAAGGGACATAATCCCGGGTCCATCCACTTACTTTCGAGCACGAAGGGATTATGGAGCGTTGCAAGTCTGAAACTGTTATAATATAATGTGTGTAATATAGTAGGGATGTAACGTAAATGGAAGCGTTAAACATTGTAAAGCGTAATATAAATTCAGCAAGTAGAATTGGGTTAGATGGTTTTTATTTGAGTTTATAGTCATGTTAAATTTGAGGATTATGTATGTACTTAATTATTAGCCCGGTCGAGATATTAAATCATATGAGTTTCTTTAGAGGGCCTTTTTTATGATTCGAAATAATCATGTAAATGTGTAAAAATTTTGAAATTTTTGGTTAAAGAATTTAATATCTTAAAAACGTGACAACATCGGTAGTAGATTAAAATTTTAGGAACAAATTGCCGAAAAAATCCGGGGATCTCAAAATTTTTTCCAAAAAAAGCAATTTTTTTTTTAATTTTGAAACTTAAATATCTCGGTAATTTTGGACTTATTTGAAAAACGACAAAGCGAAAATATGTTTCTTTTATCGAGATCTACCAGCCCTGAAAATATTTGTACTTCACCCTGTATATCGAAGAACATACGTGTTCGTTCCATTATGCTGTATGACGTATGTTCAAAATTTTAGTTATTTTTTAGTTCTCCACTTTGAATAAGAAGACTAAGGAAGGAGCATAATGCTATCCATGTATTCATGCATGGTGGGCGGAAAAAGGACTCTGGGGTGGGGATTTTTGACAATTCTGTTTGACGATTCATTTGACACATTTGAATTTTATCTGAAATTTTGTGGATTTGTCAGTCTTTACGGAGCTTATTTTATGTTATTTATTATTTATTCTACTACTGATAGTTGTATAAAGGTAGTAAATCTAGATGGAAATTGTGGCAGAACTTAAATTAACAGTGACACTATCGCGATTTATCGAAAAAAAATCCCATCGGATTGTGGATGTAGAGCAGTCGTCCTGGTCTTGCGGAGGTTAAAGACTTCACAGAGACGCCTTGGAACAGATTGGACTCAAAGTTTCTTCCCTGATCTGAATGAAGCTCCATGGGAACACCAAACCTGCAGATCCATTCTTTAACAAGGGCATCAGCAATGGTGGACGCTTCTTAATTTGGCAACGCGTAGGCCTCGACCCATTTGCTGAAGTAATCCATTACTACCACAATGTATTTGTTACCATCGTTCGTCTCCGCGAAAGGACCAGCCACGTCGATCGCTATTCGTTCGAAGGGACTGCCAACATTGTACCGGCGCATAGGGGCTTTACCACGCTTTTGTGGCCCATTGATGGCTGCGCAAATGTCACATTTCTTACACCAGGCCCTCACATCTTTTTTGCAGTTCTTCGAACGTCGGTGAGCGTATGAGTCATAGCAGGCGTCTGAAGCCTAAGGCCGAGTTCACACGGTACGGGTCCGCAACATTAAGTTATCAAATTAGAAACGTAATAAATACTATGCTGCATGTCCTAACAACTAACTATTGTTTATGTATATTATATGTATTTTAAAAATTTATTAGTTTCAGTGGTGCTGTGTTTTTCTCATTTATCGCAAAAAAATAATTTTGCCACTTACCTCCTTTGGTATTTCCACTCTTCAATTTATCTACAATTTAACCCATAAGCAAGCCATTCTGCTGGCCGAATAATGCGTTTTATATACCCCATTACAGACCTAATCGGAAGCTTAACCAGTATTTACGAAGCTTGAAATAACCCAGGTGTATGTACTCATAACTCTAGATTCGTCGCGTTGTTTCGCCACCAAAAAATGATTGATGTGGGGATGCACAGCTAACTGGTCACGTCAGGTCTGATGGATGGCGTTTTACTCTAGACAGGGTAAAGAGTGGCTGCAGTAAATCAGCCATGTCAGGGTCTCGAGGCGCTAGGCTCAATCTTGAATTTCAGAGGAAATTAGAGCATCGAATCTCCTTCTTGACGCTTTGTTAAATGTGGAGCGAAGGATTTATCGTAAGGCGCAAGGTAAGTAGAATGTATTATTTGTAAATAGGATTAAAGATTGTTATATACAGGGTGTCTTTCTAGGAACTATTTTGTTTAGTATGACTAAAAGTATTTTTAAGAAAAATATAGATATTTTGCACATTAAATTCATAGAATAACTCGGCTAAAACACCCAGCACTTATATTTATACAGATACTGAAATTATTTTAGAGCAGTTGGTTTGATAGTATAGAATCGCGGATAAGTATTATTTTCTGTATTTATTCTATTTTAATAACTGCAATCTTCTTCTTCTTTCTCTGCTTATCCATTAATGGATGTTTGCGACCACACTTTCCATGGCTTCCCTATCCCTGGCTGTGTGGATCAACATCTGTATCTTACTAATGCCTGGCCACTGTCTTATGTTCCGCAGCCACGACATTTTTCCGTCCCAAACCTCTTCTGCCCTCGATCTTGCCCTCGATAATCAACTAGAGAAATTGGTATTTCTGGTTACGCATGACGTAACCCAGGTTTGCAGTCTTTCTTTTTTTTATAGTGTTGAGGAGTTCACGTTCTCTATTAATACGTCTGAGCACATCTTCGTTTCTTATCTTGGCCGTCCATGGTATGTTGAGGATTCTCCGGTATATCCGCATTTCGAAAGCTTCCAGTCTGATTATGGCACTTGGTTTTAGTGTCCAACTCTCTACGCCGTAGAGGAGTACCGACTAGACGTAGCATTCCACAAATCTCAATCGAAGCTCAAAATCGAAATCGCTACAGGTAAAGACTTTTTTAAATTTCAGGAATGCGCCCCGGGCTTGCTCGATTCTGCACTTAATGTCCCTGTGAGATGACCAATCCTCGCGAAGCCAAGCTCCCAGGTACTTAAATTTTGCGACTCGTTCTATGAATTTTCCTTCGTATGTTAAGCTGTCGTGTCTAAACTCATCCACCTCATGGGCGAAGTTAGGTCGTTGGATCTGGGGGGGCTAAAGCCCCAATTATGAAACTTATTATTACAAAACTGAAGAAGCGGAAGGTTGCCGTCAATCTCAAAAATAGCGCCGAATGCGAAAAATTTTTGGGGTGCCACGCCCCAATTAGGCTACATTTTCTCATAAAGGGTATAAAAACTTTATTAAAAAGGTATTTGGACCCCCAATACCTGTTCTAGGGTAAAATAAATAGATAATAATATAATTAAAATATAATTTCCTTGTCTGTATATTGTATGCTCTTTCTCGTTGTATAAATAACTAAATTACTTTTCATTTTTATAATAAATTTATGACTGTACTTAAACTGCCGTCAAACGGTAGCTTACTAAAATGCCGTTAATAGGTATGACGTCGTTGATGTGACGCACTTGACGGCTTTATGAAATATAGGAATTTTATCAGGACTAACCAACGCTATCCACCCCACCAAATAACCAACTTAACCAACGCAACTAACCTCGACACTGATAAAAAATATAAAAAACAAATATAAATTAGTAAAAATCAACCAACCAATGAATTAACACCCTCCAAATAACCACGCTAACCAAGCTGCC
>NW_022146312.1:39644-42228 GCF_002938485.1 Sitophilus oryzae | reverse complement strand
ACAAAATTTTCCGCATGCCTGTTACAATTTTCTCTTTACAGCAACTGTATTTCATTGTTGATGTATGTACAGTGTGTCCCAAATTCACTTCTTTCATTTTAGATACAACAATATTTAAATTGTGACTAAGTTATTTTTAATGTTTCTAACAATCATTTTTTAAAAAATGCCTATACCTCTGTGACGGATTTATCTCTTTAAAAAATCATCTGGATTGGGTTGGGTTAGGTAAGAAAATTTACAAAATAAAACAGATATTTCTTGTAAAATACCGCTGACCAACTTATTATACAAGATATACAGGGTGGTCCGATCTGTATTCCGGAAACTTCGGCAGCATATTCTACTGATAAAAATAAGTAAAAAATTTCGTATAAATGTATGTCCTAAAATGCTTAGTTTCGGAGATACAGGGTCTAGAAATTTAATTTTTATTTCTATTTTTTTAAATAATTTCTGAAGTAACGTCAATATTTGGATGATAATTGGTGTCTGGGAGTTTTTTGACATGAGAAATTTGATTTTGATGTTAATATGACTCCCATTTGTAGGGGCGCCACCTTACATGCGGTTTAACTGTTTTGAAGAGTAATAACTTTTCGTCTGTACCTGTATAAAACTACTGAGTGAAAAAATATCCATTTCCGTGATTTTCTACGTAAAAAATGTCTCTTAGTAAAAATTGCTACGGGCAACCGTTCTCAGCCACTTTATTAAGGCTATCCAATAGTATTTTCAGATTTTCAAGCTAATAATTTATGAGATACAGGGGTAAACTTATTTTTTTAAATACGGACCTGCATTTTTTATTTCAGATTTTGACAGAATTCTGTCTCCTGAGTACAATAATATGCCACACTTTATACTTTTTTGTTTTGGGTACCTTAACAACAGAAAAACTATTTAATTAGTTCTAGCTTTCAAGACCAATGATGACTCTTGAATTTGGAACACTCTGTACATATTTATATCTGTAGAACACAAATTTGATGTCATTTATTATTCAGTAATAAACCCCATCTGCTTGTATATGTTCGTTTGTTCTGTGATCATTTTGTTGAATTGGAATATGAATGTGTATTTTGGAATCCAATAAATCCAATCACACAAAAAATAACAAATGCAACATTTTAATGGAATAAAATAACCAAAATGTACAAAAATTTGAAGACCCTCCGTTAGTACTGTGTAAGTATATTTGTAATGTGCCTGTATTACAAATTAATACATTTAATTAAAATTTTATCAAGCAGTTTTTCTCAATAATGTTGGATTTGTTATTTGTTTGTGATTCTTGGGCATGCGAAAAATACACTGCCCGTCGAAAATGTTTCGACGATCGGCGAGCAGTGTATTTTTAAAATTTTGTTTTATTTATGAATATTTTCTAGGTCCGCGCCATTAGACGGTCGTATTGGAGTTGCGAAAAATGGTTCCAGGTAAGTAACGAAATATTCTTGAATTAATTATTTTATGCTTGTTTTAATATGTAAACTTTATTGTTAATTATAGAAATTAAACTCATTTCATATTATCTTATCATATTATACAGGGTAACAATTTGAAAATGAACAGTATTTAATATTGCGTCTACCGATGATAGTATGAAAATTTGGCGAAACACGTCAATTACATATCAAGGGGGACAATTTTTGAGGCATTTGTTGTCGTGTTACTTTCAACCCTTTGACCCCCATGGCACCTACCCCTAAAATTTTAAATAGCAACCCCTATTTCTTTTACCATTTTTGTGTTTCTTATAGAATTCTAGATAAACTGCATTATTTTTTTGAGAATTTTATAAGGTACACAAAAATGCCAAAAGAAATAGGGGTTGCCATTTAACATTTTAGGGGTAGGTGCCCTGGGGGTCAAAGGGTTGAAAGTAACACGACAACAAATGTCTCAAAAATTGTCCCCCTTGATATGTAAATTGACGTATTTCGCCAAATTTTCATACTATCATCGGTAGAGGCAATATTAAATATTGTTCGTTTTCAAATTGTCACCCTGTATTAGAGGTGTTTAGTTCGTAAACGAACTAGTTCCAATGAACTATTCCCATCCCGGAATGAAAGGAACTAGTTCCTGGTTTCTCAAAGAACTAGTTCCTCAGGACCTATTCCGGGATCGAGACTGTGACCGATATAGAATAATATGCGACGGATCGGATAGCGCGCGTAGCCCGATGGTAGGCAGGAGTGGGGAGTGCCAGCCGTATATTATCGGATCCGGACTTAAAGGAACTAAACTAAATAGACTAGTTTACGTACGAACGGATCGGACCAGCGCGATCGATGCTAGGCAGGAGTGAGGAGTGCCAGCCTTATGCCGTACGAACATAGTGGAGGCAGGTTTCTGCTTTCCGGCAACCATCGCCGTCTCTGGGGACCTATTCTTGACCACATATCGCTCACATCTCGCATCTCCGAAAAAGCCATATAACAATATAACAATGATGCGTAACTTTGCGTATATGCCGTGTATTGTAATATGGCTTTTTCGGAGATGCGAGCAGGGTTCGGAAGTAGTTAATTAAGAGGAAATTTACTTGATTAACTAACCTAACCTAACCATATCCAAA
>NW_022146312.1:16208-39636 GCF_002938485.1 Sitophilus oryzae | reverse complement strand
TATGATTTTGTGTCAACTTATGTCAAATATCTACGTTTTGGAAGATGATGCATTTTGATTCGTGTTATTACGTGTGTTTTGTGTCTTTTGAAGTCAAATGGAGGAAAAATCGAGGGAAAATAACTGTAGACACAGAGCACAGTTTATAGTAAATACTCGCTACCCAGGAAGAAAGTTTTACACACCAATAAAGTTACCATCAATAAAGTTTGTATACCATCTCGTCGTAGATAAGTGCACCTCGTATATGCCTACAAGGATCGTACTAACATATACTACTGGAAAAATAATAAAATATCAACTTCACACGATAGGTAAATAATGGATTTCAGTACTGCAGAAAAATAATGTCAAAAGGTACTGGTTTAAAAAATTAAGATTAAAGTTAATTAATCAACCCTTAAGGTATAAAATTTGGTAAGTGTTTTTATTAATAAAATAGTTTGTTTATGTTGATTTATTTATTCCTGTGGAATATTACAAATTTTATTTGTACATAAGTTTGATTTGGTTTGGTTAGGTTGGTTTATTGATAAATATAATAATAAATGCGGGAAGTTTCTTGAAGCATGAAAGTAAGAAATAGTTATTTTTTGCATCTTTTTGTTATGTGGTGTTTTGTTCTTGTTTATTTGGTATTAACACATACCGTTTTTATTTAAATAAAATACCTCGATTACATTTTTTCAGTTTTATAATTTTTTTTTACAATATTTTGAAGTAATCACCTGTCAGTGAAATTTTAAATATATTAATTTCCTGCTATACGTTCCAGTTGTACCAACTTATTTCTTTTTAAAATAACATAAACTACATACTTTGAAATTAAAATGACAGACACATCTATCTGGATTTTTGTTCTGATAAAAAGTTTAAAAACAAAGCTTCCAAATATAAACAATAAACTAACATTAATTTTATTATTTATATTTTACTAGTTCCTCCAGTTCCTTTAGGTTTATATTGGCTATTGTTGTTTTTACTTTAGAATAATTATTTTTCACAATCTGTTAAATTATGATATACGTTTTATGATATTTATGTTTCATTGTGAGTTAGACGTCTCCTTTAATAATACAAATAGAGGGTATTTATTATTTTTTAACTGTTTTAGTAAAATAATATTATACCTGACCTAATTTTCTATTCCATGATAAAATCTATAATAGTCTAAAACATGAAAAATGTGTACAGTATGTCAAGACAAGGAAGAATTACGTAGATAAAGGATTATCTCGGAATATTCGCTCTGTTAGCTGATTATGTAACAATCAACTAAACTTGTAAAGGTTCAGTGAACTAGAACAAATCTTCTTGTTAAAATAGATAATGGGTAAAGAGGATAAGTACGTTCCACAATTTTATTATGGGCTAGCTAAGCCCCTTAATTTATTTTATTTTTCTATGCAAACCATCTATTAAAGGAAAACATTTTTTTTCAAAATAAATATACAACAAGGCTTAGTCCGGTGTTAGACTGTTAGATATATTTGATAAATATCTTTTGTGAAATATCTTGAACAATTTCTTTGATAACAATTATTTTAACAAAAATTAAGTGTTATTACACTATCATAGAAATGATGTAAATGTGTTTTGAAATTGTGTAATTTCTAAAGAAAGTAAAAACAGGGATATTTTCATTAAAAAATGGGTGATAATAGATTCTCCTCATTTTAATTTTTTCTTATAATGCGAAAGTCAATTAATAAACGGGTATTCCTTTACAAAAAACACAACTTTCATGTCTAACTTTTTTGGGAAGTAGAACTTTTCTTGTATAACTTTCTATATGAAATTTTATGATTAATTTAAGAAATTAAAAAGTTCCCAAATTTATCATTTCAATCAAATAACTATCTACTCAACATGTTTATTTTCTGTCAATAATAACATGTATTGACTATTTCAATTCTAAATATCTTGAGAACGGTTGCTCCTAGCAATTTTTACCAAGAGACATTTTTACGTAAAAAATGACGGAAATATATATTTTTCCACTCAGTAGTTGCGGACGCAAAGTTGTATAAAGCTTTTATCAAACCAGTTAAAAAATATGTAGGTGCTCTCTACAAATAGGAGTCATATTGACATCAAAATCAAATTTCTCATATCAAGAAACACTCAGACACCAATTTTCATCGAAATATCAACGATATTTCAGAAATTATTTGGAAAAAATCGAAATAAAAATGAAACTTCTACACCCAAACAACAAAAATGTATACGAACTTTTTAACTTATTTTTATCTGCAGAATATGCTACCAAAGTTTCCGGAATACAATTTGGACCACACTGTATAATTAATTTCCTGCTAAAGCTACTAAATCACCCATTTATCTTTATAGAATGCTAATACAACTCAAGATCGTGCGGACAGTCTTCATACATATTTTATACGTTCTGGTCACTTTGATTAATGATTCTTGTAGAGAAATTAACCAGCCCTAAAAGATTTTAATGTCCAGCGAGAAGGGCGTTATTCGACTCCATTAAGGGACATAATCCCGGGTCCATCCACTTACTTTCGAGCACGAAGGGATTATGGAGCGTCGCAAGTCTGAAACTGTTATAATATAATGTGTGTAATATAGTTGGGATGTAACGTAAATGGAAGTAGTGTAGTAGTGTATTATAAATTCAGCAAGTAGAATTGGGTTAGATGGTTTTTATTTGAATCTATAGTCATGTTAAATTTGAGGATTATGTATGTACATAATTATTAGTCCGGTCGAGATATTAAATAACATGAGTTTCTTTAGGAGGTCTTTTTTATGATTCGAAATAATCATGTAAATGTGTTGTGAAATTTTGAAATTTTTAGTTAAAGAATTTAATATCTTAAAAACATCGGTAGTAGATTTATATTTTAGGAACAAATTGCAAAAAAAATCCGGAGCTCTCAAAATTTTTTCCAAAAAAAGCAATTTTTTTTTAATTTTGGAACTTAAATATGTCGGTAATTTTGGACTTATTTGAAAAACGACAAAGAGAAAATATGTTTCTTTTATCGAGATCTACCAGCCCTGAAAATATTTGTACTTCGCCCTGTATATCGAAGAACATACGTGTTCGTTCCATGATGCTGTATGACGTATGTTCAAAATTTTAGTTATTTTTTAGTTCTCGACTCCTCATCGGAGAGTAACATCCCTCTCATCCACATATAGGGTGATTCACGGCGAATGGCACGTTGGATAACCGGTCATAGAATTCTTTTGAAAATTTGAATTCTTATTTGATATTACACAGAGAAAGAACAAAAAACATTTATTTCCGTTTGTTGTAAAATTGCTCAAAACTTTAAGCAATTTTTTTTTTTTTGAAATTTTCAAAGTAAAATTACTCAGTTATTTTGGACTTAATTCAAAAACGGTAATGACAAAATATGTTTCTTTTTTCCATAGCAACTGTTAAAATTGCCTTATATCTATCAAAAATAGTAGATAAAATAGTACTTTAATCGCAAGAGTAGATTAAATGATACTTTAACAGCGAGGATAGGTTAAAAACTTTATTTCTTCTCGCACGTTTTTTAATTCAAATTCAAATTCAAATTTCTTTATTAGACCCCATTAAGTTTTACAGAATAATATTAGTAGTAATAAATGTGTCTAAAGGATCTATGATTAAAAAACTGGGATACAATGGCACAAAGTGCCAGAGTAAGGACCCCAAATACAAAATAGAAATAAATTAAATTATAGAAATAAACAAATTAAAAATTAAAATTATATAAAAAAAAGTGAAAATATAATTTTATCAGGGATGAAAGCAGAGAGGCATAATGAAACAGTGTAAAACCGAACAGCAACCAATGACGGCATATCAGTTAAACAAGATCTCACAAATCAGTCGAAGAAATTATAATATTTACGAATTTAAATGATTTTTAATTTGTTTTTATAATCTGTAAAGGATTTGAAATTTAAAGTTATTAGAAATATTATTTCACAAATGTGGCGCCATGAAACTGAAAGATTTTTGGAAGTTAGCTGTCTGGTGTTGAGGAATTTTAAATAATGCACTTGTCTAGTCGAATGATCATGGTCAACGTAGTGAAACAATGAGAACAAATAGGAGGCTGCTCTGTAGTTAAAATTCGATAAATGAATGTCATTAAATGAAATTGTCGTCTGTTAGTCATGGATAAAATAGATAAATTTTTAAGATGTGGCGTTATATGATTCTAAAAGGGATCGTTAAAGAAAACCGTAGACAATGAGTTTTGAAGTATTTGGATTTTTCTAGAGAATCTAGCAAGTTTATGGATGTAAATTATAAACAACATCGCCATAATTAAATAAAGATAAAATAAGTGTGTCACATAATTGATACTTTAGTCTTTGATGGTTATATTTCTTTTAAGAGACGAAAAATCTTCTTCAACCGTATATAAGCAGCCTTTTAATTTAGTAGTTATATGTGCCTGAAAAGAAAGCTTCGCATCAAAATAGACTCAAGATTTTTAGTCTCGCACAATGGGTATCGCAACATTATCTATATGGATATTCATGTTACCAGCCGTATTTGTAATTTTGTTTATATCACTACCAAATACTATAACACAAGATTTACCGGCATTTAATTTCAAATTATGATCCAGAGTATTTATTAATTTTATTAAGATCGTCGTTAAAATTTAACTGAAATTGTGCCAAATTATTAGTATTCATTCTGCAATAAATTTTGAGAATCATCTGCATATTGCTGCAATTCAGAAAACTAATTCCTTATTCATATCAGCTAAGTATATAACCTGTTTATATATTCTAAAGGTCAACCTCTTCGACAAAATGTGCTGCCTCTGTGAACAAATCGTAAAGCTTTAAAGGAATGAAGCATGTGATTAGGGCGGAGTCAAAATATCGATTATTATTTGCATTTCCTCAGAGTAATGTAATAAATAGCTCGGGTTTTTGCGAACTATAATAGGGCTCAGCTAATTAAGAAATTTAAACAAAACTATTATTTCATTGTTGATTTTCGATTAGTTTTGCTGTTATTTTAAGGATTCTAAACTGTATTTAACAAAGAAATAACAATTTTCAATATGTTGGGTACATTAATGCTAATTACTGGTGGAATTATTAATACTTAAAAAAGTTAAGCATACACTTATTTTATTTCGATTTGACCCAGAGCTATAAAATTTTATTTCATTCTTCGATCATTTTACTATAAATTGAGATTTTACGAATTTAAGATAATTTTTTTTGAAAAACAAAACGTTTATACATTTTTTGATTAATCTTTTTCTTAATTAAAAATGAACTTGGCACTTATTTCAATAATATTATTTGATAAATAAATATTATGTACTTAATACACCATTTAAATCTTTATTACACGAAATAAATCTTTCTTAGCGTAAAACATGGTCAGAGTCAAGTTTGCTTTAACTTTGTACCTTATGAAAAAAAAAAATCATGTCCAGTTGGCAGGAAATGACGATTTAATATTTCTACATAAATTTACATATAAAATGACAGCGATCCTCATTTCATAGCCATCGCTGACGCCGTTTATTTTCGATCAAGAATTATAAAAACTGAAAATATCATTATGTTTTAACTCACAAAGCCCGTTAAACCATAAAACTTTTTAATTGCTTCCATTTTTGAAAATTTTTGTATTCCTTTTCATAAGCTTTCGGGATTTAAATGGAAGTAGTTTGGATATGGCATTTGTCGCCTCAGCCTGAATATCTGTTAGTAATTTTCTTATTTCGTTTTGAGCCATTTCTGGCTCCAATTAAATCAGCAATCGACACGAAAGAGAATTAAAAAATATTGACTCAAAACTGACAACTAAAGAGATGTTTTATTTATTTGTCAAATTACATAGAAACCAACGCCAACCCAGCACAATATTTTTTCTACTGTAATAAATTCCTTAAAGTAATAATTTCTGAATATTTTTTAAAACGTAACTCATGAAAAATATTGTTTTATACACGACGATAATTGCATTATCGTCTACTGAATAATTCACTCGCTATTTCATCGCTCGTGAATTAAACCTTTCGCCTAGACTTGTATAAAAATAAATATCATCGAGTTCATTAGTCGTGAAAATATTTGCATCTATTTAAGACTCACCCTCATATTTTAAAAAACTTATTAATAATATTAATAATTATAAATTTATAATGTGTTAAATTAATCAATTTCTAAATAAAAACTTTTCTAAAACAATAGAAGCTTTCTTTCTTAGGTAACTAACATTTTCCCTATTCTTCTATTCTCTAAGCTTTGTTGAACTAAGATTAATAATACACAATTTTTTCAAAGCAAATCCAAAATAAATCGATCAGTTGAAGAGTGGAAATACCAAATAGGATAAGTGCCAAGGTAAGTGGCAAATATTTCAATATTAAGTTATCAAATTAGAAACGTAATAAATACTACGCTGCATGTCCTAACAAAAGTTACAAGTGCCAAGCGAAAGCGTCTATTGTTTATGTATATTATATGTATTTTAAAAGATATTTTAACAATTTATTAGTTTCAGTTCTGCTGTGTCTTTTTCGTTTATCGCAAAAAAATAATTTTGCCACTTACCTCCTTTGGTATTTCCACTCTTCAATTTATCTACAATTTAACCTATACAGTTTGCTTTCATTCTGTTGGCCGAATAATGCGTTTTATATACCCTACAGACCTAATCGGAAGCTTAACCATTACGAAGCTTGAAATAGCCCAGGTGTACCATAACTCTAGATTCGTCGCGTTTGTTTCGCCACCAAAATGATTGATGGGATGCACAGCTAACTGGTCAGCTGTCAGGTCTGGATGGATGAAGTTTTACTCTAGACAGGGTAAAGAGTAGCTGCAGTAAATCAGCCAGCGCAAGTTAGCCCGAGGCGCTAGGCTCACCTGAATTTCAGAGGAAATTAGAGCTCTCGAATCTCCTTCTTGACGCTGTTGTGTGGAGCGAAGGATTATCGTAAGGCGCAAGGTAAGTAGAATGTATTATTTGTAAATAGGATTAAAGATTGTTATATACAGGGTGTCTTTCTAGGAACTTTTGTTTGGTATGACTAAAAGTATTTTTAAGAAAAAGTATAGATATTTCGTACATTAAATTCATAGAATAATTCGCCAAAACACCCAGCACTTATATTTATACAGTACTGGAAATTATTTTAGAGCAGTTGGTTTTGATATTATAGAATCGCGGGTAAGTCTTATTTTCTGCATTTATTCTATTTTAATAACTGCAAAGTTGTTCTTCTTTCTCTGCTTATCCATTAATGGCGACCACACTTTCCATGGCTTCCCTATCCCTGGCTGTGTGGATCAACACATGACAATATGTTACAACACATAACAATATGTTACTAATGCCTGTCCACTGTCTTATGTTCCGCAGCGCCACGATTTTTTTTCTCCAACCTAAACCTCTGTGCCCCTCGATCTTGCCCTCGATAATAAATAAATAAATAAATAAATAAATGCCTTTATTGTCAAAAATTTTTTCAATTTGTAGACAAAGGTAAACTAACAACAAAGTAAAAAAAACAAGGTACACAAACAAACAAAAGATTACAAAACATTATACAAATAATATTGTCAGTCTTATTGTTAAAATAAACATTATAAATTATAATGCTAAAGAACAAAAAATAAAAATAATATTCAAAAAATATTTAGCTAGTTTATAGTAAATATCAATGACCTCTAAATAAATCTATCGATGTCATTAGTAAATATAGCAATAGCAAACATTAGACCAGTGTTTACAAGATCAAATTTGATTAAAATATAATCTATTTACGGCGTAGAAAGCCTTGTCTAGTAAATAAGAGTTCAAGCTTTGGTGAAATGAAAAAAAATGATGTTATGGATTTGATTTCAAATGGCAGGTAATTGTGCATTTTTTTCGAGCTGCATATTTGAACCAACCAACTCTGAGCGTGGGTAGGTAGATAAAGATCTTGCCCTGCCCTGAGTGGATAAGTGTGAGATGGCCTTCTGAGAAGCTGATACATGTTTTTTACGTATTAGGCAAACGGATTCAATATAAATAAGGGGCTATGAGTCAATATTTTAATTTTAAAAAGTCCCGGCAATGAGTTCTTGCTGTTTAGTCCTTATGAATATCGAAACGCCTCTTCCGGCTTTGAAATGCGGTCAAATTGAGTCGGGTACAACACGCACCCCAGAATGGAAGGGCATACCTGAGGTGCGACCAAAAAGTATAATAAACAGTTCTAGCCACCGGACAAGTTAAAGCCTTCAGAAACAGACCTTAATGCAAAACAGGCAGAGCTCAATTTTTTCGACAAAGCTTCGATATGTATGTCCCATCTCAGAGAATTACCAAGCCCTAAGAATTTTTAAGGTAGATTTTGACGACGTCAATGAAGAAGAAACTTGTTTATACGACAAAGCTTTAGTTCTAGAAAATGTTGAGACTCAGGAGGTTCGAATCACACCACATTTAAATGGTGATTGAGTCATTTGATATAACCCTATGAAGTGCCGTGATGTCCTTGTTGCTCCAAGTGAAGCTAGTGTCGTCCGCAAACAGACATATTTTGCCACTGATGTTTATGTTAGCAATGTCGTTATTAAAGAAAACAGGGCCTAGTACTGAGCCTTTGTGGTACTCCACATTCTATTGGCTTGTAGAATGTAGAATGTTTAGAAGGGAGTTAATCACCGCGACCTTACAGATCTATTGTGTGTTCCTTCTTTCTGAGTTGGCAACTGAAAGTTATAACTCATCATACAGTCTCAGGGCTGAGAAAGCCAGTATCTGAGACGGCTCCACAGAGGTTGGCCTCCTCCATCCTTTCGACGCATCAGACGTGCCAGTTCATGGTACCGAATGGCTGTCGTCTCGGCGCACTCAGTGATAAGGCAGTTCTCAGCCGTTGTTTCCTCAAGTTTCCAGCCTACTGAGGTGTTCGTTGAGGAGACAGTGTCCTGTTAGAAACCCCGTGACAATCCGAAGATTGTTTTACTTCAAACTGCTGAAAACCTTTGATTTTTCTCGGTCATAAGTTCTAAGGAACTTTTTCTGAGGTTCAGAACGCAGTGATTCCATTCCAAGTTACGGATGGAGTCTTCCAGGATTCTTCTCAGTTCCGCTTTCAGTTGGTTCTCGTTTAAAACAGAATGTCTGGTCCAGTTAGTGGAGTGTTCGCTCCTTTCCTAGCTAGACTCATTTGCTTTTTTCATTGCCTTCATCCTTTGGTGAGCAGGCACCCAGAGTAGAGGACTTTTTATTTTCTTTGCCTAATTTGTTGAGCTTCTCTAGGCATTCTTTGACCAACTTCAACTTATACTGAGTTGATCATGCTAAGTGCTTGACTATCGGATAGATGGCGTAATTTCGCTTTATTAGTTCCTATCCAAGATAAATTAAATGAATTCTTCGATGCAACCTACCTGAAGGATACTGGTAGGTGCCCATTGGTTCGAGTATTCAGTTTTCGGCCCAAATACTCCTATCCTGTCCCTGCTTTGGTTTTGAAGCACCAGTATACCACGATGGTATGGTCTTTTATATGCTGAGTAAGTTGCTTTCTCTAACCTTTGGCCACTAATACTACAGTGAGGTGTTTCAAAGTTGTAAATTTTGGTATGTCATCCACTGGGAGTTGGAGAAGTGGAATTTTCTTTTTGAGGGTGTTCAAGCCCCAACTTGCACCTCGTACTGTTTCCGTCAATGACCATTCACGTCGCATTGGCATAACTACCGACGACAATATGCAGTGGTGTTAGGTCTAGAATGACCTCCATTGCTGCTGTTGGACATGTTCTCATGGCACCTGTGATGCAGATACATGCCAGCCTCTGTACTTTGCACAGGGTTTGCCTTGTTGCACAAGTTGTTCTCAGCTAACCACAGGCTCAATTATCATGGTATCCAGCAAATGTTAGGGGCGCAGCCCACCTATTTCCCTGCCAGTCTTCTGCATATCATGAGAGCCTTTGTGTGGCTTTGCTGGTAATGTTCTTAATATGCCTGTTCCAGAGAAGTTTACTATCCAGGGTTATTCTAGATATTTCACTTCCTGTGATGGCAGTATTTTCCATCTGATGGATTCTTTTCAAGTTTTTCGCTTTCTGGTGAATGGCACCATTGCGGTTTTATCTGAGTTAATATCAGCCCGACAGTCCTGCACCATCTCTCATGAACCTCTTTGATACATCACACAGGGTGCCTTCATGTTTCCCCAGCAATGAGATCAGCTCATCTGCGTACCCTCTATGCATGTATCTCAGAGCACTTCCCATCCCACTACCAAGCTCCAGGGGGAGGTCACTCACCTTGTGGAGTTCCTTGTGCTGTTTTAACAACTACAGTTTTGGTACCTATCTCAGCCTCCTGCTGTTCGTGTTGAGAGCATTTCCCAAACCAAAGGAATTATGGTACTGTTCGCCCCTCTTGTTTCAAGAGGACTGACCACCTTTGTGAGGTGGTCAAACGCCCCTCTAGTCCAAGAAGGCAACAGTACTTTTGCCAACCAGTTTGCCTGTATTAGCTCAGTTAACTGGTACAGAGCAGTTTCTGCAGATCTGCCTGCCTATGCATGTTGACCATCGCAGTGGCTTAACCTGTATGACTAATTATATAGTTGTCCACTACTTTCCCATCGTTTTATGAACGATGTGAGACCAATAGGCCTAAATGATTTGGGGTTAGCCCATGGTCAGTTTTGCCTATTTTGGGGTATGAAGATGACTTTAGCTCTTCTCCAGATGAAGGAGACATCCACTGCTAAGCTGCTTGTAATGTTTAATAGATGGTGTGTAGCTATTTCGACCCTTTTAGAAGGGCAGGAAAAATCCCATCTATTCCTGTTGTTTTATAAGGCTGAAAGGTGTCAATAGCCCATTTCAGTTTTTTGTTCTGTTATTACTAGCTTGGCCGTCTCCCCAGTCTTCTCCCTGCGAGGATTGTGGGGTTCGGTCGGAGTTTTCACGGTGTATCAGATATGCTACCTGGGAAGTGTGTATGAAGTAGAGGTTAGCTCTCTTCATCTCCTTCCGTGTAGCTTCCGTCAGTTTTCTAAGTGCCATGTTGGGGATGGGCCCACTCTTGGCCATAGCTTTCTGCAGCCTAGCTGCATAAGTAGTTGAAGTGATGTTTTCGCAAAGCATCTGAAGTCAGACCGCTTTGCCCTTCTAATCTCCCTTATTATACTGAAGTTAATTTAAGGAGCCGCCATTCTGGCTTGGCCTGCTTAAAGAGCCAATCTCCCATCTAAGATTGGCCAGCTTTTGTTCCACCAGGCTTGTTGCGCCTGTACGCCTTACTGGGGCAACTCAGATTCATATGCAGACCCAACAGCACCACTGACTTCCTTTGCGTACCATTTTAGATGTGGTGGCTTAGCCCTACCTGCATCTATTTGGTCCAGGTTGTCTACGAGATTGGTGTATAGTTCCCAATCGGTTTTTCTTGGATTCCTTCGAATTTCAGTTTGGAGTATGATTCCTCCTAATTTGAACTCGATGATTCTGTGATCTGATAGGAAGGTTCCGTTGAGACCCTCCAATCTTTCACGTAACTAGTTACACCAGCACTCCCTGATTGTTAAATCTAATACTTCCACCCGCGTTTTGTCACAAACGTGGGGTGTTCCCTATATTGAGAACTTCAAGATTGTATGCTAAGGAGGAATTCTGTAAACACTCACCTCTAGTGTTAGTATTAGTGCTTCCCCATACCCTTACGCGTATTGGAGTCACATCCCAATAGTAGAGGTAGTCGCCGTTATTACAGAATCGCGCAAGCCCTCTTACCTCCGGAGGCGGTGTCTGCCCATCACCCGGAAAGTATGCAGAGGCAATCACGATATTTTTGCTACAACCCCGATATTGTTGAACCATGATTGGAACAAGATCCTGGTTGTAAATTCTGAAACACATATATAGTTAATGTTGTTTCTTATAAGAATACAGGCTCGGGGAAGTTCCTGCCTGTTATCATATTACACTGGAATTTTTCCAGACAACCCTTTTAATTTGTCCCTGGTACACCCAGGGTTCCTGGGCTACTTCACTACAGCATATTGGTTTTTCTCAAAGAGTCTTGTGATTGTGGCAGAAGACCCATGGTGCAGGCTTATTTGGGATATCCCATGCATCAGGTTTCTGGGTAGGTAAGGGTCCTGTTGTAGGAGACAGGGTATTTCCACCCCCCTGGCAACAGATGTTCCTCCTCCGTGAGTGGTCATCATCAACCTCCTCCGAGGATATACACCCTTTCACGGCTGGAGTTACGCCAACCGTGTCCTTCACAGTCGAGGAGCTTGTCTCCGGCTGAGGTACTTGTGAGTTGGAGGCTGGAGTATTTGTCTCCATTTTCTCCCCTTTAGCTTGTTTCTTTTCTTGGACCTGATAATGGTACCGTCCCGAATCTATAATAGAGGTTATATCCTTCTCTATTGCCTTGGATTTGAGGTCAATTCCTATTGTGAGGACCTGACCATGGCCCTCCTCCTTCGAGTTGAGGACTCGCCAGCTCGATGTACTTTCACATTCTCAAGTTCGAGCTTGGATAAGGTCTAGCAGGTAGGCGGTGTCTTTCCCTTAAGTGGGCAGAAAAGACCGTGATGGTTGTCCCTTTAGGGATGTTTTCCCCTGAATCCAGTCCCGGCCCTGCCAATTTTTAAGCTTAGTGCCGTTTCCACCAACTTAACTGCCGATTTTTCAGATGCAATAATCTATGAGGATCATGCCCACCCTAAAGTGTATCCCCGCAAAGCAGCTGACCCACACTTTGTGGATCGTTGCGTCGCAATCCGCTCGCTACCAGCTTCGTCCAGTATCGCCTCTTCTAGAGCCGCTGCTGCTCGGTAGTCAGCAACCAGGATATTCCTTTGGAAGCACCGCAATTTTCACTTGTCCAGCAATAGCGGCATAGCTATGATACGTCCCTGTTTGCCTCTCGGTGTGGGACGGCTTTCCATCATCCTGGCTTTTTTCTCTCCTTGATGAGCAGCGGGAGTTTCGCCCTCTTGCCCTTTGCGGAGATGCGCCAGGTTGTTTCTGGTTCCTTTTTCGCTGAGAGCTTTGGCTTTGCTTCCTCCGGAGCAAGTCCTTCGTGGAGCAGCCGGAGCCTCCGTACTTGTGCCCAAGACCTACTTCAGCGGGATCGTCTAACCCGCCTGGTTGACCCAAGCCTGGTAGACGGAACGGTAACTGGTGTCGCTGGGTCTAGAGGTGGACTCCGAACCTTACTAGAAGAGGTGATAGCTTGTACCACTTGTGGAGGCTGGCCGCACAAGTGTCGCCGCCTCTCCCTGTAGTTCCCTTTGGGATTGGTCCCTTGGAACTTTCACCATAATGTTCCCAGTGTTACTAGGGGAGTCACCAGCTTCACCGGTGGTGTTTTTATGATAGTTTGATCTCAGTGTTCTAATGAGTCGCTAGGGATAGTCAGTCCACTTCTACAGAGCCCCGCATGTAGAAGTGGGTGGTAAAATACAATGGGTGCCCCTGATGCCCTGGCAAGGTTGAGACCAGTAATGGCTAGTCATCTATCTAGCCACGCATCCCTTTGACCTGGCCCCGCCATCGTAGATTTTAGGGTTTTTTGGTGAGGTTGTCTCCTCTTGGTCCAGGCGGTTAAGCCAAGACCCCCCACACCCTACCCGCGAGACATGACCACAGACAGTAGAAGGTGCCTGGTTTGTCTTGGTGCAATTCCCGCCACTACAGCCAGAGACAAGACAATCTCTATTGGCTTGCTAGAAGACAACGTGGTATCCACCCCTCATGTTGACTTCTGTTGCTCAGATACGACTTAAAACTATCTGAGAGATGATCCCCTAAACCCATAGTGCTGCAGTTTATTTAATTAAGATCTTATGATTTACACAATCGAACGCCTTAGAAAATCATACAGAAAATTGTTGCTGTAGAATGATGGTTGCTTAGAGTAAACTTTATTAAGGAGGGAAAACATAGCGTCATTGTGGACTTGTTGCTTAGGAAATCCGAATTGATATTCAGTAAGTATTTGTACTTTAAACAGAAAAGATACCAGCCTCTTTTTAACCAACCTTCTATGATCTTAGATAGCGTTAAAGGAGTGCACTAAGGATAGTTAGCTTCATCTTTGTCTCCCTCCCTTTATGCAGAGGGAATGGATTATTGCTGTCTTAAGACATTTTTGGAAAAATACCATTTTGGAACGACATGTTTATTAAAGTTGTTAGGTTATTCCAAATGCTTGGCAGATCTGAAAATATTTTTGTTAGCCCAATGGTCCCAGAAGAGGATTTATTTTTGATGGTATTGTACTGCGAAGCTCTTCTAAACTACGGCGAAAAGAAAGAAACTGTGTAAGTTTACAATATCATTAGAGAGATTTGTTTCAACTCATTCACACAGACCATGTTTCTTTAGCAACATTACCAGAATTGACTATTCTCCTATTATAATAAAGGTCCTTAGCGGCTCTTATAGTCTTAAGGATAAATTTTTCTGTATATTTTACGTAATTGTGGGAAGAAGAGACTGTCTGAGAATTTTTTTAAGAGAGATAATGAACGCATGTTTTAGAAGATATGCGTAGAGCTTAGTGGTCCGTTATTATGCTTATTTTTTATAGGCCTAAGAGGAAAGGATTTGAACGCTAGACTGGTTAATAAGCTTTACTGCAATAGAAAATTCGGTGTCGACATCATAAGAATTAGTATCCCAGTTGGTTGTTTTACATAACAATCAACTGGAGAAATTGGTATTTATGGTTACGCATGACATAACCCAGGTTTGCAGTCTTTTCTTTTTTTATAGTGTTGAAGAGTTCATGTTCTCTATTAATACGTCTGAATATTCGTTTCTTATTCAATGTCCATGTATCTTAAGGATTCTCCGGTATATCCACATTTCGAAAGCTTCCAGTCTGATTAAGCACTTGGTTTTAGTGTCCAACTCTACGCCGGCGCCGTAGAGAGTACCGACCAGACGCAGACCTACAAATCTCAATCGAAGCCTTCAAATCGAAATCGCTATAAGACTTTTTAAATTTCAGGAATGTGCCCTGGGCTTGCCTGATTCTGCACCCTAATGCCCTGTCATGACCAGTCCTCGCGAAGCCAAGCTCCCAGATACTTAAATTTTGCGACTCGTTCTATAGTAAACGCCACGAATGTTTGGGAGTGATTCATCGGTCGCTACCATGTGAACTAATCTGTTCAAGGTCACATAAAACTTAATTCCAGTGCCGTGGTCTTTCAAGTCATATAATAATCAATATAATCTGTTGTAATTTGTTGTTTTAACTGTCAAAGTCTTGTCAAAAACATATATTTGGCGCAATAAAAATGGAATGCCCTCATTGGTGGCACTGCAAGCACACCAATGGACTGACGCACAAAACAATCAATCAAAGAAACGCGATATAGTATCGTCTTGTCAATCACGCCAACATTTTGTGAATAAGTGGTGAGGTGCAGATGATTAGACTCAGCCTTTAAAACCTACGTCTGCGGTGTAAAATTTACGTTTTTAATGTAAAATGATAGCGCGCGTGTCGATTCTAACTTCATCAAGCGATGAATCACTCCCCAAACATTCGTGGCGTTTACTCTATGAATTTTCCTTCGTATGTTAAGTTTATGGCCCATCCACCTTCTCGTGACAAACTTATGCATTTTGTTTTTCCGTAAAGAATGGCAAGTCCCATTCTTTTGACTACATTCTCTACCATTAACCACCTGTTGTAAATCATCCATGTTATCCGCAACCAGAACTGTGCGTCATCGGCAACAAAATTCAATAATTGCAATGAAGAATTCAAAATTGCTTTACTTTTTAGGTAATTTGTAAACCTATCTAATGGGAAATAAAGTCAAAAGCGTTTAAAAATTTAGTTTTTAAAAAATATTAAATTTAGAAACATAGACAGCTATTTTAATGATTGTGATTTTTAGAAAAAATATATTTCAAATTTCCAGTGTATAATGTTTCACTTTGTGGGTTAAACTGTTTATCGGAATATTTGCAGTCAAAACTGCCATTGGTAGAGAGCAAAATAATTAAACAGCTTTGAACCCGCTGTACTATGTCAGTCGTCTTTTAAAAAGAGCTTATATTGCTTTGATTTACAACGATTTTTAAGATATTATGAAGCAAAAGTATTAAAATGCATGAAGAAATTAACTTACAAAAACTCAGATCTTTGAACTATTAATGTGAAAATTAATTAATTTTCAAATAAACTTAAACAGAATCTTTCGTACAACAAACATTTTATTTTTTGCCCTCTATTTTTTAACCTTTAGATTTATTACAATTTAATAGAATTAGAGCTAGAATAATCGCTATTATTATAACAGTCAAAATTTATTATTGCTTAGTTGAACTATAAAGTGTAATACACATAACACATGATAACACACAAATTGAATTTATTCAAAGCAAATAAAAATAAACTACCACCATCTTAAGTAAAATTTAACCCATAGGTAAGCTATTCTGGCCGAACAATGTATTATTACACCATTGCTAAACATAATCGCAAGCTTAAACTGTATTTACGAAGCTTGAAATAGTCTAGTAGTATAGTCAATATATATATATATATATATATATATATATATATATATATATATATATATATATATATATATATATATATATATATATATATATATATATATATATGGATTTTACGACATCGTCGTCCTGCGCTTCTCAATTTTCAAAGATTTTGTCTGTCCAGTCTTCTTCCCTGGAGGCCCCTAGAATTCATAGCGTCAACTACGCCCTGCTTCCATCTTCGAGGTGGTCTTCCACGCTTCCTGCCTTTCGCCAGGTCCATGAATGAATTCTTTTCGGCCATCGGTTATCATCCATTCGTTGAGTGTGTCCGTACCAACTTAGTACTTTGTCATCAATGGCGTCGAGAATAGCTTCTTTTTCTCCTATAATTTCTCGTATTCTTTGATTTGAGATGTGTTCCAGTCTTGAAATGCGACTACTTCTTCGCCAAAAAGTCCATTTCAAGAGACAGCAACTTATTTTTTCTCTACTTTGTTTAGCTCCCACGTTTCAGCGCCATAAGTGGTAATGCTCTCATGTGGCTTTATAAAGTAGAATTTTTGTTTTTGGGAAATTTTGTTACCCACAACAACGAGTTAAGTTGACCGGATAACTATTTTCTTGACCAACTTTATATATTTGCAATATCTTGAGTGCTTTTTCTGACGAGCAAAAAGTGACGACCAAGTATTTAAATGTACAGACATTTTAATTGTACTGATTCCTACATCCAAATCCTCACGTTCGTCATCACCCACTACCATGTAATTCTATTCTCTTTGTGTTTATTGTTAGCCCCATTTCGAATATTCCTCATGCAGTTTTCTAAACATATAACTGGAGCTTCGCCCTGTCTCCCGCTATCAAGACCTGGTCGTCGGCAAAGAGGAGGTATATAAAGTGGCTTTTCCTACTGATCTCCCATTCCACCATCTTCCAACACTTCAGTACTTCCCTCCAAATATACTTTAAATAAAGTTGGTGCTACTGAACACCCTTGTCTTAAGCCCTTATTCACAAGAAATTCTTTTTGGGAAATATTGTTTCCAAGTTTAACTGTGCTATTGCAACCCTCGTATAATTTTCTTATTGCTTGACATACCAACTACTGATACCAAAATGTTCCATTGACAATCACAACTTGGCCTAGTGGGTTGTATCGTATACCTTCTGTGATCAATAAATGTCATGGACTGTCCTTCCCCTTTTCTAGCCTTTTTTCGATTAGATGCTTAAGAGTGAAAAATGCCATCAGTACATGAGCGTCCCGGTCCATTTTGCTCTTTCCGATTCCGTTATTTGTGCTTCTATCTTATGTTTTAGTACTTTGCCATAGAGTCGATAGCAGTACAAATGACACTAATTCCTCTATAATTTTCACAGAGCGTCGGCCCCTTTCTAAATATGGACGTAATAATCGCTTTTTTCCATTCTTTGGTCGGGTCTTCATTTAAACATCTTAAAATGATCTCCTGCCAGAATTTCCAAACTGCTGGTGGGCAGCCTTAAAAGTTCTACTGAAACATTTCCCAAACCTGGGGGCTTTGCCATTTTTTATTTGTTGGAGGGCTTTATTTACATCTGCAGAGCTTATTAGTGTTGATGCTCAGGTTCGATTGGATTAATGACTTTCTACGATCTTGTATGAATTCGGTTCTATTTTCCGTCAACAGATTTTGATAATAATAAGTCTTCCAATCCTCGATAGGAATAATATTCATCCCTGCAGTATCTTTTATGTTGCCTTCGCATTCCGTTGATAATTTTCCATACTTTATTTGCTTTTGTGTTTCCATCTTCTAAGTTGACTTTGGCATCTTTCTTCCCAGTACTCATTCTTTGCTTTTTATTATTTCCTTCTGTACACTTCTTCTTATCATTATAAATTAGTCTGTCTTGAGTGCTCTGTACTTAACCATTTCCCATTCTCTTTTCATCTACAATCTTTCCTAGTTCTTCACTCCACCAAGGTGTATCTTTTCTGTATCTCGGAATTATTTTCTCCAAGACTCTCATTTGTGGCTTGGGCATGCACGTTTTCAGACCTCGTACATATTTCTATTGGAGATCCTTGTCCTATTCTGTTTAATTTCTCGTGGCTAGTCTCATCTGGTACAAGAATTCAGTTGACATCTTATATAGTATAAAAGTATCATCCTATATAGTATAGTATTCATCCAGTATAGTCAATCTGGCATCAAAAAGGTCTAGACTCCCATCAAATTACTCCCTGCAATATAAACAACAACCAATATAAATACAACCTCAGAAAAAATAGTATTTAAGATAATTACAAAAAAAAAACCTATTTTAAAAAATTTACATCCTTGTAACTCTAAAACTATACTGTACCCATGTTTATAGGAACTTTTTTATATTTTTTGATGAGGAATCAATGAATACTTATTTAAAACTTTCGCAAGTTAATAATATTAATTTGTTTAAAGGCTGCTGTTAGACTCTGATCAAGGTAAATTAGTAAATTGCGTTTATCTCATCAAGGGGGCTGAAATCTACAAAATGTCAGGAAACAAATTTTAATCGGCATTAAATTACTTAGACTATTTCGCTAACAAGAGAAACAAAAATCAGTGGCGTACATGCTTTTTTTAGAAGAATATTCCAGTTAGCGATGGGAATTATCGAATGAATTAGACTATCGAATGATTAATGAATGAATGATTTCAACTATCGAATGGTTTTATTCGAATAAAATCATTCATTCATTTGTATACTAAAGCCTATGTGACAACCTCGCCGTGGGACTAAATGGTTATCGTTGAGCCACGACTATCGAATGCTTTTGATAAATGAAATTTAGTATTCGTTTGATTTTTGTATGTCAGTGCATTATTAGTTCTTCCAAATTTTTATAACTTCAAGCCGTATAAATACTGTGCTATTTTTGCTTATTAAAATAGTTAAAATACTAAAATAGTAGTTATTTTTTAATTTTATTTATTGACGATTGTGTGTATGTGCAGGTGGTCAAAAATTTTCCGAAAATCGTGGTTTTCCGTAGTCCGATCTTCTTCAATTATTTAATTTTATATGATATATGGCCTATTTTTTAATGGGAAATTTTGAGAAGTAACAATTTTAAAAGAGAGATGAGATGAACTTGCTAATTAATTTTAAAAATACATATTTAGGTTTTAGATGTTTTAATAATATGAATTAGTTGAACTTAATAATCATATATTTAAGTAATGTGGTTAAGTAAATGGTTATCGAACTCAAACTATGGGGTGAAAAATTAAAATGAAAGTTTTACACGTGCCAATTTAAAAAAAGTTAACTATGTTTGTATTTTGTTTATGCTAATTCTCTTACATGTAGTTTTTTATGAAGAAATATTTATTTATTTTTAAAGTAAATGCCAGTAAAAGTAAATATAATTTTTAAACAGTAATATAAAGCACCTAATATAAATAATTTTGATTTTAATTTTATTTATATTTTTCTTCCATTACATTGTATGCTTAGAAAATTAATAAATGTTTATATTTCTTATGATTTTAAAATTTGTTGTTAATATAACAAATTAGTTCTGTAATTATTATTATTATTTAATAAAACCAACGTTGCCCCCTTCAAAAAAGTAGAGACTATATTATTTTTAAATAGATCTAATATAAATAATTTTGACATCTAATTTGTTGTTTATATTTTGCTACTACTTAAAAAATATTTATAATAAATGATTTTAAATTTGTTGTTAATAGGTATAACAAATTATTACTGTCATTATTATTTATTAAACCAGTCTTTGCTTAAAAACATTAAAAATCATTTTCACATCCAAAATAACAAGTATTATTGCAGTGTAACAACAGAATATTAATAAATGCAGAATATATAGACATACTATCCCTAACTAACTAAAGTCAAACAATATTCTTCGTTAATATCAACTAATACCAAAAATATGGCAACAGCGCCCTTCATAATGTATTTTCTGTAGCAAATACTAGCACCTCAATAAAAAATAATTTGTCCTTATTTATATCTGACTCCGCAAAACTCAGCGATACCGGGCTTCTTTTCATAGCATTGCCACTGCTGTCGGGTTTCGGAAAGAAACACAACTAAAATTCAGTTAATATTTTATTATAATCGATCCTGACGAATAAATGAATTTCATAAATGAATGAATTTTATAAATGAATGGTTTTTGCTGCCGAATTACTAGAATACAATATTTCAAGGCAGATGACGGATCTATTCGATAATTTATATTCGAATAGTTTTCAACGAATGTTTTCTTACTATAACTATCGAATTATTCGAATGTATTGCAACTATCGAATGTTTCGATAGTATTCATTCGATACTTCCCACTACTAATTCCAGTGATAACCCATATGCATGTCCCTGGTGAATATGTCGATACTCTTTATTTCATTCGAAACGCTAAAAGTACTTGAAATGAGAATTATAATAAATCGAAAAAATATTAAGACTAACCTAACCTAACACCCTGTAGCTACGAAACAAAGCAGAATCGGACCTATGTTGATATGAAAAATAAATCTTATTCTTACTTGAGGAATCTCCCCATCACGAGAGATGGCAAATGTTTTTTGAAACACCCTGTATATAATATTATTCTTTTTCATAAGGACTCGTAGAAAACGATTTGAAGTTGAAATTTTGCCGTAAAAACGGGAACCCTATTACTAAGACTTCGCTGTCCGTCCGTCCGTCTGTCACAAAAGTCTATCTTATGAACAGTTATAGATAGGTAGTTGAAATTTTTACAGATAATGTATTTATGTTGCCGCTATAAGAACAAATACTAAACAGACTAAATGTTTATAAACAAAGGCAATTTCACTAAACATTATTTTTTAAGTAAGAATTTTACATAGAATATGTCAAGTCCTCGGTAATGCGTGGTTAAAGCGTTAGACTTTAGCTATGACGTTGAAGCCATAGTAAGGCAGGTCTGAATCCTAGTCAAGGCGAGACTTTTTAAATCGTTTTTTTTTTTAATTTTTACATATTTATTTTTACTTTTTACATATTATTGATTAATACAATTTTAGTACGTGTTTCTTCATTTTTTTTAATTACTTATACGCGCATTCAAAATCTCAGCTAAATCGGAAAAACAGTTTAAAATAATATAGTGTCTAATGTTGTATAGATACTGAATGGTACGGAACCCTTCGTGCGCGAGTCCGACTCGCACTTGACCAATTTTTTAAATACAACATAACCTAAAAAGGGGGTCAAATTGCATTTAGAAGAATTCTTACATTAACGTGTTCTAACCGCACTGGTGAGAAAAGTGAAAAAAGTTAATAAATAAAAAAATCTATTTTTTTCAAAGGTGTATATTCAGAAAATCGACAACCGAAATCTTTCAAATTAAATATTTCGGAAACTATGCATTTTCGAAAGCAGTTTAAATGGGGCGATATAGAGCTTCACTAGCTCTATCTATATAGGCTTTACTGGTCGTTTAGCTACTTACCGTCTTCGAGAAGAAACGTCTTATTTTTATTTACACCTTTATTTTTTTGCAAATGCTAAAATTTTCGAAGTGACTTCCACGCTTAATTTCAACGTTAACACCTTAAAAATTATTTAGAATCATGCAAAAAGGTCCCCTTCTACAAACACACCGATTTTGGTAGCTCCACTGGATTAAATAGCTGAAATATTTCTTTCATTATTTCAACTGCAAACACAAAACACCACAGATTTAAAACTAATTTTTTTACACTAAATCTACAATTTCACTTCTTACTATATTTTGCCACAACTCACATTTATTTAATATACGTATGATGTATTATTTCCCATGTATAAATCATTCGTTTACGCTTTTCTGGATTCGTTCTGGACCCTAATCAATCATAATTTGTTCGGTCTCTCCGCCAAGTAGCGTAATCACGTAAAATGAAATTAATTGCCTTGCTCTGTTTTGTTTTATACTCTTTTCGCTCCTCGTAAACTATTAAGTTTTAGTATCTAAGGTCATATTTTACGGTAAGTCGAAGACCTTGGCAATAAAAATATTATTTTTTATGTTTTTACTCTTGGCTTTAGGTCGTTGGGGTTGCAAAGATGTTTCTAGATTTTGTTCATTATTTTATTTTATGACGACGTTTCGACAGTATATGTCTTTTTCAAGCCTCTTGAACGTAGATTCCTACAGAGTAAAATTTAACTAATTAAGAGTTAATTCGTCGAAACGTCGTCATAAAATAAAATAATGAACAAAATCTAGAAACATCTTTGCAACCCCAACGACCTAAAGTCAAAAGTAAAAACAAAAAATATATAGTATACAGGTCAAAGAAACGAAACAAAAAAAATAAAAATATTATTAGTTATTATCGTATATTTAAGTGTATTATAAGCAGGGTTGGCATGATCACTTGATTTAAATCATGATTTAAATCGTGATTTAAATCAAGTGATTTTTTAATTTTAATCATGTGATTTAAATCAAAAAGTCAGCTTTTTTAAAACTTTACAATAAATCGAAAAATAACTGTAAAAAATATAAAAATGTGTCCTAGAAAACTATAAAAAATATTTCTATAACAGATATACCCTATATCAATTCATTAAATAAAATGTTACTCTTGCTATTGTAACGTTGAAATACTTTTAATAAATCGTAAAATAATTATAAATGTTATAAAACTATATAAAAAATGATTTGTATACACATATACCTACTACATAAAATCACTTATACATATACAGGGTGGTCCAAATTGTATTCCGGAAACTTCGGCAGCATATTCTTCAGATAAAAATAGGTAAAAAAGTTCGTATAAATGTATGTCCTAAAATGCTTAGTTTCGGAGACACAGGGTGTAGAAATTTTATTTTTATTTCGATTTTTTCCAAATAATTTCTGAAGTAACGTCAATATTTAGATGAAAATTGGTGTATG
>NW_022146312.1:0-16164 GCF_002938485.1 Sitophilus oryzae | reverse complement strand
TGATCAAGACAATTTATTTTTTTTAAATCGGAGGCAAAAGAGCTTTTTCGCACGAGCGAAACACACCCTTACTTATTAATAAATAACTTAACCATTAATAAATAAAATATGTTTCTTCGTTATGGTCATTTTGTTTTTGTGGATTTGGGCTGGTTGCCTGTTTTTCCCGGGCCGGTTTCCACTTCCCCATCCACCCCTGGACGACGCTAAATAATTAACTCATTCTTATTAGTTACTGAGACTGTCCACACGATTGGCGTTCCAGCTAATCCTCCCCCTCTTGGTCAACAACTGATAGTGATATTTATGCCCAAACTGGATTAGTTTTTTAGAAGTCCTGGCAGAAGTTACTTAAGCCGTAGTCTCTCAGACGACGGACGCCGGACCGTTTGTGTAAGATTTTGTGTGTGACAAACTTTTGTAAAATATGGCCGGACCTTCGAAAAGAGTGCGTTTAGGAAACTCTAGTGACGAAGAAACTGTATTAAAATGATATGATAAGGACTGTGACAGTTACAATATGACAATCTGCCAAATAAATGCGTTTGACAATGCCAAATATTCCACGAGAAATATGCTTTATAATTAATTGGTAGAATACTTGCAATTCCTGTACAACTAAAAACACACCTACAGAGATATTCTTATCCTAGGGTTCTTATACTAGTTAAAGACAATGTTTTGTCTTAGTTAATTATTTTTAATGTCTATAATGTACGAACCCATTGTGTAAAACATGTTCAGGAAAACAATGAACTTTGTCACATGCTGTAACTAAAAACTTTTTCTTTAACTCCAGTTTTATAACTTATTTTTTTTTATATATACAGGGTGAGTTTCCTACGATATTCTCTATGGGTATCTACGGAAACTACTGGAGATAGAGAGTCGGTTAAATGGGGAAAGAATTGCAGTTTTGTGGGGTCATAAATATGCGCCTTTCAGATTTTTGAAAAAGTTCATGACTTACTAGATATTTCGAAAAAAACAAATTTCGGCTATTTTAAAAATTGTCCCTAATTCCATTATAAGCTATATTAGACAAAAAGTTTTCAGATAAAAGTTGTAGATAATCACATCCTTGATGAGACTGTGTCCTCCGTTTCTTTCTAAAGCCTGTCATTTTTGACATATGACACAAACATAGGTTTTTTTAAATGGAAACCATAGTTGGCCATGACTTCATAAAAAGCGCCATTTTTTAAGCTTTTTAGTGATATAAGCTATAATATCTTTTCTTCGAAAAATTACTAACTTATAGACAATTCTTATCATTTTTAACAATTTCACTTAGTTAGCCATGGAAACAAGTTCAATCGCCGTTGCTCTCAGAAATGTGAAGCTGTCACATCCAAACTTTGTAAATTAAAATAAACAAAAATTGTACATATGATTTTTTCAAATGAAGAAAAGCGTGTAGGATTATTGGTTTAACTTTTCTTGAAAATGCATTTTCGAGGATACGTTGACCGGTGAGCATCAATACAGTGGTTCCAACATGACTTTCATTATGACACACCACCCCCCCACCCTCCATAATGAAAGAAATGTTAAAAATTATTTATATCATAATTATACAAACACAGGGATAGGAAGAGGTGGACTAATTGCATTGGGCCTCCTCGATCACCTGACCTATCCATTTTATATTTTTTTATGCGGTATAGTTAACAATAAGGTTTAGAAAAGAACTTATGAATTTAGAGAGGCACTCGAAGTGGCGGTACGAGAAAAGTTTAATTAAGTCGACCGGTCCTTCTGTGAGAAGAGGTAGTAATTCAGTTTTATAAAGATGCAACTCAAAACAATGGCGGATTTTTTGAATATTTTCTAAAATAACTGACAGTGTATGTAGTGATATTATTTTTGTAAGTTTTAGTTTGTGTAATATAAATTGTAAAGAACCATTTAGTAATATATTCTGACTTTTTACAAGTTATAAATCATCACAGAATAAGAATACCATACAATCTAAGTGAAATTAGTCAAAAAAGATAAGAATTGGCTATAACTAAATTTCTTTTCTAACATATCTTGAAAATCGTTCTCTAAAAAACGTAACATTCACCGGTCAACGTATCGTCGAAAATGCATGGTCAAGAAAAGTTAAACCAGGATTATTGTTTTTTTTTACACGTTTTTCTTCAGTTGAAAAATTCATATTTACAATTTTTGTTTATTTTAATTTACAAAATTTGGATGTGACAGTTTGATATTTCTGAGAGCAACGACGATTGAACATGTTTCCATGGCTAACTAAGTGAAATTTTTTAAAAATTATAAGAATTGGCTATAACTCAGTAATTTTTTTGAAGAAAACATATTATAGCTTATATCGCAGAAAAGCTTTAAAAATGGCGCTTTTTATGAAGTCATGGCCAACTATGGTTTCCATTTAAAAAAACATATATTTGTGTCATATGTCAAAAATGACAGGCTTTAGAGAAAAACGGAGGACACAATCTCATTAGGGATGTGATTATCTACAACTTTTATCTGAGAACTTTTTGTCTAAAATAGCTTATAATGGAATTAGGGACAATTTTTAAAATAGCCGAAATTTGTTTTTTTCAAAATATCTAGTAAGCCATGAACTTTTTCAAAAATCTGAAAGGCGCATGTTTATGACCCCACAAAACTGCAATTCTTTCCCCATTTAACCGACTCTCTATCTCCAGTAGTTTCCGAGATACCCATAGAGAACATCATAAGGAAACTCACCCTGTGCAACATTAAAACTTATTTCTATATTGTAATGACTGTCAGTAATTTGGTTTTATTTTTAGAGCTTAGTAAAAACCTATATTGTTTTTTTTTCCAAATTTATATGTATGCTATTTTATTTTGTACTATATTTTCTGAGAGTTTATATTAATTGAACCCATTTTTGTCTAGATTAGTTTAATAATACATAATATAATATACAATGACATGAAAATTTGTTATTTTTTAGTTTTTGTGTGTTTTTTAACTTTTTAGAAGGCGTAGTCCCACAGACTACGCCGGACCGTTTATGATACATATCTATTACCGGACCAGTTAAGGGTTAACCAAGTGGTCGGTCTAAATTCTATTGGTAAGATGCCTAGTATGATAGCAAAACACTTGAAGCTGCCAGATTATGAGGCCTACACTGGGCATTGTTTCCGGAGAACTTCAGCCACACTCCTTGCTAATGCAGGGGGGTGATATATTCAGTTTGAAGCGCCACGGAGGTTGGAAATCTTCGACAGTGGCCGAGGGATACGTCCAGGATTCTATCAACAATAAAATTTAAATATCAAATAAAATTTTAGAGTGTCAAATACCGGGATCAAGTACCTCTACATCAAAATTGGATAGTGTTTCATGTCCCAAAACTCCCTATTCTCAAGCAAAATCAGAACTATCTAGTTTGGGATTAAATATTGGTTCGTGTACTGGTTGTACTATTAATGTTAATATTGTAAATAATAACTGGAATATCCATTAGTGTTAAATTTGATATTTGTTTATTCTTGAATATTTCTATAGTTCTTCATTTACATGCAGTGTGCGAAATAGACATTTCGCGCATTACTTCGCGTACCGTGCCATAGTAACGTAGGCAATTTGCGAACCTGGTCAATTTTTGACGTTTGTAGAAAAATAAAATATTTAATAAATATGTTATTTATATCATTCCATATCAAATGATATCATTATAATAATGGCAACATATTGATTTATTTATTATTAAAAATTTAAAAAGAAATATGATCCTACTTTAATTATAATGTATTTCAAATAAACATAAAGAAATATATTTTGAAAAATTTCTTTTAAAAAGATAAAAATTCCCATATAGTCCATTCCTATACAGTTTTTTGCATATTTAAAATTAACCAATTTGAAGTAAATTCATTTCAATTGGTTTATTGAAATGTTTCAAAATTACATGTATAATATGCAATATTTATTTTTAATAACTTTTTTAAGTACTAAATTGAAAATTAAAATTAATTTTAATGTGAAATTTGACAATATTCTAAGTACTGGTCTGGAAGGAATAATAATATAGCATGTAACTTCAATTTAAGGTCGTTATATATTCGGCTGCATATAGAGGGACTTATATAGGTACCTATGTACAATAAAATGAATATTGCTACGTACAGTTCAGTAGAAAGATATGCGATAGAATCAAAAACAAATTCTATCTTAGCATCGCGTTTACGCTCCTTCTTGAAATATAATATCTATATTAGTATTATTTACAATACGTCAGCTGTAGAATAGAATAATATTATTTCGTTGTGTTAAGATATAAAAAAATTACAAGCATGAAAATACACTTCCCCAACAAATTAACGCACCACAAAAAATATCCAAAAGTTTAAGTTAAGTTTTTGTCAAAACCACTTATCCGATTTGGACGATTTTTTTTGAATGATAGGTTATTCTTTCCACAATGTTGCTATACTAAAAGTATTTCGATAAAAACTGTTTTTTTACTAATACCGGGTGTAGCAATTATAACATGTTTTCTAAATACAATTTGTACCACCCTGTAGAGTTGATCAGTTACAATATTAAGTTAAAATAATTGAAATCACATTTTAGCCTTATCTTTTTTTTACATTTTATTTTTTATTTACTCCATTATCTTTCTTATTACAAAAGAAACATAATTTAATAAAATAACATAATTTTATTGCAAATTATTAACAAAAAACAACGAAACGAAATTCAATGAAACAATTTAAACTGAAGTGTCAGTAGCGAGTATTTCCGCCTCTGGCACGAATTACTGCTTGACAACGACGACCCATACATTAAATTAGAGATCTTATGTTATTTTGATCCAGTTCTTCCCATATGCGAATAAGACGTACGTCTTCCAAAGTATTCAAGTTGCGTTCCTCCTGTAATCTCCGCCCAAGAGTGTCCCAAAGATTCTCTATAGAATTTAAGGCCGGGCTTCGAACTGGCCATGCCATAGTATCGATTTCGACTTCCTCTAGGTAGTTTCTTACAATTCGAGCAATGTGAGGCCTGGCATTATCTTGCATCAACAAAAAACCTCGCCCTATATATGGCGCATACGGCACAACATGTTGGTCTAACACCTCCAATATATACCTTTCAGCTGTAAGAGTTCCATTAACGATGACAAGTTCCGCGCGACCAATTAAAGAAATACCACCCCAGACCATCAGAGATCCTCCTCCAAATAATGTGGTATGTGAGAAATTACACTGAGCATACCTTTCGTTAGGACGTCGATATACAAGCATACGCCTGTCATTGTTGTACAGACAAAATCGGGAGTCGTCTGTAAATAATACCCTTTGCCATTCAGCCTCTAACCAGTCACGATGCTCTCTGGCAAAATTTAGCCTCGCTCTTCGATTATCTCTAGTTAAAGCTGGACTTCGGGCGGCAACTTTAGGTCTCAGATTCTGTTCTCTCAGCCACTGACGGATAGTTTCTGTGCAAACTTGTAGACCGTTAGTATTTCTGAGCTGAGTTTGAAGGGTCCGAGCTGTTACGAAACGTTGTCTTAATGTTGGGAGTCTTAAAAAACGTTCCTAAATCGGATTGGTTTTTCGATTCCTGCCTTGTCCCGGCCTGCGACAATTACTCCCAGTATCTCTATACTGTTGTATAACTCGTGAAATGGTTGAGTGAGTTACAGTAAATCGTTCACCAATTCTTCGGTAGCTCTAACCTTTCTCAGACAATATTAATGCTTGAGCACATTCTTCGCGAGTAACATTTCTTGTTTCACGTGCACGTTGCATGTTTTTGATATAATAAAAGGACGAAAACGACTGACACTGACAACAAGCATCTCTATTTGACATTTACTGGTAATCTTATCATTACTTTAGTGAGTAAAATGGAAAAATGTTAATTAAAACCAATATTAAATCATGTCATCCTATAAAATGTTGTTTTTCGTGTAATAAGGAAGATAATGGAGTAAATAAAAAAACAAAATGTAAAAAAAAGATTAGGCTAAAATGTGATTTCAATTTTAACTTGATACTGTAACTGATCAACTCTACAGGGTATCACTAATTTTATTAAAAAAACACGTTATAATTGCTACACGGGTATTAGTATAAAAGGGATTCCTATCAAAATACAGTTAGTATAGCAACATTGTGGAAATAATAACCAATCATTAAAAAAAAATCGTCCAAATCGGATAAGTGGTTTTTACAAAACTTAACTTAAACTTTTTAATTTTTTTTTTGTGGTGCGTTAATTTATTGGAGAAGTGTAGTTTTAAAGAAAAAAAGAACACTTGAAAGCTTCAGAGTTAAGTGTAGAGGTGTTTAGTTAGAAAGAAAAAAGGGTGAGTCTATACAGGGTGTCCGAACATCGACAGAAATACATTCAGTACCCCTGTTAATTAACACTAAACTTTTATTAAGTTGTTTATAATTCAGCAAATATAATTTGTATTGTTATTTAGAGTAAAATCTTTAATGTTTTTTAAAGAATAAATTTAATTTACTATAGGTACATCAGAGTCTGTGATATATTTATATACAGTGTGGTCTTTAAAAAAACGTAATTTTTCTTTCAGTTGTAAAAACACAGGCTAAAACTAAAATGTTTTATACAGATTGTCCAGATTTCGTCATCAGTAAAAGTTTGCTTAGATAAAGTTTACATTTCAGTTAGTTCATTTAATATAATGTGTATTCGATTATACACGTACACTTATAATACCTGTTATACTAAAGCTGGCAAAGGTTAGTCTTGGGTCGATATTTCCGTATGTAAGAAGACAATATAATATGCGTTTTCTATACGTACTGAACAAAGAGAGAACAGTACAGTTGCCAAACAAAAAAGTCAGGAAACACTTGCATTTTTGGTAAAATAAGTGGAACTGAGTTGTAATTAAGCGTTCGACAGTGGTCGCGCTATTAGAACTCTTTATAAATAAAAAAGTTGCACGATTGCTGAAAATTGCACAAAATTTTTGCACTAAAAGTAAATGGAGTTTAAAATTTTTGAATGGAAAAAAACAACCTTATCGAACCTTTCTTATTTAAACAAATTGTAAAAGATTCGATCCTCAAAATAAAAAAGTTTCAATGTCTAAAGTGGTTCTAAAAATATGGCGTGTTATGTGTTAAAAAGTTGAGTTTTTAAATTACCGCGACACCCTAACGATATTCTTATAATTTATTTTCAGATGCTCAGAAACATATCTAATTATTTTATCTAGTTATCTTTTTGAAAAAGAAGTCGTTTAAAAATAAGCGGTTTGCGATTGTGATTTTACTTTACTTGATAAGGAAAGGCATACCGGCAACGCCGCAACAGCACACCGTCGGATTTATCTCACTCCTGCTTAGTAAGATACCTATGCGATTTACTTCCACACATGTAAATACCGACCCAAGAGTAACAGTTGCCAGCACAGTAGAAACTAATAGTAAAATTGACATGAAATATATTAGGAACACCTTGTACAATACACCTGTTAGAAAACGAAAATATCACACTCTATATATTCTGTACAATTCCAGTGGTCTGTAAAATCGACTTATTTTATATTGCACTATATGTATACACTGTACAAAGTAATTTAACCAACTAGTTTTTTAATTTTTTTATAATTTTATTTTATTATATGCAAAATATTTTTAAAACTGTGTCTAGTGGAGTGCCCAGAGACTTTTACCTCGGAATTCAATTACTGTGAATGTATTTAATTTGAAACCTTCTGTATTGCGTTTTATAGATAAAATACTAAAATGTTTACCAATTTTGCTTTGATTGCTTTTAATTTTATATTTTAGTAATTTTAGTAAATTCTTAATTATTTCCTTCTTAATATTTTGATTTTTTTAATTCTTTTTCTAAGTAAATTTATTGAAATAAACAAATCTCACGCATAAGCTATACCTATTCTGCTTATATTCTAATAATTGAAATTTTGATTGAAATCGAATTATACAGGGTAGCGCGTCATATACGACGCGGTTTTTGCAACGAGAACAAAAGTTTGTATTGAAATTTTGTGAGCTTAAGTAAGTCACTTTAAAGCATTTTCTAAAATTATGTAGAGTTCTACAGGGTGTCCCCAAAAAAAGATACACATCAAAGTTATGTTTTTTGTAATGGAACACCCTATATAGTAATTGATTTTTGGATTCTAATAAAAAAATAAAGGTTTGTTTCATTAGAAAAGTATACGACTAAAATGTATAGTTTTTGAAATACATTCAGCGGCACGAAAAATGGGCACCTTAAAACTTTGATGTATTTTAAAGGTTAATATATTTTATTTTAATGGTCCGATTTTGATGATTTTTAAGCAGTGTTTTGCCAAATTATTTGACTTTTTACTATCTTTTTCTAAATTAAAAATGAAACTCCCCATCTGTTAATTATACGAGGGAAAACATATTTTGGTGAAAATTTGAAACACCCTGTGAAATATGTTAAAACAGCAAGAAATTTAAAAATTATTTTATCATCTAGATACATCATTTCTTGATGGTTTGTTGTGATATTCGGTTTTAAAGAAGGCGCTAACATTTTTTCGTAATTTTTACATTAAGACCTTTTGGGCCTAGTCAACACATCTAGTAAGTTCTGGTCCCGAAGCAGGCCTTCTTGACATAAGATTTGCTTCATTTAATCTTCTTCTTGTAATCCGTTAGTTAATATGTACGGTCCTTAAGTGCAATTCATTATCAATTTGAAAAGCTGGCAAACGACGGTTTCTTAGCCATACACTTACAATAAGTCGATCGTCTCGATTAGAAGTTGTCATACGAAGGTTCCTGGACGTCTAGATTGACATCCTCATGGACGTGGTCATAATTCAAAAACCACTCAGTATACTCTATATATGGTATTAAGGTATTTTTGGAACCGGAATTTTATAGCAAATTCACTGAACTCGAATAAATATATATCATTTTACGTATATATTTTACTCACTCTACAACAATATTTTTGAAATGTGAACTACCATTAAACATATATTTTGTAAGAGATTTGGAATGAAAATCTCAAATAGGAATCCTGATACAGAGCTTTTCCGGAATACGGAGCTATCTTGTATGTATGCATTTGTATATGTGTGTTTATTCAAATACTAAAGTGAGAGCAACGACTTTAAATGGGTAAACTTTGTAATATATCTTATTAACAATACACTGCAAAAAGTTTTATAAAATATCGTTTACAGTAAATGAATTCCGAGGTTTGTATCCCATAAGGACTTAAAGCACTCCACTATCACGGTAAGCGTAAAAAAAATCTTTTCGAGCTCTAGCTTATTTTTTAAGAATAAGATTTAGAATATAGGTTGGAATAAACGGTTTTTTTTTGGGGCTTAATTTATTGAAATTATTTTTGTTATTGCAAAAGACATTAATAATTCTGAATTCTTCAGGAAATAAACCAGAATATAAACTAGTTGCATAAACCACCATGCCTTACGAGACAATTATCATTAGAAAATCTATTGCTTAAATATAATTCAGTTTGGTGACATGTATTCTCGAAGGATGTCTCACTTAAGGGTAAAAAATGTACATGTACTGCCAAACGAGTGCTAATGACCGCGAAGAAGACTGCCTATGTCTGCCATATATAATTATAGTCGACTGACACCAACTACTGCCAGCGACTTCCAAGAATATGTATAGGGTGTCCCATTTAGGTTGAAATCACACGGTATGTTCGTTATTAGTAAAGATAGGAGGATGCGGTTTGCACAAACCTATTCCAGTTTTTTGTCAAACGGAAGATGCCGTAAACAAAAATGTTTTAGCTCTTTTCGTTTCTGAACTACAGAATCTTTTTAAAATTTTGCAATTTGGGACAGCCCCCGTATCTCCTTTATTGTCGATGATATCGAGAAGATGAAAACAGTTTCTTGTAGAACTTTTTAGGTAGAATACAGTAGGGTAGTCTGTTTTCCTACGAATTTTTTTTAGAAGATGAACTAGAGTTATGTTTTTTCAAATGGAACACCCTGTATATTTATAAATCATATGATCCGCAAGGCGGGTATACAGGGTTGTTCACCACATACGACACGGTGTATTCTAGCTAAACGATTAGATTTTTACAAATTTTAAGTTTTGGGTTCGTTGAAGGACTATTAGAGGTACAATTTAAAATAATTTTTACAAGATACAGAGTGTCCCAAATAAGTAAAAAATATTAAAGTTTTATTTTTTTAAATGGACCACCCTGTATATTATTCTATTTTTGGATTCTACGATTGAAATAAAGGTAAATTTGATTAAGGTTTATCACACTTAAACCTTACCGTTTCTGAAATATTTTCAATTTTATGAAATTGCAGTAAAAATTTTAAGGCTTATTTTCTCCAAGGGTATCAAAGTTTTTAATACTAAATATTTACTGAAGTTTATTTATTGATAAGATATTGTGTTGCAATAATAAACATTTTACTACCTTATACAGAGTGTCCAAAAATTTATATTAAATAATTACTAGCTTTAAACGGCTATAACTTGTTTAATTTAATTGGAACACCTTAATATATTTTACGTGAATCAGATGCACAATGTAATGTCTATCAAATTGTATCATACCATTTTTACCCATCCCTTCAAGTTTTCGTAGAAAATGCGTTTCCTTATAATTTATACCTCATTTATCAATATACCTATGGAATTTACATACTATGGAACATTTCAGATTTTTTTATTGCACCATATATGTACAAAATATACAGGTGGTAAATATTGCAACCCATTGGCATATAAAAAAAAACTATTTAAATCTTTGTAAAAGAGTAATAATTAAATATCCCACCATTATTTTCGACCAAAAACACCAAAAATTTTAGTTAATTAAATACTTTTAAATTGTTTTAATTAATAAGCTGTTCTAAATAAATATGCATTTGACTCAGAAATCAATATAATAATAAGTTATGAAAATGAACGTCTTTGTTTTTAAAAATAAGCATTCGTCAAAAAATTAAATACAATATATAAAGTGTTACTTTTTACCACACTGTCTATTACACACACAAAATTCAGTTATTTTGTATTTGGAGCAATTATTATTAATCAACGTAAACAGTCAATTAATGTAGTTTGAATACTGGGATCATATTAATTGGTCCTCTTTAACAAAAAATATTTAAACAGTTTTTTTATTTTTTAATTAAATAAGCGAACTATAGCGACAATATTAGTATCTGTATCCTTTGAAAATTTGTTACATCTTTAAAAATAAGCTAAAATGTCAATGTTCCATGGGTATAGTGATAAATGAGGTCTAAATTATAAGAAAATGCATTTTCTACGAAAACTTGAAGAGATGGGTAAAAAATAGTATAATACAATTTGATAGACAATTACATTGTGCATCTGATTCACGTAAAATATATAGGGTGTTCCGTTTAAATTATACAAGTTATTGTCGTTTAAACTAGTAATTACTTAATATAAATTTTTGGACACTCTGTATAAGGTAGTAAAATTTTTATTATTGCAACACAATATCTGATCAATAAATAATCTTCAGTAAATATTTAGTATTAAAAACTTTGATACCCTTGTAGAAATAAAGCCTTAAATTTTTTACTGCAATTTTATAAAATTGAAAATATTTCAAAAACCGTAAGGTTTAAGTGTGATAAACCTTAATCAAATTTACCTTTATTTCAATCGCAGAATCCAAAAATAGAATAATATACAGGGTGTTCCATTTAAAAAAATACAACTATAATATTTTTTACTTATTTGGGACACTCTGTATCTTGTATAAATAATTTTAAATTGTAGCTCTAATAGTCCTTCAACTAACCCAAAACTTAAAATTTGTAAAAAATCTAATCGTTTAGCTACAATACTCCGTGTCGTATGTGGTGAACAACCCTGTATACAAGGTGATATAGGGTGAACCTTGATGAGTTTCTCAGAAATATATATCACTCTATATGCATTTATTTTCACTATTTACTGCAATATTTAAAATATATCATTTTATTATTAGTAGGTTGTGATAAATAACAAAAAAAATCAAAATGGTATTTACTAAAATAGTCATACACATATTAAAATTTTATTTGGGATTGATATATTTTACTTTTTGAACTGTTACCACTGAATCTCTGAATATAAGCATTTTCTTTTTTTTTATCACGGAACTTGGGTTTCCAAATATCTAAAAGCTTGCATTATTAAAAGCATTTTCCAGGTTTCGACATTGTTGTAGTTGTCATGATATATTTCATATTTCAAAAATTTCCAAAATCAGAAATCGAGAACCGACAAATCCGGGAATCAGGGAGACCATCTATGAGTCCATTGATTCCAATTCATTGATTTAAGAAATAATTATTTAACAAAATTCTAATATGTTCAAAGTTGTGAGGGAGAGCCAAATCTTGCTGAAAGTATACTTCACGTAAATTAACTAAAAATATCTTGGATTTCCAGTACAGTAAGCTTCCAAGATTTACAAACAGCGGTAGAGAGTTAAGTTTCCCTAATATATAAAAAAATTATTAGTAGCTCTCAAAAATAAAACAAGAGAATTGAATAACAATATACTTTTAATAATTCTTTAATTCTTTTTAATAAAAACCTTTAAATATTGCAGTAAATAGTAATAATAAATATAGGGGTGATATATATTCCTGAGAAGATTATGGCAAAGCCAAATCAATTTACTATATAAATATACAGGGTGTTCTATTTAAGAAAAACATAACTTTTAGTTCATATCTAAAATATTTTTTTCGTAGAATAACAGACTACGCCACTGTGATATGTAAAAAAATCTACAATAAACAGTTTTTCGCCTTCTCGATAACTATAACAATAACAGAGATACACAGGAGGCGCTCCCAAAATGAAAAATTTTCAAAAGACCCTGTAGCGCAGAAACGAAGAGGGCTATGAAAATTTTGTTTACGCATCTTTCGTTTTGACAAAAAAGTGGGACAGGTTTGTGCAAACCTCCACCCTTCTATCTTCACTAATAATGAAAATATCGTATGATTTTAAACAAAATGGGACACCCTGTACATATAGTTTTCACAGTGGACACCCCTCGTGTATTCTAGTAAATATTTTTATTCTACAAAAGAATATTCATAAGCAGGCAACACTAGAGAGCTTGTTATGCAATATGTTTGTCAGCAGGTGTACATTTTAATGTCCGCCATTTCGGGAAAACAAAACCAACGCAAACAAGGGGATATTCCCTCTATTTTAGGCTGGAAACGTTTATTTATATATCTTTCCAAGAAGAATCAAACATGAGAAAATTTACACAAGATACAAGATGTTACGTTATTAATTAGAAAATTATTCAAGTGAGACAGACAAAAAGCCGCGTGAATTAGTGTTTTTTTTATGTTTTATTTTTATTCTTGTGTTATATCAATTATAGCAGTTTGTACAGACACATAATCATATTATTAAACACACTAATTTATTTTTAGTAACCAACGACGGATGGAATCATCTTTGGCTGCAAGAAGGCTTGACTACTTATATGTCGACCAAATATTTCAATCAGTACTTCAACGTGGTAGGTCAAATAGCTCTTAAATATACAGTATTATATTTAAATCTTTATTATTTTATCAAGAAAAATTAAGCAGTATCTGCTGGTGGAAGGAATGGATATGTTACTAGTGATTTTATTTTGTGAGGATAATTGTTTGTTGGCCTGAAAGGTTTATGCTCAAAGGTATCCAAATAGGAATTTTCTTGACAAGCGTTCCTTTGAAAAACTACTTTTCCTATTTCGCAGAACTGATAGTGTGGTATATGAAAAACCTATTAGACAAAAACCTGTCGTTGAAAGTGAAGAAAAATGAATTTGCCTTAATTGGTTCTTTTATAGAAAATCCAATATATCTACAAGTCATCGTAATATAAATCAAAGAACTACTTCTTTATTTTTCGTGATAAAATAATAAATACTTATTTATTAAACTCTTGTTGCTAAATTAAATAAAAGGAAACTGTTATATATTTAAATAAAGTCCATAAACTAATGTCGATTTTGAAAATAGCTACTAACTGAAATTGCCATGGCGACACCAGCCATCTTGATTGCCATTTTATTGCAAAATCGCTTTTTATTCAAAATCTGAGCCAGATAGGTATAGGAAACCCTAATATAGTTTGAAAGAACATTTAAATGTGCTTCGACATATTTAAAAAAATACATAGTGTTGTATTTGAAATAACGAAGTTTTTATGTAAAAGAAATATTTAAAATAGACTAGCACTTTTTGATACCCCTGTATACATTTAAGAAAGCAATCCAATTTTTTAGTAAAGTTTATTTCTCTGGCTTAAGAGTCAGCACAAGAACTAATCATGAAAATTAATGTACAAGATGTTATCAAACGTAAAAACTTTTTTTTGTAAAAAAAATCATTTTTTTAGTATTTGTTGCAATTATTATTAATCTATTTAGTTAGTAATTATTTAATGTAAATTTTTGGACACTCTGTATAAGGTAGTATAATTTTTATTATTGTAACACAATATCTGATCAATAAATAATCTTCAGTCAATATTTAGTATTAAAAACTTTGATACCCTTCTAGAAATGAAACGTAAAATTTTTTACTGCAATTTCACAAAACTGAAAATATTTCAAAAACGGTTTAAGTGTGATAAACCTTAATCAAATTTTTACCTTTATTTCAATGGTAGAATCTAAAAATAGAATAATATACAGGGTGTTCCATTTAAAAAAATACAACTATAATATTTTTTACTTATTTGGGACACTCTGTATCTTGTAAAAATAATTTTAAATTGTAGCTTTAATAGTCCTTCAACCAACCCAAAACTTAAAATTTGTAAAAATCTAATCGTTTAGCTACAATACTCCGTGTCGTATGTGGTGAACAACCCTGTATACAAGGTGATATAGGGTGAACCTTGATGAGTTTCTCAGAAATATATATCACTCTATATGCATTTATTTTCACTATTCACTGCAATATTTAAAATATATCATTTTATTATTAGTGGGCTGTGATAAATAACAAAAAAAAATCAAAATGGTATTTACTAAAATAGTCATACACATATTAAAATTTTATTTGGGATTGATATATTTTACTTTTGAACTGTTACCACTGAATCTCTGAATATAAGCATTTTTCTTTTTTTTATCACGGAACTTGGGTTTCCAAATATCTAAAAGCTTGCATTATTAAAGCATTTTCCAGGTTTCGACATTGCTGTAGTTGCCATGATATATTTCATATTTCAAAAATTTCCAAAATCAGAAATCGAGAACCGACAAATCCGGGAATCAGGGAGGCCATCTATGAGTCCATTGATTCCAATTCATTGATTTAAGAAATAATTATTTAACAAAATTCTAATATGTTCAAAGTTGTGAGGGAGAGCCAAATCTTGCTGAAAGTATACTTCACGTAAATTAACTAAAAGAATATCTTATAGTTCCAGTACGATAGCTTCCAAGATTTACAAATAGCGATAGAGAGTTAAGTTCCCCTAATATATAAAAAAAATTATTAGTGGCTCTCAAAATAAAACAAGAGACAGATAGGAATATACTTTTAATAATTCTTTAATTCTTTTAATAAAAACCTTTAAATATTGCAGTAAATAGTAATAATAAATATAGGGTGATATATATTCCTGAGAAGATTATGGCAAGCCAAATCATATAATTTATAAATATACAGGGTGTTCTATTTAAGAAAACATAACTTTAGTTCATATCTAAAATATTTTTTTCGTAGAATAACAGACTACGCCACTGTATTCTATGTAAAAAAAATCTACAATAAACAGTTTTCGCCTTCTCGATAACTATAACAATAACAGAGATACACAGGAGGCGCTCCCAAAATGAAAAATTTTCAAAAAGACCCTGTAGCGCAGAAACGAAGAGGGCTATGAAAATTTTGTTTACGCATCTTTCGTTTGACAAAAAAGTGGGACAGGTTTGTGCAAACCTCACCCTTCTATCTTCACTAATAATGAAAATATCGTATGATTTTAAACAAAATGGGACACCCTGTACATATAGTTTTCACAGTGGGACACCCCTCGTGTATTCTAGTAAATATTTTTTATTCTACAAAAGAATATTCATAAGCAGGCAACGCACTAGAGAGCTTGTTATGCAATATGTTTGTCAGCAGGTGTCAGAGAATATTGACATTATTTG
>NW_022146311.1:0-20987 GCF_002938485.1 Sitophilus oryzae | reverse complement strand
CTGATTAGCATTAAATGGTATAAGTCTTTTATCTATGGTATTTATTTTCCCAGTAGGTGAATATATAATAGGTATATAGTTTGTTCGGATTATATATGATAATGACGTATATGACAACTTTTGAGTCTGGCTTAAATTTTCGGATGGGTTTACTAAATAATAGTTATTTTTTATTCAAGACAATTTGTATAAAACAATATTTTTTTCCATAGCTAGTTACGTTTTAAAAAATATTCAGAAATTATTATTTCAAGGAATTTATTTCGAGTAGAAAAAATATTGTGCTGGGTTGGCGTTGGTTTCTATGTAATTTGGTAAATAAACAAAGCTGTCTCTTTAGTTGTCAGTTTTGAGTCAATATTTTTTAATTCTCTTTCGTGTCTATTGCTGATTGGATTGGAGCCAGAAATGGCTCAAAACGAAATAAGTAAATTTACTAACAGATATTCAGGCTGAGGCGAAAAACACTATATCCAAACTACTTCCATTTAAATCCCGAATAACTTAATGAAACGGAATACAAAACTTTTCAAAAATGGAAGCAATTAAAAAATGTGCGAGAAAAAATAAAGTTTGTAACCTATCCTCGCTGTTAAATTATCATTTAATCTACCCTTGTGATTAAAGTACTATTTTATCTACTATTTTTGATAGATATAAGACAATTTTAACAGTTACTATGGAAAAAAATAAAAGTTCCACTTATTTTCCCAGTCATAAATATTTGAGATTTAATAAAGTGAATTAAACTTAAATAAGGTAAAATAAACCATTTTATTAATGGAAATATCAATCTGGAACATCTGACAATTTGACAGATTTTTGAAATCCATAACCCTTATTTCATATTTTCCAGGATTTGAAAATTTGTCACATTAAATAATACTTATAATTTCTTTAAAAAAATAGACGTCTGGCTGTCATTTACAATCACGAAAGACCCGCCAGACTAACAAGTCAGGTAGTTAAATAAGGAGAGAAAGCAGCACGTATAGGGGTAGAGAATTATATATTTCCTAGAGATTTTGTAGAGAATTAAATTTTCTACAACATACTACTTTCTCGTATCTCCGATAGTTACAAAGTTATTGGCAAATGAAGTTTATTGATGACGGACTGATATTTTGCCACCTTAGGCCAGTAAACGTAGCCGAGTATTATATGTAAAGGTGGAAAAATTTAGTAACCAACCGATCTTAACGGGAATGTGTAGATAATTATCTCCTATTTAACCCCTCAAAAGTCCCATTCGGTCCCAGTGGGGTTGAAAGTTTGAAAAAAACTGCCGCCATCTTGGATTTTTTCGTTTTTTTCAAATATCTCCGTTTGCATAACTTTTTTCGAAAAAACTAAAGATATGTTTTTTGTAGAGAATTCAATTTAGAGTAATAGAGATACTAGTAATAGAGATAGAGCAATTTTTTACTATACGTTTTATAAATTTTCCAGTTTTTTAAACCAATCAGCTATAATTTTTGCGTTAATAGTATAGTGTTAATATATGTAGATAAACCAAATATAAATTTAAGCATTAAAACAATTAAAAATAACGTTTAAATATTATTTATTAAATAGAATTATTGTTAAGAAAATTATTATTAAATTAAAGTTGTTAAATAAAATCTGCTATGACGTCATCCTGAACGTCATTTTCATCCTCAACTAAAATACAAAAGTTTGTGCAACTGATTCCGTATCACTGACTACACTTTGAAGAAAATTTAAGACCCAGTTTTCTACAAGAGCAATTTTTAGAGCATTGACTCTCTTTGCAATAATTGCAAAAAAATAATTTTAGTAGGTCAGGAGGTGCCACATCTTCTGTATGTAGTATCTCAGTATGTCCTGAGTAAAGGGAGTTTTGCAAAGTTCTCAGATGGAGGTAAATTAGCTAAATTAAACGTAGTCTTAAGGGCTTGTCTTGATGTAATCTTATTGTATAGTAGAGTGTATGATTAATATGTTTGGTATCAGATGGTTAATATGTTTGATATAGCTTGGGCAGTCATATAGTTTTAAAAAATAATTTAATCCTGACTGGAACAAGTCAAAAATGTGCCTGGCGATACTGAAAATAGATGATGTTCTTTATCAATACCTCGACCTATTTTTAGAAACAAATGCTAACAAAGATGACTTGTTTTAGTCAGGATTAAATTATCTTTTATAGCTATATCTTTTACAATATGGATGGGGGAAAGATCAAAAGGCAATCTGACACCTATTCAATCAACAGAAGATGTGGCGCCTCCTGACCTACTAAAATATTTTTTTTGCAATTGCAAAGAGAGTCAGGGCTCTAAAAATTACTCTTGTATAAAAGTGGGTCTTAAATTTTCTGCAAAGTGTGGTCAGTGCAACGGAGTCAGTTGCACAAACTTTTGTATTTTAGTTGAAGCGGAAAATGAGACGCTCAGGATGACGCCGTAGCAGATTTTATTTAATAACTTTAATTTTATAATAATATTTTTAACAATAATTTTATTTAATAAATAGTATTTTAACGTTATTTTTAATGCTTAAATTTATACTTGGTTTATCCTTTGAATAAGAAGACTAAGGAAGGAGCATATCAAAAATCTTAGGTACACCGCGATGGGCCTCAAATATGGCCGACTTAAATTCCGGTTTATCAGTGTCGTTCTAATTTTATTTAAAAAATGTAAAACTATGATGTAGGGTAGACGTGGGGTAGACTCAATAATTTGTTGTTTTATTTTACGTTGTGAATAAATATTGGTAGTTATTAAAACTGTTATAAAAATATATAATTCTAATAAAAATAGATAAGTTATAATAAATATTTATTAACACAAACATCCGATACGCTACTGAAGCAGGTAAGTCAAATTAACGTATCTAAATTCTTTGACATCTAATCTTTGACAAGTAATAAATAAAAGCTAAAATGCAAGAAAAATATATAATTTAGTTAATTTAAGTGAATTTCATAAATGATCGGTTTACTACACGTATGTATATTATATAGTCACTTACTACCGAAAAGTTGTTCCATTATTTCACTCAATTTTTGCCGAGATCTACCGCACGCTACACAACCAACTATTTTAGAGCCTTTTTCGATAAATCGCGATAGTGTCACTGTTAATTTAAGTTCTGCCACAATTTCCATCTAGATTTACTACCTTTATACAACTATCATTAGTAGAATAAATAATAAATAACATAAAATAAGCTCCGTAAAGACTGACAAATCCACAAAATTTCAAATCAAATTCAAATGTGTCAAATGAATCGTCAAACAGAACTGTCAAGGATCCCCACCCTAGAGTGCTTTTTCCGCCCACCATGCATGAATACATGGATAGCATTATGCTCTTTCCTTAGTCTTCTTATTCAAAGGGTTTATCTATATTAACACTATACTGTTAACGCAAAAATTATAAGTAGCTGATATTGGTTTAAAAAACTGGAAAATTTATAAAACGTATAGTAAAAAATTGCTCTATCTCTATTATTACTTATTTTAGAAAAAAAATTATTAAATATAAAATATTCTAAATTGACTTCTCTACCAAAAACATATCTTTAGTTTTTTCGAAAGAAGTTATGCACTGGGAGATATTTGAAGAAAAAAACGAAAAAATCCAAGATGGCGGCGATTTTTTTCAAACTTCCTCTACTGGGACCGAATGGGACTTTTGAGGGGTTAAAGAGGAGATCATTATCTACTCCACCTCAACCTCCAGATTGACTGGCCTACCTTTGATTTTTCTCGGTCGTAAATCTTGAGAATTTTTTTCGTGTGTCTTGACCATTGGAGGATTGGTTGACGGATAGAGTCTTCCAGGTTACGGATAGAGTCTTCCAGGTTCTTGAGTTTTGCTTTAAGTTGGTTTTTTATAATAATTTTTTAATAATTTATTAATATCTCTGAAATTATCCAAATATATTAATTCATATCTTAAGATTATGTAAAGTGATCTGAAAGGAAGTCAAAAATGCAATAATATACAGGGTGTTCCATTAAAAAATCATCCCGATCCACTTACACTTTTTTGAGCCATCCTATAGAAGTTAAAATATTTTTCTGAAATACATCCTTGTACATACTTTAGGTTTACACTTAAACAAAATTCCCAAGTTTTTTTATTCTAGGAGCTACAGATGCCCAACGCGACGCACTATTGCCGGACCCTATATTAAGTCTATGCCGGACCCTGTATATTTACAATATTCATTGTCTAAATCATAATGAACTTGGAAATATTGAGTTTATTCAGCATCTCAAAGTTGGTAGTTGACGTTTTTAAGCAATTGTTCATCATATTGCTGAAGCGTGTATAAAATTACTTCTGTTTTTTTTTAAATATTATACTGTCTCTGGAAATAATATTCTAGAATAGTCGTATTTTGTGATTCGACTTTAAAGGTTGTTGTTACTCTTATATTTATTGAAAATCTGCTATTTATGTTCATGTCCCATTTATAGGACATTGGCTGAAAACAACTTCAGTAAGCACGTGGATGTTTTTCGAGTCCTAAAAACTATTATTGCTTTAGCTTTGTAAAAGTACTATATTACAAAGCCATGACCTCTAAAGTATCTAAACAACAAAGGAGATAACGGAAATTTTAGAATATCCTGAATTTTGAGACGTTTGTGGATGTTGACGATATTGACATTGCAATAATTCTTCCAAACTCTGATGAGTTAACCGAAAGTGAAAATTTTGAAGAAAATATTCTAGAACCTAAGTGGAAGATGTTAAAGGTCTCTATTATTAGTTATTTTAGAAAAAAAATGATTAAATATAAAATATTCTAAATTGAATACTCTACCAAAAACATATCTTTAGTTTTTTCGAAAGAAGTTATGCACTGGGAGATATTTGAAGAAAAGAACGAAAAAACCAAGATGGCGGCGATTTTTTTCAAACTTCCTCCACTGGGACCGAATGGGACTTTTGAGGGGTTAAAGAGGAGATCATTATCTACTCATTCCCGTTGACATCGGTTGGTTACTAAATTTTTCCACCTCAACCTCCAGATTGACTGGCCTACCTTTGATTTTTCTCGGTCGTAAATCTTGAGAATTTTTTTCGTGTGTCTTGACCATTGGAGGATTGGTTGACGGATAGAGTCTTCCAGGTTACGGATAGAGTCTTCCAGGTTCTTGAGTTTTGCTTTAAGTTGGTTTTTTAATAATTTTTTTTAATAATTTATTAATATCTCTGAAATTATCCAAATATATTAATTCATATCTTAAGATTATGTAAAGTGATCTGAAAGGAAGTCAAAAATGCAATAATATACAGGGTGTTCCATTAAAAAAAATCATCCCGATCCACTTACACTTTTTTGAGCCATCCTATAGAAGTTAAAATATTTTTCTGAAATACATCCTTGTACATACTTTAGGTTTACACTTAAACAAAATTCCCAAGTTTTTTTTATTCTAGGAGCTACAGATGCCCAACGCGACGCACTATTGCCGGACCCTATATTAAGTCTATGCCGGACCCTGTATATTACGTATTGCTAAAATAGGGGTAGCCTACACATATACTCCGATCTGGTAAAATAGCCGGGACCGGCAAATACAATGGAATTAAATGCAACTGTCGGAATGTGTGCAAAGCCGGCGCCGGCTCCGGCACCGATTTTGCGCCGGTGTCGATAACCGCTCTAATGTTTGAAAACTGAAACAATCAGCGTTTTACGGCAGGGTTCCCTTGTCGGGAGATGATCAAAGGCCAAAGCTGGCATTCCACCTCGCAAATTTTGGTATAGTGGTGGAAAAATTGAAAGTTTGTTAACTTTTTCCACTAATTGAAAATTCCTACCACGAATTTTGACGTTATGAATGCTCATATTCAAATTAGAAGAACAAACTTCTACGCTAATTGAAACCACTAATTTATTCCACCAATTGCGAGGTAAAATGTGAGAACGAAGCTTTATACTTTATACTTAAAAATTTTAAATCATTCACAATGTCTAAAAAATACAATTCAAATTAATAGAATATCCTAGCAACAGCTTGCGTTAGTCAGGTGTATCTATAGAGAAAGCCTAACCATTTATAATCACAATTTCTCTTGACGGATGATATAATCAAAGGCCAAAATGACATGACTCGCAAATTTTGAAGTATAGTTAGTTAGTGGCAAAACCAGTAATTTGGACGTTCTTAATGCTTAAATAGAAATTAGAGGAACAAATTTGTAGGCTAATTGAAACCACTAATTTCGAGGTCCTGAAAAAAGCTTAGATCAGTAAATTATCCACATCTTCAGACAACACAATTATCTACTTACTACCCGCCAAGTAGTCAGAAGAAACCGTAGGTCAAACCAACGAACAATTGCAATTGAATAATTTTGAACCTGTACCAAACCCACGGTGCACAAACCAGATGTAAACAGTAAAATTTATATTAATTGAAAATTTTGTTAACGAAGATATTATATTTTTTGCCACGCTTCTTTTATTTTAAAACTTATAGATTCTTTGATATATAAATGTATTTGTTTATGTGTCAATAATTCATACAAATTTATGTGCCAAATTAAAAGTTAAATTTAAATTGAATTAATACCAGAAAGCACAAACGAACTGCTAATACTCAGCAGAAAAGTGCCGATTGCAACACGTAACAGGTTCTCTTGTCAGGACATATGGTTTGTTAAGCGCTATCCGAAGAAGCTCAACCTGTATCAAGGAAGTCTCTACTGCAGGCACGATAACAAAGATCCTGAAACAGCAGAGCACATATTATATCTATGCTCTCATCCTTTCAAAGACCTGCACAAACTTGGTGCAGGGTACAGGGATAGCAGACTGGGTGCAGACATAGAAATGGGGAAAACACAATAGAACTTAGAACTCGTAGTGTTTCTGGCAAAGCAAAGCCCGTTAATATTGAGAAAAAAATTAACAACATGGGGCTTCTTGTTGGAATACAGAAAATTGAATTACTGGAATTATCCAGCACAACTCTTCCACACATTTGCTTCCCTTATATTGTGTGACCTTAAATCTGAAATTGAAGGATTCTTGTTTGCATGTCAAAATAGTGGAATAAACACGCATTGTGTATCGCAGTCAGTTCATTGATATTGCGGATGTTAAGACTGAGGCCTGTCACGAACAGTTCAGGACTCTTATGCATACATCAGTATATTATCTAACTCCATGCTGTTAGAAGTTATATCTGTGAACATAATTCCGCAGTTGAAGTTCCCTATTATTCATTTGCTGCTTCATTCAAACTAGAGGAAACCACGGGGGGTTTCCCTACGCTCTATTGCCCTACACTCTAGGTGAAATTGAGGCTGTGGTCGAGAACAATAACTACAAAATTTATTGGAACTACTACTATTAGCGTTCTCAAACTCAAGCAAATGGTATAAATAGACTTACATTACTGTACCAAACCCAAGGTGCACAAACCAGATGTAAACAGTAAAATTTTATTAATTGAAAATTTTGTTATCGAAGATATTATATTTCAACAATAGTAATTTTTCGAAAAAAAAACATTATAGTTTATATCGCTGAAAAGCTTAAAAAATGGGGCTTTTTCTGAAGTCGTGGCCAACTATGTTTTCCATTTAAAAAAACATATATTTATGAAAAATGACAGGCTTTAGAAAAAATCAGAGAACACAGACTCATTAGATATGTGATTATCTACAACTTTTATCTAAAAACTTTTTCTAAAAATTTAATAAAAGATTATAATTGAATTAGGGACAATTTTTTAAAAGAGCTAAAAAATTATTTTTTTCGAAATATCTAGTAAGCTATGAACTTTTTCAAAAATCTGAAAGACGCATATTTATGACCCAACAAAACTGCAATTATTTCCCGATTTATCCGACTTTCTATCTCCAGTAGTTTCCGAGATACCCATAGAGAACATCGTAGAAAACTCATCCTGTGTTTATAGAGTATTTTGTTAATCAAGTTATTTTTTTTTTAATTATAAAACATCAATCACATTGAAATTGATTATCTATTTTGTACATTGTAAATTACACGTGTTTAATGTCTGTAAACTTGGAGATTAGGCATTTAATCTTAAAGAGATTATCTCGAAATACTAGTTAAATCGACATTATTGATCTGTGCTGATGTGCAAATAGGACAGTGTTTAGCGTGAACAGTATAAGCATGGATATCAGGTAATAACCGTTAAGCATGCTTGTTACAACAGATTTATTGATAATTAGATTGTTGTGTTCAGTTGTGTTGTAAATACAATCTGGTTTAAACTGGAATGAGCCAGTCAGAAATGAGCCAATCAGAATATAAAGACAAGAAAACACGACATGACAATTTCTTATTTCAAGAAACACAACAAAACAGCATTTACTTAAGTGCTTATTTAATATTTTAAACATAAAAAATTTCAAGGGCAACGGCCTAGCTACGTCGAAACACCGGTTCCCATTAGAACACAGGAGTTAAGCGACGTAAGGCGATACTAGTGGATGGACGGGTGACCGGTTCGAAACTCTTTATCGTGCTGTTGTCAAAAAAGGCAAAAAGTGTAAAATCTATTGACGCACACTGCTCATTCACGCCGGTTCGAGGCCGAATGAGATCGGATATCTCGTGAGTAAGAGTCGATTTAGACACTTGCCAAGTCGGTAGGCCATTGACCATGATATAGCCGAGGACCGCGGTTCGGATTCCGCGTAAACAAAGTAGGCCCCGTCCAGATTAGCCCTGGGTGCAAAAAGGAGACGTTAACTGAAATCTTTACTTTTCTTTACTTTTACTTCCTTAATCTTTTTATTCAAAGCACACGGTATAAGGAATAGACATTTGTTAATATACAATATACAAGGTGGTCCGAACTGTATACCCGAAACTCCGGCAGCATATTACAGATAAAAATAAGTAAAAAAGTTCGTATAAATATAATATGTTCTAAAATGCTTCCTTTCGGAGATACAGGGTGTAGAAGTTTCATTTTTATTTAAATGTTTTCCAAATAATTTCTGAAGTATCGTCAATATTTGGATGAAAATTGGCGTTTGGGAGTTTTTTGACGTGAGAAATTTGATTTTGATGTCAATATAACTCCTACTTGTAGAGGGCGCCACCTACATATTTTTTCACTTATTTGAAGACTAATAACTTTTTGTTCGTACCTGTATAAAACTACTGTGTGAAAAAATATACATTTCCGTGATTTTTTACGCAAAAAATATCTCTTGGCAAAAATCGCTACGAGCAACCGTTCCCAAGCATTCTCAATATTCACAAGTCATTATTATATAATGCATGTCATTATTGACAAAAAATAAACATGTTGAGTTTGAGTATACAGTTATTTGACTGTAATGATATATTTGGAAACTTTTAATTTTTTTTTAAATTAATCATAAATTTTTCTTCGAAAAAATGATGATAAAACAGTTTCTGTTGAACTTTTGGCAGAAAAACATTTCAAATTTTTGAATTCAGTCTAATAACTATTTAGTCAACTTGTTTAATTTATGTCAATAATGACTTGTATTGAGAATTTCGATTCCAAATATCTCGAGAACCATAACTCGTAGCGATTTTTACGAAGAGACATTTTTTACGTAAAAAACGTCGTAAATGTATATTTTATTACTCAGTAGTTTTATACAGGTACGGACGAAAAGTTATTTAACTCAAACCAGTTAAAAATATGTAGGTGATGCCCTCTAAAAGTAGGAATCACATTGATATGAATATCAAATTTCTCATGTCAAAAAACAATTTTCATCCATATATTGACGTTCCTTCAGAAATTATTTTGAAAAAATCGAAATAAAAATATAACTTCTACACCCTGTATCTTTGAAACTGAGTATTTTAGGACATACATTTATACGAACTTTTTCACTTATTTTTATCTGCAGAATATGCTGCCGAAGTTTTCGGAATACAGTTCGGACCACCCTGTATAATTTTATTCTTACAATTATTACTATATTAACAAAAGAAACACAATTTTCAAGGCACCTTTGTACCGTAATACTTAATGTTAATTAAGATAGAATATCGATACTTATTACTTTTACAAGAAACTCCGTAAAGAAAAATCGAAAAGATACGAAAAGTTTGCTGTTCATACATTAATAAAGTTTCGTGATATCGCAGCTCGTTAACTATAGAACATTTTTATTTTACTTTGTCGGAGGAAATTCTTACGGAAAACTTTGTTTCGAGCAAAAAAAGTTTCCATTTCCAACACTCCGTCGTCGTCGTCGTCTCGCTTTTTTGTTGTTCTGTTTTGTTGACTTTCCGTTTCTTTTTTGTGTCTTTCCATGTTTTTTCTTTTTATTTCGTTTTTTTTAACAAGGAGGTGTAATTAAAAATAAAATTTAATATTCACGCTGGGAGAGTTTACGGTTTGTTTAATGATTTAAACATTAATGTTCTTCAGGTTTCTTTATGTTTGTGTAATTATATTTTGTCAGTGGCAAATTAAAGCTATATTTTTTACTTTTCGATTACATAAAGTATAACGGTTTTTTTTATTTTTAATGAATGTATACAATATGTCCCCAGATTGTCTTTACCAGAAGATTTTTTTTGTATTGTGAGAAACATTTTGAGAAAAATATATTGTTTATAAAAATTTTTGCTTCTTATAAAATGGTTATTTCAATTTCTGCTTTTCTAAATTTTCTACTGTTTTTAGGAAAATTCAAAACGCTATACAGGGTGTCCCAGGAATAAGTACAAGTATTTTAACTGGTAGTATATTTCGGCCTCAGAAACACGCCTATGAAGTTCTTTTTCAGAAAAAAATTGAGTTTTAAGTTAAAAAACATAATTTATCGATAATATGGCAACATAGGTAGTATATTAAATTTACATGAAAGAAAATCCAGAGAAGATCCACTGGTTCTCAAAATTTAAGCAAAAAAGTATTTTTTTGTTTAAAATTTCAAAGTAAAATAACTCGGTTATTTTGGGCTTATTTGAAAAATGTTAAAGAGAAAAAACGTTTCTTTTGACTAGATCTACTACTCTTTAAAATATTTACATTTACTTCTGGGGCACCCACTATATATGATAATATAATTTCGTTTTCAATATTTGATTGATAGTTTTTGATGGAATTTCAATTAACGTAATATTTTTTGTTGTTTTAAAATGTTGAAGAAGCACCAAATATATTTAGTTCAATGCTACATAAAGGGTGATAATAGTTATTGGAAAATGTGATACTTTAAAAACAACTTATGACTTTAAAAAGTTATGACCTTAATGAAAATTCATAATAACCATATATCAAAGAGTGAAATCTAAATTATACTACCAACGCCTTTTGATTTTTAGGACTTGAAATTCCATTAACAAACATTACCCGGTTAATCTCAAGAATAACACACAACAAACAACCAAAAACATAACCTTACCCAAACATTAACATGTTAATGTCAACATTAACCGGACATCGGACTTTAACCGTAACATATATATTCCATAATTATATTATAATTGTATTGTTTATATATTAGTGTTTTTGCCTAATTCGAACAAATTTTAAATAACAAAATGAATTTCGGGGACACTAACCGTAGGTACTATAACGTAGTAGTTTAGACAGCACAACAAAATACATTTGACAATGATAAAAGAATAGGTTGGCAACTTAAGAGTCCATTTCACCAGTCCGAAAAAGTAGGAAAATAAGCGTTCGGTACCTATTTAACGTTTTATGTAAAACTGGCTAGGTATTTTTACACAAATGAAGAAGGAAATTAAAGATAAAAGATTATACTATATCCGTATTGTAGCACATTTTTAGACAACTTCTTTATTTTCACGATTTTGAAAGACAATTTAAAATTAATTTTGTATATTTTGCTAATATTTTACGCCTTTTCATAGAATATTAATTTGTTCTTTTTCAGAATTAATTGAAATTCTCAGGGGATATTTTGTTTCAGGAAAAAAGTTTTTATTTTACAAGTTTACATCGTCTTATTTTGGTGTCGCTGACTTTCGGTTTCTTTTGAATTTCTTTACATTTTTTTCCTTTTGCCGTTTTTTTTGTAAAACATGAAATTGAAAATGAAATTTAATATTCACATCGGCAAACTTTACGGTTTGTAGAATCTGTTAAAAATAATTACCAGAGAGTTTTATAGCGGTATTTATTCAATGTGAAATTAAAAAACATTCCTCGTTGCCAATAAACTTTTTCAAGTTATAAAACGGGAGGCTCCTGTTGTTACACCTCACTGAACATCTAAAGTAATACAAAAAATATAGAATTTTTTATAATTAAATGAAGGTTCCTGTATTTTATAGGAGTAGTACTATATGATTATAATCCAATATTAATAAGGTATTTTGTCTGTTCATTAAAATGTTGTATCCTATGTTATAGGGCTTGTTTCTCTCTACAATTTCCTGTCTCACAATGTACCGTTTGTGTCGGGGAAGGGTTCATAGTCTCATAGTTGTCGATTTTCGAAAGAAATCAGTACATGTATATTATTTCCTATATTTTTTATTTTATTGTTTTTATGGAAAGTACTGTTCATTAAAATGGTGTATCCTATGTTATAGGGTTTGTTTCTCTCTACAATTTCCTGTCTCACAATGTACCGTTTGTGTCCGGGAAGGGTTCATAGTTTCATAGTTGTTGACTTTCGGAAGAAATCAATACATGTATATTATTTCGTATATTTTTTAAGAGAATGAGAATTTTTTTGAGAATGTAATTAGAATGGTCGAAATAACATTTAAAAGAGACATAATTATGCAGATTTGTGTTTATTATCATGATTATAATTAATTTTAATGATGATTAATTTTAAGGTGTATTTACAATTTAAAATGATAGTTAAAAATTATTTTGCATAATTTACATGTATGTGATTCTTTTTTCACTTTATTATTAAAATCAAGATTGTATGTATTTATATGTATGTGTATGTATTTGATCACATCATTAAACTAATTTTAATGTTGAATAAGTATTTGTATAATTAAAGTTTATATCGATAAATTACTTTTACATGGATATTTTAAATAAATAAACACATAAAATTGGATGTTGTCTTACCTAGAAATTTATTTAAAATATTAAATAGATTTTCTCAAAAACAATATAAAGCATAAACTAGATTTGATTAAAAGGATTCATGGCAGATTATTCTCTCTAGGACACGAGAACAGGAAGAAAATGTCCGTCTAATATTGAATTTTATAGCCTAATAACATGCATCCCACTGAACATAAAATTGTACAATAATAGCATTAATTTAGGGAATATTGTGTTTGTTTTTTATTACCATATAAGTTTTTATTGTATATTAAAATTATATTAAAAAAAATAAAAATAACTCTTTATGATTCAGATTGATATTGATATATTCAAAAATATCATGTATCCACTGCGTGCTAATCATTATCATCATTCATCAGCTTACTCCACCATTTCCAATTAGGGTGTAGCCTTTCTCATATACTTAGATACTCTCTTTGTAATTGGGCCCATTGTTGTCTATTGTTGGCTCTGCGAGCCTAAGTTATCCCTGCTAATTTTCTAATATCACATTGAGCATTGTGCAACCTGCAGTTTTCTTATAATGTCCGTTTTAAGTATCCAGGTTTCGCATGCATAAGTCATGACTGGTAGTACACATTGATCGAATGTCTTCTTCTATAGATGAAGTTTCGTTTTGGATTTGAATATGACTGAGTTTTTTCCATAGTACTCCATGCTAACTTAGTTCTTCGGTTGATTTCAAAAAATAAAAATAAATGGGGTGGACCACCCGTATCACTTAAGGGTATGAAAAGTAGATAACAACCTACTGAATATACATATACAATTTCATCAAAATTAGACAAGCCGTTTCAGAGGAGTACGGTAACTAAAAGTGTGACATGAAAATTTTATATATTAGATATTGTGGCAAATAATTTTAGATTTTACATATTTAGGGTTCAGTATTTTAGCTTTGTGTCATAATAGTGGCCCCATGATATGTATCAATACAACTTTTATTATTAGGGATGTCAAATTAATTCTGAATAAACATTTTTTAAGTAACTATAAAAAAAATATAACGTTAGTGCGGTTACTGTATGTGTATTCATTACTTAATATATTATTTTTTAAATCATTTTAAATTTTATTTACTTCTTTTTTGGCATAGATTCTCAGAGAAACACATCTCTTTAATGAAACTCGTCGCCGAGAAAAAATAGCCAACTTAACCGAAAGTCAATATTGGCCGAACGTGGCAAGACGCCATCTGCAGGCCTTGATGAGCACTTAATTCATAGCCTCGTCCCGGGAAAGAAGTTATTAGAGACCAATAACGATAACCCTATACCGAGTGATCGATAAACGATCATAATTCGCTCATAAATAGAGTTCGAGGCACGACGAAATGTTAAGTTTATTTTCGGATATAAATTAAGATATACGTTGTACGTGATTTAGGCGTTTTTATTGTGTCATGGGGATGGTACAAATTTTAAATTTGTGAAAAGCTGTTCGTATAAATCAGAATTTAGGAAGGATAAGGTAATACAACAAATATTTTATAGTTTTTTAGAAATAAAGGGAGATTTAATTTTAAATCCAATTTACTTTTAACATTTATTATTACGATTACGATAACAGGTTTGACAGAGCATAGGGCTATCAAGTGCTACTTGAACAAGCTCAGCCTATATCAAGGAAGCCTTTGCTGCAGACTCTGCGATAAAGATCCTGGAAGAGCAGAGCACATAATATGCCACTGCGAGGCTCTGTATCGCAAGTGACACTTATTGTTTGGGAAAACAAGGCTAAAACCGGAGGAACTATGATCCCATCCGATCAAGGACCTGCACAAGTTGATGCAAAGTACAGGGATAGGAGAATGGGTGTAGAAATAGAAAGGGGACAAATACAATTGGCCTTGCAAGTCGCAGTGTTTTTGACAGAGGACGGCTCCTTATTATCGAAAGAAAATGTACATTTAAACTATACTAATAGATTAAATTTATTAACTATATTATCTAACAACTTTTGACTCTAAAATATTTAATGAAGAATAAAAAGTATGCTTGTGGCAAAATTGAATGTGAATATTTTATTATTAAATAACCTTGATTATTATTTGTTTACATATACAATAGAAGAGAAAATATAACATTAAACAATTATAGAGATATCTGAAAAAAATAACAAACGAGGAATGTCTTTAAATATTTCACTTTTGAACACATAACATTTTTTTACTATTTTCTAGAACAGGAAGCTTTTAATATACATCAATACTACATTGCAGAAGGTGGCACTGTCTGTTCAACAATGTATCCAATATTGTTAGTAATATTCCAACACATTATTTTATTGTAATTTTCTAACTAAAATTATAAAATGCGAAAATAAATGATCTTGAATTGTTTTATAATTTTGTTTCTTCTATGCAGTGAAATAAAATATTTTATCAATTTTAAAACTGTCAGAAAAAGAGACTTTTTAGTATATTTACCAAATGAATTTAAACACAAAATAAAATACGAGTTGAATACAACCACATTAAAATAGTTTTGTTTAATGAAAAACAAAATTCTGACATTTATGATTTTTATGTTGATTATAATTAAATGATATTAATTATAATTAAATAATATTATCTACAATTTAAAACAATATGAAAATTTTATTTATTTTAATTAAAAATTGTAAAATTATTTTACGTAATTGATATGTATCTGATTCTCCTTTTTTTATAAAAATCATTAATATATAGGTCATCCAAAAAATAAAATTTATCTCTGACAAATTAAAAGTCTGTTACTATTAGAGGAAATTTCCCATCAATTACAATGGATTACAAAGCACTGCTTTAGACTTCAGAATATTAAAGATATGTGGTCACTATAATATATAAATATAAACTATAATATATAAATTCTATCTCTAAAATACCCAATGAGACGTAAAAAAATATTCTTATGGCAAAATCAGATGTAAATAATTTCTACATTAAAAAATATTGCTTATTTCCTTTACAGATATAATTAATTATAGAAATAATTATATAAATTACAGATATAAACTGACTGAAAGCTCTTAAAATGTATCACTTTTGAACACAATTTCTTTTAGTGATTTTTAGAAGCAGTAATCTTTTAATATACAAAAATACCATATTACAGAGTACTGTGTTCAACAATGTATTGTTGGTAATATGCCATATAAGAGTTTTTATTTTAGTTTTCTTTCAATATGCTTAAAAAGAAAGGTCTTAAACCAGTGTCTCTTGCCTGTCCGCACGTATGGAGCTGAAACACTTTGACACTTTGACACTTTGACAAAAAATAACATAAACAGAATACAGGTCATGCAACGGAAAATGGAAAGGTCTATGTTGGGAGTTACACTTAGGGATAAAATATCCAATCATACCATAATAAATCGAACAGAAGCAAGGGATGCGGTGATATCTATATTACATTTTAAATGGAATTGTGCAGGACATACGGTGGTTAGAGGAACGAATAGCCAGTGGCTACTGGACAAAAAGACTTGTAGAATGGAGACCGAACTAAGAGGTCTATCGAAGCAGAGAATGACCTCCTAGTCGATGAACAAATAAGACGATGAACTTAAGAGAGTGGCTGGAAAACGGATTCAAAAGGCACAAAATAGAAAGATATGGCTAGAGTTGAAGGAGGCTTTTGTTCGACAGTGGATCGAATAAGCTAAATGATGATAATGATTTTAAATTTCAAGCTAAAAAATAGCACACGAAACAAAGATCCTGGGCAGAGGGTCCTGCAGTGGGATTCTGTAAGCTCTGTAGCAAGAAATTTCTTGTTTAGCCTATGCTATTTGTATTCGATTGATGAGTCACTAGACAAGAAACATGTTTACAGAATCACCTGCGGGGGAATAACTCGATAATTTTGCCAATTTTAGAATTTTACAATATTATAGTAGGTCTAACTGGTCCTATAAAATGTATATAAATTCTGCAGGGCAATAAGTTGTTTAATCCTATGATATATGCCTAGTAAAACTATAGAATACAAGGTAAGAACCTAAACCACCAGCCGTCATTGGCAAAATGCCGCTTATCATGTTTTCCCACAGATTCCCTTCAATTGTTTTCAATTAATTTTTCCTCTTCATGTTATACTATTGAAATATTTATCAGTTTTAAACTGTCATGGAAAGAGAGACTTTACTATATTTATCAAACGAATTTAAATATAAAATAAAATACTACTTGAATACTGCCAGACTAAAAACTCCTTTTTAGAGTATTTGCTAAATATAAATACCGAATAAAAACATTTTATAGGAGAAAATAAATATAAATGTTCCGCTGAATCGTTTTACGTTTCGACATAAAATTTCATAAAATAAATTACTTTGGAAAAAAGCGAATCGACAAACCGACTCGTCAATTTTTAACGAGAACTTAAATCAGAGAGAGCGAGAGAGAGATAAATAAAAGTCGAATGCTGTTTTTAGTCTACGATTTTAAAAGTGGCCCTAAATAATAAATACGCGGAGTTTGAAGGACGGGCCTGGTAATTTTATTGTACGAGAAAAGCGTTTTCAGTTTTCTATCTAGTTCGTTACGTATATAAATAAGTGGCTTATCTCGACAGTGATTTATTTATCCCACTGAAACAAATACAGTCATCGAGGTGAATTTAAGGAGACGTCTTGGTGGATTAAAGAGGAACGCTTCTTAAAAAGATGACACAACGAAAATAAGACTCGGCTTTAATATACGACTATATAAATATAAGCAAGGAATAAAATGAAATATTATTTTGTTATCAGATTTATGATGACATTTAAGTAGGTCAAAGTAGGTTATAACATTTTCATGAGAATTAGAGTCTCAAATAGATTTAGCAAAACTAAACTATTTTAACGAACTGAGACAGAAAAGACATTCTAGTAAATAACACAACACCTGACAGACATCAAATACACAGCTCGGGATCTATACTATAGAAATTAATAGAAAATTAAATTAGCATGGAGTACATGCTGGAATGCAAATAGTATCAAAAGGGTTGCCGCTTATCCTGGTGCCGACATCGGCTCTGACCATAACCCCATGATCGCAGACTTTCAATTTAGACTCAAACTAATATCGGAGAAAAGAACAACAACACAGGGACATTATAACATTGATAAACTGAGGGAACCAGCAGTTGCAGACAAAATGAATTTCGAATTAACAGAACTATGATGGGCAAGTAGCCAAACAACGAAGCCCCGGACGCGCGACTGGTCAAGACTGGCATATGGAATAACGCAAAACCAAACAATTCACCACGAGCTTCTTTCAACAGCACAAACAGCAACAAAAGAAAAACAAACCATGGATGACCAATGAGATACTCTCCCTCATGGAGGACAGAAGAATTACAAAAGTCGAACAACAACAACAAAGATACACCGAAATAAATAAAAACTATTAAACAACAATGCCAACAAGCTAAAGAGAACTGGGTAACTGCAGAATGCGAAGAGGCGGAACGCATGCATTCTCTGCACGACTGTGTAAATTTTCATAGAAAACTCAAACAAATTACTGGCATCACAAAAAAGCACCTGCCCTAAAACACAATGGAAAATTGATTTTAGACCCGGTAGATCTGTGCAGCACATGGAAAAGCTATGCACAATTATTATTTGAAGACCAAAAAGACAGACAATCTCTCAATTGTGAAGACTGGTCGGGCCCGGAAATGCTTGAATCTGAAGTTCAGCATGCTATGAAAGCTATGAAAAATCGAAAACCCCGGTCTTTGACAACGTGCATGCAGAAGTTCTTAAAATATTTGACTCAAAGCATCTCACATATCTATTCAATCGAATATACGATACGAGTAAAATTCCAAACGACAGCTAAAATCAACTTTTTATAACAGTTCCCAAAGGCATCTTCAAAAGACTGTAGTGACTACAGACTTATAAGTCTAATGAGTCCCTGAAACTTTTTCTTCGAGTCATGCATGCTCGTATATACTCGAAATGTGAAGAAAAAAGCGGAGACACAGTTCGGCTTCATCAAGGGGCTGGGTACGGGAGAGGCTTTGTTTTCAATCTATTTCAAATCCAATCTTCATAGTCCAACGCCAAGATGTTTTTGTATACTTCATAGATTATCAGAAGGCTGTTTACAACGTTAAACACGATATTCTCCTAAACAGACTGCTCGAGATAGGAATAGACGCAAAAGACATTAGAATCATACAGGAACTATATTGGAACCAAACCGCGGAGATAAAGTTAAAAAAAAATTATCCTAGACACCTTCAATGTGTGTCAGGAAGTCCGCCAGGGCTATGTATCACCAATACTTTTTTAATATATACATCGAAAAGATATTTCAAATGGCCCTGGAAGAAAGTGGAGAATTAAATTAACAGGTTTCCAATTAACAATAAGACCATGCAGATGATACGGCAATACTAGCACCAACTTTAGAGGATCTCCAACAAATAATAAATAAGATAGGGGACATGGAAATCGTTTTCGGTCTTAAAATCAACGCTGCCAAGACCAAACTTATGGAAATAGGACGCCAGCCTACAATCAACACCGCATTGACCATGGATGGAAATATTACAGAGCGAGTTCCACGATTTAAATATGTGGGTGCCTTGATCAATGAACGATGGGACTGCGATGAGGAAGTTAAACTTAGAACGAGTTATGCAAAGTCAACATTTTTGAAACTTAAAAACTTCCTATTAGCACGCAGCATTCCTATTCCCGCTAACACTTAGACTACTGGTAGTAAAATGCTACATGGCCTATCTTACTATACGGCGCAGAAACCTGGTCTCTCATGGCTAGAACCCTGAACCGCATCGAGGCTTTCGAAATATGGACTCTCCGGAGACTCTTACGTGTGCCATGGACCGCGCATGCCACCAACGAAGAAGTTTTAGGAACTGCAGGCTATGAACGAGAAATGCTTAAGATAGTTAAGGAAAGGAAAGTCTCATACCTCAGCCATATCCTTAGAAGAGACAAATATTACATTCCTAAGCTGATTCTACAAGGAAAATAGAGGGACGGCGAGGCCCAGAAAGAAAACAACATTCCTGGCTATGAAACATACGGGATTGGTGTAACATCAGCGACGAAGCCACCATATTTCGAAGAGCCGAAAACGGCAGTCTACACTTTGTATGAAGAGTACAGACAATCGCCAACGTGAGGCTAAGCACAAGGCACAGGAAGAAAGAAAGAAGAATTACTTATAAGGAAAACTCAATCACATTCAAATCTAGAATACCACTTTATCTGAAGAAGAAAAGAACTTTGTTCGACCAATGTGTACCAATCATGGTCTATGTAAAACATGGATACTTAAAATGGATATTATAAAGGAAACTGCAGGTCGCACAACGCTCAATGGAACGAAATATGCAAACAACCAAAAGAGACCGTAAAGAATAGAGTGGATACGATAAAAGGCCCAGGCAATAGATGTCATCCACAAAATCAAATCTCTCAAGTGGCGATATATCCACTAGCCCACGAGGAATCAATAAATCTAGAGAAAGACCAAGAAGATGGAACCATTATATTGCTAGGAAATCAGCGGGGATAACTTGGGCCCACCAAGCCAACAATAAACAACAATGGGCCCAACTACAAAGAAATATCTAAATATGTTTTGTGACAGTTATTTTGGAGGTAGCTTTATTATCTAGTTAATCTTAATTTATTGCTGCTCTGTATAGGTTACGGGCAAAAGACCAAGTCCAAGACTTCCTTCTTCTTGGTCTTGCTGCAGGATTCTTTCAAGACATACTTTTTAAATAGATTTTTACTGGAGCCACATTCTAGATAGAAAATCCTTGAGTAAATAGTATTCTAAGAAGCAGAATTTAAAATAAATTAAACATTAAAGAATGAAACAATATTTGTTTGGTGAAATTTTTAATTTTTCAATATACAGAGGTGGTCTGATTTGTATTCAGGAAACTTCGGCAGCATATTCTGCTAAACAATGATACATAACTGG
>NW_022146310.1:0-2826 GCF_002938485.1 Sitophilus oryzae | reverse complement strand
AGAGGTCCAAGGTATGAGATTTTGCAACTCATAATCCAGGGAAAAATTGTAGGAAAAAGATCTGTTGGAAGGAGAAGAATATCCTGGCTCAGAAATCTGCGAAAATGGTTTAATGTCACGTCATCTGACCTATTTAGGGCCGCAGCTTCCAAGCTTCCCAATAGCAATGATGATAGCCAACCTCCGATATGGAGACGGTACATGAAGAAGAAGATAACACTTACTTTATTTAAAGAAGAAAACATTCGACCAATGTTTTGACCTATGCATACAAAATCAGTCATAACCTATGCAACCAAAACCTGGATACTTAAAGCGGACTTTATAGGGAAAGTGCAGGTCTCATAACGCTCAATGGAACGAAATATGCTGTGAATAAGCAAGTAGAGTCGATACGACAAAAAAACCCAGATAATAGATGTTGTCCACAGAATCAAATCCCTCAAGTGGCAATGGGCAGGACACCTAGCAAGAAGGACGGGAAAAGGTATAGACATTATTTTAATTTATCCAGCCCTCCACTCTCGGGTATAATTATGTTATATTTGCCATTAAACTTAAAAAGTTCGATGTAGGCTATAGTTCCCCAAGCAGCATTTGGACGTCGGGATAACGTTGTGTCACGCGACCAAACGTCGGGGCGCAACGTCGGCACGATCTCGTGCCAACCCTAGTCTGCACTAGTTTGGGGAATAATTTTTGGGTCGAAACGACGTTGGATACCTACGTTGGCTAGTAGCCTAATTTAGTACAAACTGCAATGTTGTTTGAAATCCTAATTCACAGAAATACAAAACTATAATAATATGGCGTCTAAGTCGCGTTTTATCCTAAATTGGGATAATTATAGTAAACATATTATTTTTATGATTTAGTAAGAGACATAGGCCAGATGGCAGTAAAGGAAAACAAAACAAAAGTATTTAAGTGTGGAGGATTTTTAAAGATTATAATTATTGAAACACTTTAACCAACTCTGTAACTCGTTACCCAAGGCAAAAAGTTAAACGCAAACTACTTTATTGATAAATGTATTGTTTCTACTTTGAAAAATACTAATGGGTCTTAAAATTAAAGAAGTTTTAAAAAAGTTCTTGAATTTTTTTTTTTAGTAAAATGGGAATAATTTATTCGCAGTCGAAAAAAAATTGTTTCCGCGTGTTGTTTAGGGTCAAATATGTCAAGTTAATGTATTCAAAAAGCAGGAATTGCTATTTTAGGAACGAAACATTTACTTATTCAACAATATGGCGGCTTTCACTTTGTTGTTTTGGAGATTAAGATGGAGTAGTTCGAGTAGTCGCATACTGGACTAATAAAGTCGCAGTTCAGCCTTAACAGGTAGTATACTAGTCGCAAGATTGCCTAATTTAGTCATCCTAGAGTCTAGATTGTGCCGCCCTCTGTGTTCTAAATAAACGAGGGAGTGGATAAAATATCGGTAATATGTCGATGTATATTTAAATTTAGTTTTATATGTGCCTTCCTTACGTCCCATTTTAATTAAGTTTTTTTATAAAAACAAAACAACACTGAACTGTCTGACTGAACAGAACAATGAAGTGAAAATTTAAGATTTAAGGTTATGGTTCAATACAGTTGCAAAAAGGTAATGGCTCGACGTCCTACCAACGTAAGAATAAGGAAATCTAAACAACGTTGGAATTAGTAAAACAGACGACGTTTGTATAACGTTGGAATAGGTCCTGAAAGTGACGTCGGAAAACTCTTTATTCCCCAACATTGTAACTACGTTGTCCGAATCACCTAAAGATCACTCAAGCAAAAAAGGTTACAAGACAACGTTTATTCGACGTCGCAGAAGCTTCTACTTTGTTGTAGTACTAGTTCAACGTCGGCACAACGTTACAACAACGTTTACATTTATTTTAATACCCAAGGTACGGAGCTAACTATTTTTTGTAACTAATCCAACGTTGTGTTTAGTAAACATGTGGTCGCAAGTCGTGAAAATGCTATTTGGGTCTCTTTCAAATTTTCTATTCATTTAAATATTTCGATTCGCTCTTTTTTAGTTACAACAGTTAAATCCCCCAAAAGGAGTTGTGCGTGCTAAAATTAAGGAACTATTTCAATTGTAAAGCCCGTTCCCGATTTAACCATCACGCAACTAAACGCTGATTTCCAGATAGTAATTCTTTTAGCGAGTCGGGACGAGTCTGTCCGTTTCCAGTCACGACACGGCAACGTCGCCCCTGTCATTTATTATTCTCTACACCCCTTCCTTCTCCACTCTTCCCTAATCGCTATCTCTTCGTTCTTTTTTTATATATACGCTCGCGATGACTTTCGCCTGTCATCAGTCATTTAAATATCGTTTAATTATTGAAAAGTTTCCTAAAAGAGTGTAAAAAATACAGGAGAAAATATCAATAGAGAATTAATTTTCGTATCAACATTTTTAATATTATTATATTATTACTAGTTGAAGCCTCGCGCATCCGCCACGACATTAGAATAAAAAATACTTTCTATTTTTTTAATTAAATGAAAAACAAAAAATCCGGCGACGACAGTTTTTAGAAGAGCCAATTAGCTATCTTTTAGTAAAAAAGCAACTTTCTAGAGCAAGTTGTTATTTCAGTAGAGACGACACAGATAAACATTAGCATTTTATATATGTCGATAACGCGCTTAATATACAATAAAATATTTTTTTTTTTGGCTTCGCCATTTTGCTTGCGTTAAAATGCCAGACAAGCTTAAGCGTGTAGATGTAATTATAATGACAGAATCTCGATGGGAACTCTTAAAAGAAGGCTGTCAGAGACACGCAGGATATCGACAGAGTATACAGGGTTGTTC